>NC_067139.1:78223578-78523578 GCF_903995435.1 Acomys russatus
AATGCACATCTCTCTCTCCCCCCCTCACACACACACACCTCCCTCCCTCCCTTTCTTCTTCTTCTTCTTCTTCTTCTTCTTCTTCTTCTTCTTCTTCTTTTTCTCTCTCTCTCTCTCTCTCTCTCTCTCTCTCTCTCTCTCTCTCTCTCTCCGTGCAGCATCTACCTAATACTTTCTGTGGATACTCACTGCTAACTGGGCTTCATTCAAACTTAGTGTGGTCTGGAAGGATCTTAAGTGCTCACCTCAGTCCCCTTTAGTTTCATCTCACCAACACACTTGGGGTTCACTGTCTTCTCATCACGTAAGCTCATACATGCCTTCCAGCCTTTTTCAGCTGCTCCCCTCAAGTCCCTAAAGTCTTTCTTCTGCTTTCTGTTCTGTGGAACTCCTGCTCTTCTGTGAAGACCCTCACCTCAAACCTCATTTGGCTAAGAATTTCTGGGAGAGCCACTAGACACGCATGTTTTATCGTTGGTTAAGCATGCCGTGGCTAAGTGCTATGTCTGCCTTCAGAGCAGGAAGCTGGGAATGGCAGACGAGAAGGAACATCAGGGTTAGACTAGAACAGTGCCTGTGAAAATGAGTTACAACTTGCACTGTGTCCTAGACATCCAACTTCAGTGAAGCTAAGGCAGTTTGCCGCGGTATCTGAGATGTTCCAGGGTCATAAAAGCTGAAGGAAGCTAGCAGGGGCTGAAGTCAGTGTGGACCTGCCTGCTGTACATGTTCCCATCACCACCAGAGGAGCCAGCAGGTGAGCGGTCCTTATGTGCTTGTTCCAGATCTCCACTCTAGTAGGAACGTGGCTCTTTCACATCTGCCTTTCACATTTTCTGTTGTGTGGCCAGTATTAACCTTGCGCTTTTGGGAGAAGAGGGCTCTCAGGAGCATAGGCGCAGCTTAGCTGAGACGACACAGTGCAAACCACTAGGTCTTCCTTGGGTAAGAACGGTTATTTTTTTCATGTTTCCGCCATTAGGGAATATGCTTCATTTATATGTGTGTATTTGTATCTGAGGCATCCAAGTGTAGTAGGTACTTAACGTTCAGTGAGGCAGCTAATTAGGAAACATTCTCTTAAAATACCAAGTGGACACAGTTACTAACACTTACTTCATTTACACTGTTTCTTCTATGTATTTTATTTTTTAAAAGCATGCTATTTTTATTTTTACTTATCCGAATGTGTGTCTTTGTATGCCACATGTGCGCAGTGCCCAAGGAGGTCAGAGGAGGGCATCAAATCTTCTAGTGCTGGAGTTATGGGCAGCTGTGAGCTGCTTGCCGGGGGTGTTAGGAACCTGACTCTAGTCCTCTGGAAGAGCAGCAAGCACTCTTAGCCCTTAATCCGTCTCTGGGGCCGCTCTTCTACCAGGGGCTTTTAGTGATTGAAAAGCTAACGGTTGTGGCACTTTAAACAGCATGGGTGACAGTATTGTCACTACAAGCTTGGTGCTGGACAACAGCTTACCTGACATACTTAATGTTCTGTCAGTTGCACCATTACACATTTCTCCTTCTCCCCACTCCACGGTAACCACAATTCTACTTTCTACTCTATGACTTTGAGTGCATTCAATGTCTGGTGTGTGAGAGGACTCATGATGCACTGTTATTTCTGTCTGGCTTCTTTCTTTTAGCACAGTATCTTCCAGTTTCATCTGTATTTGTGGCGTGTGGTAGGATTTCCTTTTATTTTAGGGTTGAATAATATTTTTATATATTTATTTACTACATTTTTCTTTATTCACTCATCTGGTAAACATTTAAGTTGATTCTGTACCACAAAGATGTTGGAGAAATATTTCACAAAGCAATCTGATTGCATTTTCAATTTTAAAATAAATTTGTATTTCTTGAAAATAGAATAGCATAAATCAGGGGACAAAGCACGAAGAAGAAGAGGAGCAAAGGGGTAGAGGGGGACAGGGGAGGTACTGGACATGACAAGGTGAAAGAGAGGGCAGAGAAAGGGCTTGGCATCTGTGCTTTGTAAGAACACCCACAATCAACTCGTTAGGCTTTCCCGGGGAGCCCAGCCAAGAGAAGAGACTCACTGGTCTTCTTTTCCATCACACGGATAGCTATGGATGTTAGTTGAAAGGACCTCTAGGGCACTGTTAGCATCTTGTGAACCTTGGTCCTGATGCTGGCAAGAGAGGGAGGAAGAGAGTGAAAAACTATAGGCTACACAGTTGGACAATAAGGAGAATTATTGTTAATCTTAATGGTGAAAACATGGTCATACGCATATGGGAAGATGTTCCTGTCCTGTGCTGTAACTATGAACGTTTGCTTTATTTTTAATTTTTGCTCTCATGCAAAATGACAATACCTGGAAGACATAACATGAAGAAAATGACTATTTTCTGGACTGTGAGAGGTAGCATAAATATTTGAAGTAGTAGATATTAATGGTGATGCAATGGGCTGATACATTAAATTAAATTGTATGCAGTTGACTATTTAAAAAAAGGAAATAAAAGCTAATCAGAACAGCATTACAGGAAAGAGAAATTTCTTAACATTTATGCGGGCATTGAATTCCAGAGGGGAACAACCCTGTTTTATTGGTGGATTTTGGTAGGTGCCATCTCTGGTGATTACAGAGCACAGCGTTCTCTTTAGAATGCAGTTCAAAGTTGCTCCGAGAGCTGGCAAAGTTTAATTATTTTAAGCGTTTGGAATTGGCAACGAGTAGGGTGCAGCACACACACCGACTAGACATAGGCTTCTGAGTATGTGCCTGTTACGGCTGCACAGAAAGCAGAGCAGACGGCAGGGAGTCATCTGTCAGGACCCAAGTTATTTCCTAATTACCTACTCACACTCCACTCCGTGGCTTCTCAAAGTCTCCAACCAATTTTTTCATTTTTAAATGTATTATAATTTATTCATATTACATCCCTTAGATCTCTGACCGGGAGGGGGGCGGGGGGCGCCCTCCTCCTCTACCATCTGACCACAGTCTATTAGGTCTCCTCAAGATACTCTGCATCTCCTTCCTCTGTGTGCCCGCAAGGCCGCCCTGCCAAGGAGAAGTGATCAAATCACGGGCACCAGTTTATGTCAGAGGCAGTCTGCCCCTCCCTGTCAACATTGGAGAATGAGTTGTACATTGGCTATATCTGCCAATTTTTATATTTTTAAATTATTTTGTATGTGTGATGGGATTTTGTCTGCATGTATGTCTGTGTACTACGTGAATCCCTGGTCTTCCAAGAAGCCAGGAGAAAGCCTCAGATCCTATGGAAGCGGTGTTATTACGGGTGCTGGGGGTCAAATCTGTGTCCCCTGGAAGAACAACCAGTGTTCTTAACTGCTGAGCCATTTCGCCAGCCTGACAGCTTACTTTAAAAAGAATTAATTTTGTATGACCCTACAAAATAGTTGGGGGCGTCTCTGAAAAACACGTTCACATAATAAGGAAGGGCTGAGCCTGTAGCTTAGAGGTAGAGCATTGCCGAGCATGCGCAAGACCCGGGGCTTAATCCTCTGCACCGCAAGTAAATAAGTAAATAGCAAGGAATTTGAGCTTTATATCCCAGCACTTAGGTTCTACAGCACACCAAAGAAAGTTTTGTCTTAGAAAATAAACAACTTACCATCCTACGGAAGAGAAAGGGGACAGAGAAAACAAGGGAAACCATTAGCCTCAAGCTTCTCTGGGTCTGTGAGCATCTGCTGTGGGTAAGGCGCCCCTCAAGAGAACCAAGGTCCTTTAAGCATAGGCTATAGGTGGTTCTTAAGGACACGATGGGACCCAGTTCAAACGTACAAAGACTTAAGGTTCTAGAAAGGTTGCTCAGCCGTTGTGAGAACTGGCTGTTTTTCCAGAGGACCTGGGTTCAATTCCCAGCACCCCCATGGCAGCTCACAACTGTCCACAACTCCAGTTCCAGGAGATCTGACAAGCTCACCCAGACATACTTACAAGAAAAACACCTAAAATAAAAATAAATAAATCAGAAAAAAGTAAAATAGAAAACAAAATTAAAAGTACAAATTTCTGTACTTTTGTTCAGCCCAAGACTCCGTTGCATAATTGTACAGATTTCCACTTTTGCCATGACTGATGGCCACTGTCTAGGTATCTATAAAGTGAATTATTTAGGATTGCCAAAATGTGAAAGTAACACATTAAAGGGGCTGATGAAGGAGTAACTCAGTTATCCTACTCTGATGCCTTAATTACTTAGAAAAGGCTCCTAGTGGGCATAGGACCCTAGAGATGATGAGAGTTCTTGAAAAATCTAGGGAAGAATGCATTCTTCTCAACACAGAATGAGCTTTGCTTTGGGTGGCTGTGATTTTTCATTGTTTTCTCCTCAAATTAATCAGCTTGTACTCACAGCTTTTCATTAATATGAGTGTTGCGTGTGTGCGCGTGTGTGTCTCTGTCCGTGTGTGTGTGTTTCTGTCCATCTGTCTCTGTGTGTGTGTGTCTGTGTCTGTCCATCTGTGTGTGTGTGTGTGTGTGTCTGTGTCTGTCCATCTGTCTGTCTGTGTGTGTGTGTCTGCGTATGTGTTGCACATTTGTTTAATACTGGGTAGATCTTTGTTTCTTTCTCCATTGATAAGTGGGAATGAATGGATTTCATGGATCCTAGTTTGTTTTGTGTAAAAAGGCCTCATTGAAGCATGCTAGCTGTTTTATGCTGATATGGAGAAACCATAGCCTTAGTCATCAGAGGGCAGAGCCAGAGACTTGGTCAGGGGTTAGTTTATTTTCATGGACATCATCTTTGTTGATGCCTTTCTACTCAGTAATTGCTTTAAAGACCAATGTTAGCAATAAAACCATTTCCCAAGGAGGCAGCATTTAGTGTCTGCACTCCTGTTCCATAGGAGCCGGAGTCAGACTGGCCTTTAGCATCCTGTCTAAGACCCGGAGAGAATGCTGAATTGTTCCAAGTAATAACTACTCTGTCATGCTTTGCTACTTGAATATTTTATATGTTATAAGCTCTTCTGAAGGAAGTGGTGCCAAGAATGTTTAGTGGCAATGGCTTCTAGCAGTGGCTTTTAGAAGAAGGATGGCTGCCAATCACTTAACCGATGATGAGAAAGGGAAAGCATTGCCTCACTCATTGGGTCTATTATCATAGGCCCTGAAATGGTGGGCTGTTGATAGGGAGGTGGGGCATGGGAAGGCAGGAACACTTCCAGGCACAGTTCAACTGAAATATTTGTATCTGGCTTTCCTAAGTGAGGAGACAGTGGTATAGAAACGAATGGTCACTGGCAGTTTTGTTTTAGTAAATGTGAGTCTTCGCCTAAAGAGGATCCACTGTTTGCAGAGCAAGGCCATTCTAACCCTTCACCCTGTAACTATCTCGTGTACTGGGTAGTGGGAGAATACATCTACACACTCAGACTTACCTCTAGAACTGCTCCCAATGGGAAAAGACCAACTTATCAGTCAACACAAATAAGAGAATTTTAGGGGTTTAGGAAACATCATTTTTTTTTTTTTAAACTGAAAGGAAAACCTGTTGCAGCTGATTTACCAGTATGGCCTAAAAATGTTTATTATCAGGCCTACAATTATTATTATGGCAGTATTTTCTAACCTGCTAGCAATCAATCAAGACACAGACACCTGTTATATTTTAAAATAGCCTTAGTTAACCTGGGGCAGGGCAGACATTAATGCCCTAACCTACTTCCCATAGTGGGGCAGGTGTGGGATACCTTCCCCAATCCCATGCCATCTGCTTCTAATAATTTCTATCAAGCTACCTCCCATCCATAATCCCAAATCCTTGCTAACTATCATCGTCTAGGCCAAGTCTCCATCCACGCCGGCCATGTGCTTCTCCACCACCTAACCAATGATGGTGCAGCCTCCTTTTTTCTCTCCTCTCCTTGGTCCCTTCCTCCCAAGATTCTGTCTCTCTCCCTCAAGACCTGGAACCTTAGCCACGCCTGTCCCATTTGCCCTGCCCAGGTGTGATGGCCTTTTATTGGTCAAACAGGTTAGGCTCTTCGGCAAACTACAGGTCGGGCAGAGATAATAAGCAGTAATTAGCACCAAAATACATCAGAGCAGCCTCCAACAAAAACTTCCAAATGTTTTGTCAGATAAAATATTTTCATATTTAATATTAATCTTTTTATTTGTGAGAAAGTGGCTTTAATGTTTTAAGACAGTTCTCACTCTACAGTCCAAGGTGCCCTTGAATTCCTGGAAACCCTCTTTCTTCAGCTTCCCATATGCTGGGGTGTCCCAAACCTATTTAAATATTAACTATTATATTAATATAGCTGCTATATTAAGTTTTATTTTTTAATTACTTTTAATGGAAGGAGAGGCCCAGAGACCAGTGTGTTAGGGGCTCCAGAATATCACAATGCAGTCATTGATTGGAAAATAATGTTTGGACCCTTCAGCATGAGTCTTCATGAGGGATTCAGTCATGTTCATGCTGAGTTGCCAGAAGGCTCACGTGTCAAGCACAGAACACTGGGCAGAGGACCTGGGATTGGCTTTGATCTCTGATCTCTGTCATATCCACTTTAGTGACATTGGGCAAGTCACCAGACTCAAACTGCAAAGAAGGCAGCTTTGAATTCTATTTCTGGTATCTTGCTAACTTAGCGATTCCGTTGTTCTAGGCTAGAATAGGTAGCAGGAGCTGAATTTCCGTCATAAAAAAGTTATAGACAGATAGAGAAAGCAGCATTTGTTTGTTACTTCCTGGCCTTACGGCAGGCATTCTATCACTGGGTGCTGAGTACAGGACTTTAGCTTTGGGAGTTCTGGGTTCTCATGAACACACATCCAGGAGGGCAACTAGGCTACTGTTCTTTCATATTTACATCCCTTTCCAAATGTGTGATTCCTCTCCATTGAGAAAAGCTTAAAGATGTCAGCTAACTGACATTCTGTCCATGTATTCAAATCTAAACTGTCTATACAAGTGGCCTCCTAGAATGACAGTCTGCAGGGCGGAGTTGCTTACCTGCTCCGAATATTCCTCTGTCCACAGAGTACTCAACTCTGAAAATCTTCATGACGCTCCTGCTCCTGGGAGTTGTAACCTGCTTGGGGCTGAAGATCCACCAAAGATCTGGTCTCTTTATACAGAAATCAGAGTCGAGATGGACGTAGTGAGAGGGGTTCTCTTAACCCCAGCAGTCCCTTCAACCACCTTTGCTACTCACTAAGTCTATGAAAGACAGATTGCTGATGCTCAGTGTGGTTTCTTCTGTAGTTTCTTATAAGTACCCGAGAGACTGGGTAATTTACAGGGATAACAGTTTATCCTCACAGTTCTGGAGGCTGGGAACACCAATATCAAGGTGTCAGCACCTGATGAGGCCTTCTTACACATTCAAAGGGTGTCTTTGTTAGGGTTTCTATTGCTGTGAAGAGACAACATTACCACAGCTACTCTTATGAAAGAAAACATTTCATCAGGGCTGGCTTACAGTTTCAGAGGTTTAGTCCATTATCATCATGGTGGGAGAAACGTGGCATCGTGCAGACAGACATGGGGCTGGAGAAGGAGCTGTGAGTTCTACATCTTGATCTACAGGTGGCAGGAAGAGAGCTGACTTGAACTTCTGAGGCCTCAGTTCGAGTCTCCACAGTGACAGACTTCTTCCAACAAGCCACACCTACATAGTGCCTCTCTCTATAGGCCAAGCATTCAAACGCATGAATCTGTGGGAACCATTCCTATTCAAACCACCACAAAGGTCAAAAAAAGGGAAGAGAGAGGGAAAGAGGACAGAATTCATCCCAGGGAAGCAACCTCTCCCTGTAGGAACTGCCTCTGCCCTCCTAAAGGCCTCAGCCCTTAATACTGTTTCAAGGACAATTTTATTTCAGGATGATTTTGGGAGCTGACAAATATTAGAAAGAAATGGGAGGATACCCGGCCTCTCTGATTCCTGAAACTAATTTTCCAAAACCCTGTACATGGATGTGAATTTTAAAGTTAGCCTTTATTGAAATCACATCAGTGGTGGCTGGCTGAGTCTTATTCCCCATTGCCATGAAAGTCTCATACAAAACATGATCTAAGAAATATCTGGTGAGAACTTTCAATAATATTCCCTCTAACATTGCCTTAGAAGAAAACTCTGGACTTTCAGAAAATGCCCTGCAGTGTCCTGAATGGTGAGGGCTCAACGACAAGGCATGCTGGGACCTCAGAGAAGATTTGCATGAGACCATCCAGAATGGGAGGGCTTGGAGCTACAGGCAGGGTTGTCTAATTGTTTCAGTGTAAAAAGCTCTGCTTTGTTCCTGAGACAAAACCCTGGCCCAGGCACTAGCTTCGTACAATGGGCTCAGAAAAAGAACAGACTTTGAAACCAGAGGGGCAAAGCTGAGCCAGAGTTCAATGCCTAGAACACCACTCCACTCGCTGGTCACAGC
The DNA here is from genome assembly GCF_903995435.1 of Acomys russatus. Lineage (NCBI taxonomy): Eukaryota > Metazoa > Chordata > Mammalia > Rodentia > Muridae > Acomys > Acomys russatus. The sequence goes on from NC_067139.1 coordinate 78,231,971, forward strand.
TGTCTCGCCTATGACTTTATCTGCAGTTTTGGTGTCAGGTCTGTTTTGATGGAAGCAAATGCAGAGGGATGTTGGTCCTCTGGGGATGTTGATCTTGCCTAGAAAGGACTCAGGAGATACCTGAAGTAGCTTTCTTCTCAAACGTCAGCAACGTTCTGCGTGGAAAACAGCCAGTCTGCCTCTTGGATTCACATGGGGGAATGGGTGTATGCTATTTCTGCTTTGCTTTCATGGCCAGAATTTCTGTCTTCACTTTGGGTTTTCTCCCCCTACAAACACTTCTTAGTGTGGTATAACATAAACAAGTGATTTTGCACTATCATCAGTTGCCAGATAGGTTTTAATAATGTGATAGATCCTGGGAGATGCAAGCCAAACTGGATATTAATGACAAGAAGCTGAGTCCTTTCATCCTCCAATGCAGACATTTTCAAATCCCCCTTCCTCGCTGAGCCTTCGTGTCTCTAAACATCCAATTTTACACATTCTGCTGTTTCTTTTAAGTCCCGATTAGACAGGGTGGCATACTGACTGCTGTGATTGAGTCAGTCAATATTTTTGCTGTTTTCTACTTCATTGACTTTCGTTTTCATAAGGCCCTTTAGACAATGGGCAGCTCAGCATTCTACCAATGGCCTCTGTTATGCTCTGATCAAAGCTAGGGGTCGTGTTTATTGTTCGTAGGCAGATTCACAGAGCCACCGGAGCGATGGGAGGTGCAGTGAACTCTGTAATGTGAACAGAGCACAGACCATAGAATGAAAATGTTTGTCCTAACTGACAACAGGCATGGCAGGCAATTGTGTTATAAATGACAATGCCAAATGGATATCTGAAAGAACATATGAATATTGTTTTCTTGTTTTGCAGGGATCTGTCCTTTATTCTTTCTTGATTCTCAGAGAATGCTAACAATGAGAATGGTTGGAGGCAGAGTGCGTGTGTGTGTGTGTGTGTGGTGTGTGTGTGTGTGTGCGTGTGTGTATGTGTACGTGTGTGTGCGTGTGTGTGTGTGATGTGTGTGTGCGTGTGTATGTGTGTGTGTGCGTGTGTGTGCGTGTGTGTGTGCATGTGTGTGTGCGTGTGTGTATGTGCGTGTGTGTGTGCGTGTGTATGTGTGCGTGTGTGTGTGTGTGCGTGTGCGTGTGTGTGTGTGTGTGAACCCAGGGCCTCGTAGGCTCAGCGCTTCATCCTCTGCACCCAAGACCAAATGCCAGACACTACACTGGACATTTGTTGCAGTGCATCTAGTCTCATGATCACCTCAGAGGTGATAATATTTTCATGATTAGTTTCTACATAAAGGGACAGTTCATAGATATCAAGGTATATGAAGTAACATAACTAGTAAACAGAAGTCTTATTTATCAAGTCAGCTTCATTTTGAAACTTATGTTCTTTCCCTTGCCCTCTGTTGCCTCAGGAAAGTTTAGACAGTCTAATAAAATATGCATATTCTCAGTAATAAATGTCTTAGCCCTCTGAATTTTTATATGAGTGCTATTATCGACTATTGTATGTCATGTATGACATAGAATTATATATCATGTAAATAACATTTTTGTTCAGTTAAATACTATTTGTCATTAAATGTCAATGTGAGGATTAGAGGTCAACTGGCATGAATCCTGCCATTTATTAAATAGCCAAAGCTATAGTACCATTGTGACCTGACATAAAAAGTGCAACCCCAGCAAGGGCACAAGCTGTGGCAGGAAAGGCTGGAGGGAAAAGGCGACTTTCGAGATGAATGTTGCATTGCGAGCAGAATCGGAACTCACAGGAATGGGAAAGTAGGGGTTCCGGAAAGGGGAATGGTTTGGCACACGGCGAAGGAAACCACATTTTATTGGGTATCCCTGGAGTGCCACAACCGACATGCTATCTCGTTTAATTCTCATAAGAGCCATATCCGGTGTGTTGTTGTTTGTCCTTCAAAGTGCTCAGGTTGAGCTCATTGCTTCCTTCTGCCCCCTCTTGTCCCAGGGCCAGCACAGCTGGCATGCCTGTCATAGCCCAGTGCCTGTCGTAGCCCAGTGCCAGCACAGCTGGTGTGCCTGTCGTAGCCCAGTGCCAGCACAGCTGGCGTGCCTGTCGTAGCCCAGTGCCAGCACAGCTGGTGTGCCTGTCGTCATAGCCCAGTGCCAGCACTGCTGGTGTGCCTGTCATAGCCCAGTGCTGGCACAGCTGGCATGCCTGTCATAGCCCAGTGCCAGCACAGCTGGTGTGCCTGTCATAGCCTAGTGCCTGCCATAGCCCAGTGCCAGCACAGCTGGCATGCCTGTCGTCATAGCCCAGTGCCAGCACAGCTGGCGTGCCTGTCGTAGCCCAGTGCCGGCACAGCTGGTGTGCCTGTCGTAGCCCAGTGCCAGCACAGCTGGCATGCCTGTCGTAGCCCAGTGCCAGCACAGCTGGTGTGCCTGTCATAGCCCAGTGCATCACTTGTCGTCAGTGGTGTTGTCTAAGCCCGTGGTTACCGACAAACCTCCACAGCTCTGCAAGGCTGAGTCCAGCTGAGTCCCTGCTGCAGACATCTCTGGAGTTCCCTCATCCCTTTCCCATCTCCGTCATTGGTCCAGCAATGACCGTCACTGTTGTGGCCACCTGCTACAAGTCTCCCTCCCTCTGGTCTGGCCAAGCCGCCTTCTCCTCGTTCAGCCCCTTCTCACGCAGCGCCCAGTGACACACCACTGGCTACGCTGGGTTATACTGGTTAGTCTTCATTTCTCTTCCAATAAGCTGGCAGGTTTTTTGTTTGTTTGTTTGGACAGGTCCTCATGTAGCTTAGTCTAGCCTTGAACTTGATATGTAGTTGAGGATAACCTTGAATTTCTGATCCTCCTATTTGCCACTGGCTTGATTTATGCAACGTTGGGGATCGAACCCAGGTCTTTGTGCATCTTAACATTCTATCAAACGGAGTTACATTCCCCAAATCCCTGAAGTCCAGATTCTGGAATGATGTTTATCGAGCCTTTATGATCTGGCTTCTGCCTCTCTTCTTAGGCCCGTTAGGGGCCAAACTGCTATGATTTCTCTATGCTCCATCCACTGGGAAGGTTCCAAGTTCCTCTCTGCATGTCCTCTGTCTAGTCTCCATCCACTCAGCCAGCAGCAAGTGGACTTCGCCTCGTCCCTCAGCTGCAACCCAGAAAGTGGGTCCTGGGCCATAAGAACCCTGGCCCCCTGCTCACCAACAATTATTTTAAACAAATGATTTAGCTTTTAAAAGCTGAGGTTCAGGGAACTCCTACTTTTTTTGTTTGTTTGCTTTTGTTTTTGTTTTTTTTAACAAAGCAAACCAACTTCTTCGTAGTGTACACGAGATCTGAATCCACCTGTCTGTACCTGACTCTAGCACCTTCCTTGCAGCATCTCATTATCTCTCATAGATGATGATTAAATGTAAGGTGCTTGAACATTTCATTGCGGCTAGGTCAAAGTGCACACACAGCAGGTGCAGGAGGACAGATGGCACGGGAATCTTGGTCATACAACATAGGGCCTTGAACTCCGTCCAGCTTAGGGTGTCGAGACTCTTCCGTAGGCAGTCAGGAACCATGAGTGGTCCAGGAACACAGACTTGACTCCAACAGAACAATTGGGTTTCCTTTTGCCTTCCCAAAGTGAAAACGAGCACCTGCCTTCCAGCCATCTATTCCTGCACGCCACTTTTGGGCTTTGAGTTAGTCATTTCCTCTCTTGAGTCAATATAAGGATGAAAACAATTACAGCAATAGTTGTCATTTCTGTTAGTATTCTGTAGCCGTGACAAAAAATACCCGAGATAATAAACTTACAAAGTGAAAAGGTTTACTTTGGCTCACAGTTTCAGATGGTCAGCCCACACACATTTGGGTCTGTCTTGGCACACGATATCATGGCAGGAACATATGGTAGAGGCGGTCCGTTCATCTCACGGTAGATGGAGAGCAGCCCACAAGTCTGGAAAGGATCTAGAAGCACTGGTGGCCTGAACCAAGCCCTGGACTTAAAAACACACACAGATTTTCAGCAACCTTTTCTCCTTTGCAGCTGATGTTAAGACCTGCGTACAAAGTTAGGGAGACCTTAATTCGTTGCTCTTTGCATTCTGCATGCATCAATGCAGCCAGCAACTACCTACTGAATTGACTGGAATCCCGACGTTGCTCTCCCTGTGACTCAGCTCAGGGCTGAGGCAGAGTGATGAGGGGGAGCACACTGGTGTGGAAGCTATCACTCTGGATTCTACTTGCGGCTTTTTAAAGAACCCAACGTGAACTATATCTACAAACTAACTATGTTCCGGATGGTACCTAGAGGGTTTTCCCTACCCTTTCAGCAATAATTCTGATTCATCTTCTGATCTAATAGGCCGTCTCAAGCAAAATCTATAACCCAAACTCTCCCACACAGTTTTTCAAAGAGTGAAGTTTAAGCGAGCTCTCAAGGAGATGATGTCATGTGTGGGCACCACAGGCTAGACTTTCGCAAATTACTTACAAAAAGACTGTATCGATGGAGCTGTTTCAAAATGATCGCCATTAGAGAATGTCCCAGTCTAATGTGGCCTTAAAATCACTTCCAGCAAGATAGCTCAGCGTGGCAGTAGAACAAACCTGTTTGATCCCTAGAACCCACAAGGTAAAAGGACAAAACTACTTCCCAAATACTGTGACACAAGCATGAACACATGTCACACACACACACACGTACACACACACATGCTCACACACGTACACATACTCATGCATATATACAAATACAAATACAATTACATACACACCAACACACATTAGTACACACAGAAACACACACAATGACACACACTCACACACATGTACACACACTCACACATATATACAAACACATACAATTACATGCACACCAACACACATTAGTACACACACAAACACACCCTCAAACATACAAAAACATGCACTCATGCATACACACAAACACAGACAATGTTTTAATAAAATTACTCCTTCTCTCAAAGGGATTAGACTTCTTTTTTTTTTTTTTTTTTTTTTGCAAATACAACAACAACAAAACATGGTCTTTAGTCTGTACTTCATTTCAACTACTTACCAAAACCTCTTACTCAGAATGAATAGGAGTGCTCCCTTGTACCCCATAATAGCTAGCCTTATCTGTGGCCAGCAGCACTTTCTCCTCTGATCTGGTCCAGTCTCAGCTCAGACCTGGGGGAACTACTAGCCAAACAGCTTGAGTTTTACTTTTAATTTGATACACCGCGCTGCGTGCAAGACACATGGGCGTTTGCGGGGCTCTGTCGGTCATGGGAGTGGCTGCCATCCCAGTGTTCATCTCATATTCCTGTGTGTTTCTGCTCTTTCCCCGTGGGTGTCTGAGAGACGCATCAGGAGAATTCGGGGAATCTGAGGCACTGAGGCCTTATGAAGCAGTCTTTTCATTAGACCTCACAGGCATCTTTACGCCCTAGGCGTCGGGCGCCTGCATTTCCTCAGGGAGGCTGGGATTTGGTCTGTGGGTGAAATGCCAAGCCAGTCTTGCTTGCTTGGTGGCTGTTGGGCCATTACAGAAGCCCAGAAACAGCATTCGAGAGACCCCTGCCTGGAGCCTCCAGAGGGGATAGCACAGGAGTTCTGAGGGAAGGTCCACTCTTGCCTTCCCCTGGCTACTTCCAGTAGACATGGAATGTGTAATCTTGGAAAGCTTGCTCTTTTATTCCCAGGAAGTTTCCTCTAGATAATTAAGGCTCAAAATTAAAATGGTGGTGCTTAAGACATGAAGCACAGTCTGCACGAATATTAAGAACGACGTAACTCACTGGGCAGCAAACATGGCAGATCTGTTCTGCTGCGTTCTATCCTAGTACAACCTGGGCAAAAGGAGAAGGCTGGGCTCCGTGGGGTTCCCAGGCTAGTGGGCGGGAAGCGAGTAGATGCGGTCTTTGAGAGCTACCCTGGGCCCCAATAAGTGAAGAAGACAAAGAAGGCGGTTAGGTACACAAATGGGCAAAGACACAGACTTGGGGGGCAATGTGTGAACACATACTTATGAATGAATGTGTGTGCTGGGGGAGGAGAGCGCAGTGAGGAAGTTTCAGGAACCAGAGGCAGCTAAAGGTCCCGGGAGGCATCCATGTGCCGGTGCATTTGCTTTATATCAGGTAGGAAGCAGAAAGCAATGCGAGAGCCCACCAAGATGGCCTGAGCACATCTGCACGCCTGCAGTCTCCTCCACTTGCTCCTGTGTCAGAGACCAGAGGAGAGCAGTCCAGAATGTGATATCTGACCAAGCACTATAATTACTCTGGAAAGGACTAGAAAAAGGTCACTGGGTTTGGCAATTGGAAGATCGGTGGGGACCAGGCCCAGAATAGCGCTCTGAGTACAGCTGAGGTCCCTAGTATGAAGAGTAATTGTCAGAGAAGAAAAGCAGAGCCTCTAATTGTCCAAAGCCCAGCAGTGTTTGCGGTTGTCAGTCAGCCCAGGGAGTCTTGGCTCTCTGAGGAAGAAGCAGGGGTATAACAGTTTTGCTAGGCTGACAGTGAGCATGGGCCCCGCCCCCCTGAGAGCTGTGCTGTGTGGCTGTGTTGGCAGGGGGATTGTCCTATAGTTGTGAGGGTCCAAGCTGGTCCCCCATCATCCTTCAGTTAGCTCAGAGTCCTTTTCCGAACTGGGCTGCCAGGTTTTTTGAGTCTGCAAGGCATAGCTGTCCTTTGCTGTCCCAGGAAGAGAGAGGTGGGGTCTGAGACTCCCACTTCTCATGAGTACCAAAATGCAAGGATGCTTCTGGTCCCAGGTATAAAGTGGTGTCATACACCCTATGTGTATCTTCTGTGTAGGTCACTCATCTCTGGATGACTTACAATGCCTGATACGGTGTAAATGCTCTATAAGCAGATGCCATCCTATATTGTTTAAGGACTAGTAACTAGGGGAAAAGCCCACACCATGCTCAGTTCACACACATACATGTTCCCATCACCAGTGTTTTTAGTATAAAGTTGGTGGAGGTGCCTGGGTGTAGAACTGAGGGATACCGCAGGCTGGTTACACCCTGATTTTAGAGGGTTTGGCATGCAGTTTACAAAGAGGACCAGTTACAGCCCTCAGCCTTTGGAGATGAACCTTGGAGCTCCCTCCCACCCCCCACCCCCACCCCGCCCAGGGTTCTAAGGGGGTAGGGAAGAACTCTGAATTACTGTTAGCAATCCCCAACACCGGACCGCCAGATCTATGAAGGTGGAGTTATATGTCTGGGACCGCAGAGATTTCAAAATCTGTTTCCCCACCCAGTGACAGAGCCACACTGTGGGTTTTTGTTTTTTCCTGGTCCTGTGACCCACCCAGCCACTGTATAATCAATGTTTCCATTCTTTTCCAAGATAAACACGTTGATAGGTATTTGCAATCAGGGAAATGAAAGTTTTCCATCTCTCTGTGGAGGCACCACTTAGTTTTGAAAACAAAGAGTTTAGCAAAGGAATGTAATCTCTGGTTACTTTGTAATACATCTGTGACTCTAGACCCTAAGAGAGAAGTTCTTTTTCCTTTTTCTTTTCTTTTCTTTTTTTTTTTTTTTCATCTTCTTTTACATTCAGTAAAATTCTTTTCTGCCTCGCCCCCGCTCCTTTCTGCTTTGTTCAGAATTATCAAACAGAATGGCTAGAGAATAGGAGCTTCACTGTATTCCATTTCAGGATTAAGCAGTGAGGAAACAGGAGCCAAGCCTGGAAATGAAAATGTCCTTGCAAACGATCAAGCTAAGATAGGACTTAAAGCACACAGCTGTCACTGTGCCAGGGAATTGCCTGCCCTCTTTCAGCGAACTGGGGAGGGCTGCTCTGCATTTCTGTCAGGTTTTAAAGATAATAAATGCCATTCTTCCTGCTCCGATGAAATGTAATTTCACAACTGCTTTGAAGATAGCCCTTCTTTCTTCATGTCTGTGGAAATGAGCCACCTCTTGCCCCCACACATCCCCAGCATCATACCTGTTTAGTATAAACAGGCTTTGTTTGGTCTGGGTGATTAGTGATTTTATTTCAGAAAGGACTGACTGATTAAGAGTGGTTCAGATGTCAGAGGATCAAAGCTTGCTTTTTGTACAATGTGCTGGGACGTCAGAGGCAAGCCAAGCTGTTTATGTATCCACTGGGCTAAATTAGTGTCATTATCACTTCAGTAAAGCTTACGTATTGCTGTGTTCTCTCCTAAAGAACCCAATTACACTATCTGCTGGACGATGTATTCAATGACACCATTTAATTAAAACCTAATCTCTCCTCTCTCTCTCTCTGGATGAACAATATTGGAAATTATTAAACATTCTTTCATTCAATTACTGCAAATCTCTGACCATTTTTGAGAGCAGGAAAGAAGCTCATCTGGGACTCGGATGTCCCAGGAGAATAACTGCCGTTTTGTGTTGTGTTTAGGGCTTGGCACCCAGTCACAGTCACCCAGGACAGAGCTTACAGTTTGAAAATACTTCAGATTTTTCCGACAGCAGAGGGCCTTGCCTGTGACACTCACCGGTTTTCTCCGAGGACTGCGGCATAACGGAGCTCTCTAAAAGGAACATGTTCAAAGGGATAAAGCCACTAAAGAAATGCAATTCCTGTGCCAGGGGCTGAGCCCTGTGACTGACATGATAGCAATTCATTTTGAATGAATATCTCATCCAGGAATGCAAGAATTAAAATGAACTCAACAGTGAACTCTAGAGACAGCCTGTAATAGAAGGACATTTTCACTTCTTAGAAGGAGGAATGAGTTAAAAGAAAGGTAACTATTGGGTGGGATATAAAAGGACCCTCATTCTCTGCAGTCATCTAACTTTGCCATGGAAAACCCAGGTGCACATATTTAGGTAACTGCCAACAGTGGCCACTAGCCAAATACCAATGGCACACAGCTCCCGAGGCGCTGTGATGTCAAAAACACACGGTATGTGGGGTGAAGGTGTTTGTCTTTCAGGCCAGCCATAAGATCCCAGGAAGAGAAGAGCAGGGCTGCAGCCTGTACAGTATAGGAGAAGTGGGGAGGCAAGGGGCAACCCTAGGACCGAGAACCAGGCTTTGCTTATAACCAGTGTCTTACCGATTTACCGAGTTGCTGGTTCAAATCCATGGTGCTCTATTTCTTCTGACCAGTTCTTGGTAAGGGTGGCCAGAGTGAGGCGGGAGGTCCTGCATGGGAGGACCTCTTTGGTTAATGTACACAACCTTGTGGCATTTGTTTCTCTGGTGTAACATTTGTTTGAAGAGAACTTCATTTAATTTCCATGGGCCTACAGCTAGGGAATATACGCCATGTCTGAAACTTATTGTCATGGCTGTGAATCAATTCCTCATGAATGACACTGAGATTAATGTTTGAAAGTCTTTCATTTATTCACTCTGTTAGCAAATACTCTTATGTTTCTGATAAGACCTTTCCCTGATAGTCTCAAATTCAGCTTCCCAGGCCATCTTTGTTAAGTGTATGGTATTGTGCATATTACAGATCTGTCTCACTGTAATATAAGATTAACAACACGTATCTCATGGGATTATGGTAAAAATTAAGAGTCATTTCAGTGTCTTCTATATGATTATTATGTAGATATGATAAATATGTTATGACTATTGACAATTATCTTCCTTGAACTATACGCTGGCATAGAGCCTGGATATATGAAATTAGGATTTATTAAAAGGTAATGTTCAAACGAATTAGCTAAAGTTAATGCTGGTTTGTGTAGGGGACAACACACTTTACTATCTATATACACATCTATGCATATACATAGTCACACATATGCCTTCTCACTGCAAGTATACGTACACTCTAGGGTGCTTTCTAATTGTCGACTGTGGTAGGATTTCTCTCTGTGCTGGCAGAATTTCTGGTATCGGGTGAAATGGCTGGATGCAATCATCAGTTTGAGTTACTTACACAAAGCCAGTCACTTGCCGTCTGCCAACTAGAGACGTGCCCTCAGGCCCTGCTTGGATGGCAGCCCACTGCTATGCAGCAGGGGGAAATATTTCGTCCAGACAACTTATCTCTCACTTTCTGACTCTAATGCGAGAAGGGGTTGCAGCTAGGTGGCCTCTTAATGATAAAGGGACAGTGGATATTTAGTGTCCTGCTTCCTGGCAGAAATGGTGGCCGTGCATTGTGAGGGTGTTACAGATAGAGAGCTAAAGAATAAAAAACTCAGAAAACTTGAGCCAAACTCAAAGATGAACCTGGTAGAAAATGTGTCTGATGGATGAAGGGAGTCTCGTTTATTAACCCGAGACTGGGGCGGAAAGGTAGTGGAAAGTGTGCAGAGATTGAAAATCATCAGGCAACCTCAAGATGAAGAATAGGTTGTGTTATGCACAAGTCATGTTTACTATAGTATGACAGTAAAAAATGGGTACCTGTAGGGACGCCTGGGCACGCCCCCCTGGAGAGACTAAGGTGTGCTTAGATTCAGGTAGCTGATAACACAAAAAGCACTTCCGGGTAGTTGTGAAGCCAAGCGACTAACGCACCTATTATTCTCTGTCCTGTTGGCCTTCTCCAACACTGGACCACCTGCTGTTCGAAGAGAACACGTCGTACATAAAACAGTTTATTTCTTCATGTGCTTCCATCCCCTCCCTCCGCCTGACTGACCTCCCAATCAGCAATCCTTCCTCTAGCCTTTTCACTTTTAATCTGTTGGTTTCCTGAGAAAGTCTTGATAGACACCCTAGCCTGGTTTCAGACTCTAGATCTTCCTGCCTCAGCCGCCTGAGTGCTGGGATGATTGGCATGTGGCACCATGCCTGACTCCCTTTTTACCTTTGACATAATTCCTCAGTCTTTCAGCCTCGCCCCTTCCAAAGCATGATTGACAACCTCCTCTTTCCAAGTCTCTTCTGATCTGTCTCCTCCACTTCTGATTCTAATCTTTTAGTTTTCACTAATATCTCAGATCTAGAGCCTGTCATTCCATGCATGAGCTATTGCAAGGGATCCCCCCGAGGGTCCTGGTTATTTATTTATTTATTTATTTGCTTTGTGAACTTGACCAGTCTAAATTCATTTGGTAAAAGGGAACTTCAATTGAAAAAAAAAATGCCTCCATCAAATTGGCCTATGAGCAAGACTGTGAGGACAGGTTTTTCTTTTCTTTCTTTCTTTCTTTCTTTTTTTTTTTTTTTTTTTTTCATTTAACAATTGACATGGAAGAGTCCAGCCCATTGTAGACTGGGCCTCCCCTGAGCAGTTGGCCTGGGTTGTAAAACAAAACTGGCTGAGCAAGCTATAGGGAGCAGGCCAGTGAGCAGCACTCTTCCATGACCTCTGTCTGCATCAGTTCCTGCCCTGACTTCCCTTGATGATGGACTGTGATGTGAAACCAAAAATAGCCCCTCTCCTCCCAGAGTTGACTTTGGTCATGGTGTTTATCACAGCAACAGAGACCCAACAAAGACCCCAGCTGTCACCCAACCTCTTCCTCCTTCCTTGCTCTGACTCAACTGTCTATACTACTGAATAACTCTTCCTATAGATGCTTTCAATGTGTCATTCCCCATGGGTAGAAACCTTCAGTGTTTTCCCAGTGCCCACGGGCCTAAGTGTAGAATTCAAGGTAAATTTCACTTTGGCTGTTATTTTAGTCTATCCAGAAGTGCTTATGTCATCAGCCTCACCATTTATGGACTTGCAGTATGCATGGAATCTGCGTAACCAGTGTATTTTCTCTATCTAACGAGGTAATAAGTCCTTTGAGAGTGGGAGTCTGGTCCCAGGGTTCTCTTGTTCTTCTCCCACCAGCAGAATCCATTGCGCTGGGTGCTTAAGGAGTGCTTCATCTGCACACGCTTCGTGAAGAGATGTGGCTATGACCACTGGGGAGTGTAGGAAAGAGACAACACAGCCTCGAGCGCAAAGCTAGGAGATTTTCATAAACCTCATGAGGTGAGGAGGCATCTGCAGAGGTGAGGTGGCCGAATACTGGAGCAGAAGAGGGCTCATAGTAGGCTCATAGTAGGCACATAGTAGGCATTAATGAGTTTTGTCACATGAAAGCCAGCCCTCTCTCCAGCTGCATTGTCTTGTTACTTGATGATATCCCCCTTATTATGAATTATTAAAATTATCTATTATTATTATTATTATTATTATTATTATTATTATTATTATTATTATTATTTTTATTTTTATTACTGTTGTTGTTGTTGTTGTTGTTACTTACCCATGCAATGAACCAGCATATGCTATGTCCTATATCAATGACTGAATCAAACAGGAGTATGGGTCATCTTCACTTGGCTCAGTAGGAGCCAGGCCCAGGCCTAAACAGCTCCTAGAGGAAGCCTTCTCTCCTGGTTTCTAAGACGGTAGGTGCAGTGGAGTTGCCAGCAGTCTTTCTGCTACCGTAAGGCCAGAGTCTGTGTTCCTGCATCCGCCACAGTGGGGCACAGAGTTGAGGGGCACAGTGCAGTGCCGCCCTTGGACAACTGCCGTGGAAGACAGTCTGGCTGGGAGGTTTTTGTTGTTTTCATTTTGTTTTGTTTTGTTTTGTTTTTCCTGTTTTACAAGTCAGTGTGCCTCCCTTTTCTACTTAATTTTAATCTTCATACGCCACACATGATTTTGGTGACTCCTAGAGGCTTTCAAGGGATAAATCCTGATCATCTGGATGATTTTAACAACTTGTTTAGTTTGGTTTCATCTAATGTCTGCCCTGCCGAAGAGTGATAGATAGCATTCACTTGATTCTGAAATAAACACCCTGAGGTTAATTTGCTTACATGTGTGGAGTAGTTTTTAGAGAACACTGAGATGGTCTTATCTGCCTCTTTGGGCATCGCAATGCAGCTGGGTCCGGAATTCGGAACCCAGAGATAGACACTTTGTCTATTTCAATTGGCAACTGGGCAAAGGATGTTTGGAGGGCGGGGCATGGTGGGCGTGGCTTGCTCCAGGTGAATCAGATTGTGGACACTCCTCTGCTAACACTAACTGTAAATATCACCAACCATGGCGTAGCTTGCCCAGTGGATTCCACTTAGAGGTAATTACTTAGTTTTACATAAACTACAGAAGAAAACAACATCATGGAAAGCTCACAACGAATGCTGAACACAATTAAAATGGCGGTGAGCAACACAAACAAGGCAGCCCCATCCCTTCCACCAGGACTTGCTGCTTGCATGTTTCTGTGCATGCATGTGTGACTAAGTTCTGAGTGACTATATGTGAAACTGAGACCCTTCCATTCCTTAGCCCTCGTCTTCTAAGCCTCAGAGCCAAGGTAAGAAATGAAATGGTAGGGCATGATTTGAGAAGCACAAACCGAGAGCTCTTGACAGGTCATGGTTAAAAGGAGTGACCAGACAGCAAAACCAAAGAAACATGATGCCGTGAGTTTGTTCGACAGGACAGCCGTTAGAAAGCTTCTGACAGGAAGCTGTACCTCACTGCCATTCGTGGAGGGGAAAAGAGCTCCTTATGTCTCTCAGCAGTAAAGGCTGACCCAGTCAGCTAGTAAGGCCTCTCAAACTTCCAGGGTGCACCACCCAGCTTTGGGGAATGTGAGGCTGTGTCTCCGTGTGAAGCAGAAGGGTATTCAGGGACACTAAGGCCCTACACGTATGATGTGAGAACTAGGCAGACCCCAGCGTCCATGTGGATTGCCATCATTCAGGGGCACAGGGCAAGAGTGCTGCAAAGACACCTGCAGTGGCATCTTTGAAAAGAAAAGAGAGTTGAAAGACCACCACCTCAATTTACACAGATAGGCCTGGCACCATACGTTTTCTAAAACTGAACTTGTGAAAAGTACTGAAACCTGTAGGCGCATGTTTTGGCTACTTTATTGGGTTCTAATATCTACCACCCTTCTCCACCCCAATATCTTCCCACCCCCACCCCCAACACTAGGTAGGTGAGAATGAAGGTCAGAGGTGAAAGGGGGGAGAGGCCTCTTTAGACTACTTCCTGTTGGTCAGGGGCATAGAGTTTCTTGGGCCACGTCCAATCTTCATCGGCAGAATATCTCCAACCAGCAATCCAACAACAACAGAAGCAGCAGCAGGAGCCAGAAGCAGCAAGGGGACCAGCAGCCGCTGCAGGCCCTCTCAGGGCTCTCACATTTGTACCCTCTCAAGAGTCCCCAGAATTCCAAACATAAACTATCTGCATCTGGCAAAAATCACGCCCCTCCTAGAACATGAGACAAATCATAGTCAGCGGCTGTGGACAATCTGAAGAAGCCCCATCTCCCACACCTGGGATTAAAGCAAAAACTTATTTATATAAACATAACTGGGTTTTAAAGGAAACCAAAATTCTCACTACAGAACCCCATGCCTGGCACCACAACAAGAACATGAATTCTGAAATAGATGACCCGGGTTCCAATGACCTGTTCGTGAACATTATCATTTCTGCCTATGTGAGTCTTCTTAAAATTATTTTAATTTAACTTTAGAAAGAGTCTCATGTATACTGTTCTGTCCTCAAACTCCCCGTGCAGCCAAGAATGGCCTAAACTTCTGGTTCTCTTGCTTCTAACTCTCCAGTGCTTGGAACACAGGCGTATGCAACAATGGCACCTGCTGTATTCGAGTCCTTTAATGAGGCTCTGAATTTTTCAAAAATAAAAACTTTGCATATCCTCTATGTGATTTATTCTTATTTGCCATATTCTCTGTTGCTTTGACACCAAGTCTTACAAGCAACTCTTCAATACCAATTATATACAGTGATTCGCGAGAAAACCTTTAGCTCTCTGCTGCGCTCTGGTTTGCTTCTTGTCACAGTTGAGTTCTATTAAACTTGGTTTCACTCTCTCTCAAAACCTTGGTTGGTAGAAATTTACCCAGTGGCTGTACATGATAGTATCAAGGGCTGTGTAAGAATATATCCACCCAGACTATCAAACAGCAAGATCTCATAATAAACCTTGAGCCTGGCCTGAAGCTTAATGACTTTGAAGGCGGCCATATTTGGCCAGCCAACCAAAGGCATCAACTTTATTAATAACATGGTGTGGCTCCCTATCTGTTTATGCATCAGTGGGCATCCTGGCAACATAGCTCATCTCCGTGCTGTCCTTAAATAGTTTTGGCTTCTGGTTTCCGCAATACTTTCTGAGTAGAGATAAATGTGTGCCTTCGACTAGAGGCCCAGAGATGAAATGTCTTTATGAGAAAAATAACTTATTAAATATGTGTGAACTCAGAGGCTTATGTGTTTCCTTGGGAGAGAAGTCATTTACAGATCTATGCCAATTCATCGAGGCTATAGGACAAATCCTGGGCCCCCAGATGTTAGCGTGGTCTGTACCCTTATGGAAGTAAAGCCTGACTATGAACAGAGGTGGGAAGGGTACAGGGGCCAGGGACTTCCAGGAGTAGGTTTCCCAGCCCTATACACACCCATGTCTGGTGTCTTGATAATTGATAAATTCTGACTTTTAAATTGCTCAAACAAACAAAAAGACTCACCTCCCTGAACCAAGGAGTATAATTCTTCATTGAAGGAAGCAGCTTTCTCAGCAGACTAAGACAGCCGTGATTTCCTGAGAAGCGTTTACAGACTGGTTAAGAATACAGACTTAGACTCACACAGATGTGCTCCTGAATCCTGTTCTTACACCTACCATTCATGACCCTTGGCAGGCTGCTGAGCCTTTCACTGCACTTCCCAGTGTGTTTGCTTCGAAAGTTGGGTTAACAAGGAGACATATGAAGAAGCTAGTAGCTACCCGTTATTAAGCATTTATGACACCCAAAGCCCAGGCTATGTGTTCCACTTACTTCTTTCACCTATCTCTACAATGCTTGGAGGTATCTGCTGTCCCCACAGACATTGATCTGTCTGCCGTGGCAGCTGTCACACCTGCTGCAAACAACCACCATTGTCACTGCAGAAAACAACTCTCTTCTTCCTGGCTTTTCTCCATGCTGGGGACAGTTTTGTTTTCTGGCTTTTGCAGTATTGCTGAGATATGACTGATGGTCACACTCGCTTTCTTTCCTTAGGCATGAACCCTTTCTCTTTTCCATCGTAAGGCTGGAGCTATCTGAGACAGACTATCGGAATGGATGCTTGGTCCCATCATTCATGTTCCTGAGAAAGGTAGAGCACGTATCACTTTTCCTGGCATTATTGAAGGATATTGATGCCCCAACTCCAGGGTTATCGAATGAAAGGACCCAGACTAAGAACTGAGCTACAGAATCAGGGTGTTTTAAACAAGATGGATTTTGAAAGACAAAAATAAAATGCCACTATGTCTCAAGTAATCTGTGAAGTCTCTCTGACTAGCATGGGATTTTTCTTTGACATTGCTGGATGTTGTAGTGTGAGCTTTAAGCTTTTCCATGTCACCCAGGGTCACAGTGAGATCTGTTCCTTTGCTGCAGGGACCAGAGGATCAGCGGGTCTGATCTGTAGCACGCGATGAGTCTCCCAAACGGAATGGCTGCTGCTGAAGACAGTGTAATGTTCATTTCTACCCTGGCCTCTGATTTGTGG
Organism: Acomys russatus; assembly: GCF_903995435.1. Classification (NCBI taxonomy): domain Eukaryota; kingdom Metazoa; phylum Chordata; class Mammalia; order Rodentia; family Muridae; genus Acomys; species Acomys russatus. Next base: position 78,248,455 of record NC_067139.1, read on the forward strand.
GTAGTATTTGCAAAGTAATTTAACTTACAATGCATTGCCAAATGTCTAGCAGACAGCCAAATGTCTAGCAAGCTATTCTACACAATTTAACAGGCTTGAGCAGCCTTGGAGTGCTGGCTACTATGCTAACAAGCAGTGCCATGCAATCAGCTCACACTCTCAAGTCCCGAGCCCAGCACAGGCAGGTCTGGGCAGCGTTCTCAAAGCAGCACACATGTTTGAGCTAATGATGGTTTGCTGCTGTTTTGGTTGAGCATGATAGTCTCTGAGCCTGAGCAGTGGTCCATTGCCTGGGTATAACAATCTGTTTATTCATTCACTTTTTGATGGCTATTTGTGTTGTTTGGAATTCTGCTAAGAGTAATGCCGGGGACTGGTACGATGCTTCAGCTGATAAAGTGATTGTTGCATAGCCATGGGGACATGGATTTGGATCCCAGTGCCACAGAAGAGTTGAGTGTAGCAGGGCACATCTACCACCATAGCACACACACACAATACACAGAAGAACACATGTATATGCACACAAGAGAACAAAGTTGCCACAATCATGTAAAGTGTCTTTGTGTGGAATTGCTGTATCCTATAAATGTTCCTTTAAGAAACCAACAAATGTTCTCTATAATAGTTGTTGGCTTCTTATCAGATTTTTAGATTCTTATCAGCACTCAGGTGTCTCATTTACTCTGCGTCGTCACCCATACTTGGTACTGTCAATCTTTTTAATTTTAACCACTCTAGTTGAATAACTGTTCAGTTGACCCCAGACTAACAACATAAAGCTGCTGTGAAAGCAGCATTCATTGAGTAAATTTGAATTTTGACCTTTTCCTGAGCTAGCATGCACACTATGATCATCTTGTGATGCAGGGAGTGGGGGAACAGAGAACCACAGTGCTTGGTCAGCCACGCGTAGCAGTGTGCTGTGCCTCTGAGTACAGTGTTCAGTAGGTTGGGCATGTTAAATGCATTTCCTACTTGGGGTACTGTCCATCTACAATGGATTTATAGGGCATAATGCCAACAAAAGTCAAAGAAGAGCCTGAGTGGTTTTCATAGGCTCATGCACATCCAGACCCCAGAGCCCAAGACTGTGAAATCACTTATGTCTCTGAACAAGAGCAGCTCAGGTCTTGAATTCCACCCCAGCTCTGGGCCTGCCTCTGTTTGCCCATCTATGCTCACTCTATGCCTGACAAGCAGGCTTCCACACCATCTCTGGCATCTGGGAAGCCCACCCCCTCACCTTCATGTCATGGCCTCCTCAAGGCCAGTCTAGGAGCTCACATGGGGCAACTCCACAGCTAGACATCCTGAGTTGCAATGAGTAACGGGACGTTGGGGAAGAAGATGTGGGTTCACATTCCAGACAGGGACACCAACAAGAACAAAGGCTCAGAGGTACGGAATAGTCCTGCACAGGTGAGAAAAGTAAAGAAGTGAATTGTCTTGAAGAGTGTGGGCTGAAGAGAGAACGTGAGAAGCTGTGGCTGGGAAACCAGACCGCGCAGGGCCTTTGGCCATTTCCCTGGAGAGCTGAGAGGTAGAACATGGCATGTTGGCTTCTGTTTCAGACATGCCGCCCTAGTGTGTGTGAGGAAATGGGTTCAAGGGGAGGAAAAAGGAGGAAGCACAATTAGAGACAAACACTGTCCTCCAGATGTGTCCCCAAGACATAGTCCAATTTTTTACGTTGTTTTGTGTGCATGTGTGTGTGTGTGTGTGTGTGTTAGTTTTTCTAAGACAGGGTTTCTCTGTGTAGCCCTCTGTCCCAAAGCTCACTCTGTAGACTAGGCTGGCCTCGAACTCAGAGATCTGCCTCCCAAGTGCTGGGATTAAGGGATGTGCCACCACCACCCAGCCTTAGCCCAGTTCTTGTCCATTGTGATGCCTCATGATTACTCTTGAGTAAAGGATTGAAAACAACAACAACAACAGCAACAACAGCAGCCAACCAAACAGGTATAGCAGTGCACATCTGCAATCCAGCACTCAGAAGGGGGAGGGCCAGGGTCAGAAATTTAAGATCACCTTCAGCTACATAATGAATGTGAGGTCAATCTGGGATACATGACACTAGCTCAAAGCAAATACAAGAATGAAGGGGGTGGGGGGACAAACAGGAAACAAAACCAGGTGTCTTTCCTTTCTGTGTCTTTCCTTTTCCCTGTTGCCCCATCAACACTGGCTGTACTCAGAAGAGCATTGGCCATCTCTGAACTGTGACATTTCCCACCCGTGTGTGGCTCAGTCCTGTGCTCATCTTGGTCTCTGAAAGATGTCAGTCAGTCAGCCATCTAGGAATAAAACAGCATTCCTGGCCTCCCGGGTGCCGTGGTCTCTCCTGTCTTTTTCCAAATGCGGGCTCCAGGTCTGAAAATGTTCTACAAAGGACCAGCTAGTCACTGAGATGCCCACTTGGTTCTGGGCAGTTACACAGCTCTGCAAGTGGCTCCAAAGTCACTGTAGGTGATGTTCACCAGGCAGGCCTGGCTGGGCTTTCATGAGGTTGCACTTGAATATAGAAATTTACATTGCACTGACTGCCATGTGTTGCGAATCTTATTCTTCTTTTTGGCTTGTTCCAGTCACCTCAGCGTATAAAAACTGTTACCAGTTCTGGATCTGTATAAAATCAGGTAGAGACAGGATTTGGTTTGTGAACGTCTCCCTTTGCACCCTCCTTCAAACATCGATTATGGTTCCCACCACCAGAAAACACTCTATTTGCACCCCTGGTCTGCCTCCCATCAAGCACTGACCCAAGTCCTGGATAGTTGCTACGACAATATTTTTGCTACTACAGTATAAATGCAGCCCAGTCCCTCAGCCTTTGCTAAATATCCCCCTCTGGGTGTCCCAGGCTGTAGAGGGGGGTCACAGCCCAGCATTCCACAGGCGCTACCTCTACAGCTCCCTCCTCTCCACTCCAAATCTCATATTTCAAGTGTCCTAACTTTGCTGTTTAGCTGTCACCTCTGTTCTATCTAGTCTCCTGCTTTGCTCTGAAGGCACAGCCTGTTTCTTCTGCCAGGCCATCTCCCTTGACCTTTCACCCTTGCTCCTTTGACCCCTCTGAACAGCTTGTTCTTTTCAAGTGCTCAGTTCAGTGCTGAACACATGGCAGATGCTCTGCAGATAGTTTAATGACTCCTTAAGTATCAGGACCCCGTTTATTAATATATAAAACATAAATATATAAAATACTGTAATGCATTCCTTTATTATTTTCTCTTCCTAGTTTTGTGTGCTATTGCTCCTATTAATTTTTAACTTTTGTCTATAGATACAGGGTCTACATTTTGGTACTGTCTTCCCTTTCATTCCAAGCACAGATAAATGTTTGCAGCTCATGGGTTCTCCAGAATGCTTCTGGAAGGCTTCCATTGGAACAAATCTAACCAATTTGCCTAGGGGGAGTCACGGTGCCACCAGGCCCCCACCAGTGTTGATTCTTCTGCTCACAGATGAGGAGACCACAGCCTCAGAAGGATGGGACAGCTTGCTCATGGATACCTGGCTGCTAATAGCAAACACAAGATAGGAGCTGCCTCCCAGCCCTTGGATTATGGGCATTCTATCTTTTGAGGCTATGTGCAAGAGAAAGGGCTGTGCTTTGAGTGTGGGCTTGCACAGTGATGAGCTCACAGTGAGGGGGGGGTGTAGGTGGGGATTAGGACATGTCTGCAAGGCTAGAGGGATGGCAACCTTCTGTGCTTCAAGTTCTCTGAATAGGATTCCTTGTTGGCTGGCGCTCAAAAGCTTTTCTTGCTCCTTCAGCATAACAATCATCTCCTTAAAACAGTGACACTCATTATAGCTTGCAAGCAAATGGTCAAGAACTAGGCAGCTCCAATTATTCCACTCAGCGCGTGAGATCATTTTATGAGAGCTCATAGGACTGAGTGACCGTATGGAAATGAGGCAGGCCCCTAGAATGAACTCATCTCAGGGGAAAAAAGAGCTTGTATTTACTGCAGCCAAGAGTGATACACTGTGGTGTGGAAATGAGGAAAGCATCAGAAGGGAGGAGCATGGAGGAGCACGGAGCCCTGGACTCCCTTGATCATTGCTTCTGAGTTCTTTGCCTTTTTCTGCTCAGCTATGGAGTAGTTACCCAATTACCATGGAACCCATTTTCTCAACCAAATAGAGGTGTGGTCAGCCTCAAATCTTTGACAATCCCCTATAGTCCTGACACAGAACCTGCCTTTGTACCATCTTCGCCACGCTGTCTATCTGGGCGGTTGCGGTTTTTGAAATACCAAAAGGGGCCTCATGAAAAAAGTGTTCTCACAGGTTGAGCATGTGGCTCAGTGGCACAGCGCCTACTTAGCTTGTGATGCACCCTCAATATCGTCCCTAAGGTTTAAAAAAAGAAAAAGCAGTCTCATCCGCGGGATGTGTACTGCGGCGACAGTTTGACTGTGTGCCCGCACGTTTTTAAATGCTCAGAAGTCAAAGGCACCCAATTTAAAGGTAGCTTTGTGTTCGCCCTCGGTTGCCTTTTTACTTGAACAGCGCAGGCAGCGTTTCATTAGACATGCGCTTGTAGGCGATGGAGCATCACCTGGGAAATGTGCTAGTTGGAAAATGGAGCCAGAAAGATGCTGCAGTTATCCCAACCGCCATCACTTCCAGCCGAGAAGACACCTCCCAGGGCCACAGGTGCAGGACCAGGAGGCTGCCGAAGTCAGGCAGCTTCCTCTCCAATCCACCTGGACTTGAAGCAAGCCTCTCAGGAGGCGTTGCTGGGATGTGTGAAGCTACTTGGAGAGCACTTGTTCTTCTTGTTCTTAGGGACCCTTTAATTTTATTTTATGTTCATGGGTGTTTTCCCTGCATGTTTATCTGTGTGAGGATGTCAGAGTCCCTGGAGCAGGAGTTACAGACAGGTTTGAGCTGCCATGTTGGTGCTGGGAATTGAACCTAACCCTAACACTGAGCCATCTCTTCAGCCTTTCTCTGTTTTTGTTTTGTTTGTTTGTTTGTTTTTTGAGATAGGGTCTTACTACATAGCTCTGGCGCTCCTGCAACTCAATATGAGGCTGGCCTCACACTCATACAGATTGGCCTGTTTCTGCCTCTGAGTCCTGGGATTTAAGGGGTGAGCCCTGACTTAGATGCCTGATGAGCCAGAGCAGGAGGAGGGATGGTAGACTGGCCTAGGGGAAGCGGTGGGCAGAACTGTGTTAACCTCAGTCACGTGATAGGCCAACAGAAGAATCACAGGGCTGGTGTCATATGATTTTCTTTCTTTTATTATTAAATCTCAAGTTCTTTTTCGTTTTTCTTCATGAAACAAAACCGCATATGCAAAAGACAGGTTTCAAAAACTGTAAACCAAGAGCAGTAGTTCCTGGTAGAACCCATACCGAGCCACACCTTGAGTTTGGGCCTGACAAAGGCAATAACTGGCCTTTTAAAATATTCTGAGTAGGGCCTTGGGAAACAGAAAATGTAAAATTCTGGCCTCAGAAAGTGTGATTAATTCTGGGCGGATGCAGTGGCTCCAGCCACGTAGTAATTTTAGGCTTTCTAATTGGCACTTTAAAAATAGCACGGAGCCTCTGTTCTGCTGGTCCCTTTGTTCTGCCCCGGGTTGTACCATGTGTTTAAGGAGCTTGCAAGGTTCCAGGCAGGCCTGGGAACCGTGAGTCCTAACGCAGGTCTCCTAGGTACCTACCTGACTCTGCCTTGAAACTCAGGGGGTGAGAAAACCTCTGTGCTCTTTAGAGACAGACCCTCCCCCTCTCCAGCTCACAGGCCTATCCCCTTCCTCCCCCTCCCCCTCTCCAGCTCACAGGCCTATCCTCTTCTTCCCTAATAACTAGGTACTTAAGAGATGGCTTCTACCATGGCATTCCCTTCAAGCCGCTTCTGGGCTCCTTAAAGTTGCCAGCTGAATGGCATCATTTGCTTGCCGGGTAATAAATAGTTCAGGCTGGCACCAGGCAAAGGAAACCAGAGTTTTTACCAAATCCTTCCCCAGATCTGAGTGAGCCCCAAGCCTGGGCAGAGGTAAGTGTTAGCCCCTTCGCCACTGTTTCAAGTGGCAGCAAGGTAATGACTCAACAGAGATGCCACAGCAGTCGCAGCTGCCTTTGTCCCTCTCACACTTGCTAGGGGATCTGAGAGTCCCCATCCCTCAGGTGTAAAGTCCCTTATCACGTCCTTCTTTCAGTCTCTGACTGTTCCTTCAGGGGGATGCTTGCAGTTTCAGGAAGGAGGGTAGGGAGGCCAAAAAGGACAGCCACATGGAGTGACTCAAGAACTGGGGGCCTTCCAGTGCTGGGGCCTGCTGGGAGCCTCTCAGTTGATTCCCACATTCCCTGCTCTGAGCATTGTTTACATGAGGATCTTGCCCTTCCTAGCCAATAAGGCTGTAAACATAGACTGCTAAGCCGGTCAGTTCCAGACTGGCCAAGCTACTGATGAAAGTGGCCTTTCTCTAACCTGCCAGTCGTGAATGCCCCATTGGAAGGCAGAGCCCTGCTCAGTGAGAGGCCAGCCTGGTCTGCCCCAACACCTCCCTGCAGGGCCTTTTAACAGGGGCTCCTGCACATCTGAGACCCTCTTAGCATGCAGTATAAAAACCAGAAAAAAAATGGTCATATTGGCTTTTGCAGCAGAAAGGCAGACAAACAGGCCAGGCCAGTCTCTTTCCCTGGGGAATGCTGGTGAGGAGGGGCCTCAGATCCAGGGAGTATGAAGGAGCAGCCTTGGCTCCCCTGCTGCAGGGCTAGACCTTAAGCGTTTTGGTTTGCCCAACATTAGTGAGACCAAATGCTCCTGAGCAGTGAGGCGGGGAAATGAGCCAGAAAAGCCAGCCGAGAACACACTCCAGTGATGCTCAGTGGGGCAGGGCTGTGTGGGGCAGAAAGGATGTAGAACAGTTATTAAGCCATCTTTGGCGATCATGGTCCATGTTCCTTCTATGATATACCCAGGGTAAGGCCTTGGACACCAGACAGAGGGTGAAAAGCATGTAGTGTGTGTTTCTCAGCCCAGTGGACCTGAACTCTGTTCCTGAGTTCCTTGGTTGTCTGGGCTATGCTCATATGGCTATTCTCACTCATCTCTCCTGCATGACCTTCCAAAAAAGCCTCCTCAGGCACTGACGGTAGATCATTCCCTCTTCACCTTATTCATACTTATTAATTATTATATATAATATGTGTAATATTATGTATATGTATATTAAATATATATATTTAATTACCAGAGGGAGAGAGATCAGCAGACAGGGGAAAGATAGGGTGATAGATCATGATTTGATATGTACTAATAGAAATTCAGAATTCAAAAAGGACATGAACTGCATGCCTGTGAGCAGAGATAGGAGTGACAAGCTACAGAGTCATCTCCCCCACCACAGACCCTCCCCCTTTCCAGCTTTCCTTCCGGTTATAGCACCCAATTACTTATTAATACCCGAAACCCAACACAGTAGAAGGCTGTGCGCAAACCCAGGGCTTTCACGTCTGTTATCTTATTTAACAGAAACCATTGAGGAAATCGACTTGAAGGATGACTTATGTGCATGTCAGCTGTGATGGGGGCCCACTGTGCCCCCACCCACTCCTTCAGGTCTCAAGGACTTAGCCTGAGCTCAGAGTGGAACACCTAAAGGGTACAGTTCAAATGGTCTTCCCACTACACAGGATCGGGGAGTGAGACTATTTCCTATGGCCTTTATGACGAATACTCCAAATGTGGGGGCTTAAGGCCACATAAGTGTATTACCGTACTAGACGCATGTATTTTATGTTGTTTATTATTGTTAAGTGGATAGTTCTGGAGTCAGATGTCTGAAAGGCATCTAGCTGAGCTAAAATCAAACTGTTTCCATGGCTAAGCCTCTTCTTGAAGCTCTTGGGGAAGAAACACTCTTTTTGACTCTCCCAGATTCTGGAAGTTACCAAACTCCTTGGCTTGTGACCCCCTCCGTCGTTTTCAAAGCCACTCATGGTCACTGAGACTTTCTCATGTATAAGATCCTTCTGAGGTAGGCTTTTCTTCTGCCCCCATCTTCTACTTATGAGGACCACTGTGATTAAATTAAGATTCTGTATATAAATCCGGACAACCTCATTTCAAGGCCAGCTGACTAGAAATTTTTACTTCATTTGCCACTTTAGACCCCCACCCCCTGCCAGGTTCTGGGTCGTAGCACTTGGGCATTGTAACGGCTAACTATGGTTGTCAACTTGACACACTCGGGAGGAAGGAACGCCAACTGAAGAATTGTTTTTCCATCAGCTTGACCTGTTGGCATGTCTGTGGGGACAGTTTCCTGATTGCAAATTGGTTTGGGACGGGCAAGCCCACTGTGGGTGTGCCAGGCCTGGGAAGGTGAGCCTGGGCTGTATAGGAGAGAGCTGAGTGTGAGCCTTGGAGCTACCTGGAAAGCAACATACCTTCATGGGCCCTGCTTCAAGGTCCTGCCTTTGATTCTCACCTTGGTGCCCCTCGGTGATGGACTGCCACCCAGAAGCCAAAGGAGCCCTTTCCTCCCCTCGGTTGCTTTTAGCCATGGTGCCTATCACATCAACAGAAAGTGAGTTAAGCAGGTGTCTTCAGAAGCCATTACTCTGATAGTCCTGTGGGCTGCACCCCTTGAGGTCCTTTCCATATTACCAACCAAAAAGTTGTACAAGAATTAGGCTCATCACTTCACCTGGAATTTGGTGGCTTTGCACTTCAGTCCCCATATCTCGTACATCAGGCCAAAGTGTGTACATTAAAAAAAAAATCATAATTTGAGGTAAAAACTCACTTTAGTTCATGAATCCAAAACAAGGAAGGAGTCAGTATAGTCTACCCAAGGACTTTCTTAAGCCGCCAGTAAATCATTTGCTACTCAGCGTCTGGTGCTGAGGTCTTCTCACTTGGGTCTGTCTGACTAGGGTAATCCCTGGTTCATCTCTCTGCTTACATCTCAGACTATGGAAAAAGTCAAGGTCACTGTGCAAGGCACAGTCTGTAAATTTCCACCTCCCAGACTAAGTGTGCACAGAGTGGCACATGTGTGTTTCCAGCTAGACTTTGCTGTCACGGGAGAAGATGAATCAAAGGCAGGGACTGGTCTTTGAAACACCCAGAGAAATTTATGGCTCAATTTAAAACTGCTTGCAGTTTATCAAAGCGAGGGAAATGGAATGGCTCCAGGGCAGAAAGGAGGAGGAGCCTGTGCCATCCAGTGCCGCACCCCAGCAGACCCTTCCCACACCCCGATCCTCAACTCTCACAGGCTCCCTAACAACGCACAGCTTACTTAGGGTTCCCGAGCCTCCAGACTGCCTTTTTGAGCCTTGGCTGGAGAGCATCCGTGGACGCTGCCCGTGATCAGGCTTAACAAGGGAAAAATACAGAGTATGGGGAAACACAAAGTTTAAGACTTATTCTCAAATTTGACTGCTTGACCTCTGCAACTTCTCCAAAGCAACCACTTTTTTTCATGGGGGTGAAGTTGTAACACAAAGAAGATTCATCACCAGGTCTCCTTCTGTGCTTTGAAAGTACATTGCTGTCCTGTTCGGGAGCCACATGAACAACTGCATTAGAGGAAATTGGTGGGTTTCCCCATGCACGTCCCAGGCTCTGGGGAGATGGAGGCACCCAGCAAGGCTTACATATTTTCAGTCCACTGGTGCTTATGCCTTCAAGGAATAAGGACCTGATGACAGTGACTTGCGCACATGACAAATTTCTCTTGCGTATTAGAAGTTTAAAGGAGAATACAGACTGGCCTTAGTTCAGTAGCACGAAGGTGTCAGAGCAGAGGTCTCTCACTGTTTCCACTTGGTTGCTGCCGCTCCAGCCATTACACTCCGACCCCCAGGGATCAGATAGCTGAGAGTCTCAGCCAGTGACATGTGCTGGTTCCGTCACACATGCCCCAGTTACATGTAAAGGCTGCTGAATTGTTGGTTTTGTTGCCCCCCTTAATGGGTACTTTGGTCCCTGATAACTCAGGAGAAGGGAAGGAAGATGAGGAAAGGGTAGAGAAGAAGCTTCTTCAGGGACTTACAGTTGACATTCAGTGCTGGAACCTGTCCCGGGTCTCACGGAACTAGACTTGTGTGGGTTTCACCAAGCTTTCCTGCCCACTTGCATTACTTACTCCTCGCTTTCTCGTGGCGCTCTCTGCTTTAAAGCTCTCTGGGGGCCTGGGCAGAGCTCCATGAGTAAAACACTTGCCCTTACACAGCAAGTGTGAGGACTGAGGTTTGGATCCCCAGCACCCACACCAAAGCTAGGCAGACATGTGGCCTGTGTGCAATCCCAGGGCACACACAGGGGCTCCTTAAGATGGCTTGCTAGACTTGCCAAATCATCAAACTCACACACACCACACACACACCCCAGCAGACACACACACACACACACACACACACAACACCAGCAGACATACACGTGCAAAAAATAGAGTGAAAGCGGTTTTTAAAATAATCTATTTTTCTCAGCTTAGGGTCAGGAAAAAAGATGCTTTCTGCATTTTCCTTTGCACCAAACAACATGTTTACCAATGGCTGTGGGTCCAGTTACCTAACAAGCTTTTAGAAATACTATTCAAAAAGTCTGTGTGTGGTAGTGGTGGTGGTGGTGAGCTTAGCAATTGCCGGGGGCAAAATCACTTCTCAAATGTTTGGTGGTGGTGATGACAACTGTAACTACAAGGGTCACCACTGCTCACGGAGAGGAACACGGGCACATAAGAGAATACAAAGAACAGCCCCAAACCTGTAAAGTAAGTAATTTGGAGATTACACATTTCCAAGCTTAGCATCTTATATGTTGTATACATTAAAAAAAAAAATGCATCGAGAGTTGATATCTCAGCCAGTAAAATGCTTGTCATGGTTACACAAGTGCAGAGACCCACGTTCATCTTCAGTATCCACTTTCTAAAAAGCAAGGTGTGACAGATGGCTCAGAGGTTAAGAGCACTAGATGTTTTTCAGAAGGTCCTGAGTTCAAGTCCCAGCAACCACATGGTGACGCACAACCATCTACAATGAGATCTCGTGCCCTTTTCTGGAGGGCGGGCACACATGCAGCCAGATAAGTATAAATAATAAATAAATAAATCGTAATTTTAAAAAATGCCAGGTGTGGTGGCATTATCTTGTAATCTCAATGAGGTGGAAATAGACAGATCTCTGGGGTTACTGTCCAGCCAGGCCAGCCTACTTGGTAACCTCCAGGCCTGTCTCAAAAAGGAATAAACCAAAAAGGTGGGCGGCACCCAAGGTATGACACGTGACATTGTCCTCTGGCCTCCATTCACACATGTGGGTATACATGAGATAAGCGCCCTGAGATTTGCACCAAGTGGCACCATTCCCCAAGGCAGCTTGGCAGGCCTCCGCCTCACAAGATGTGTCCTTCCGGGGTCCTTCAAAAGCTGTTCTGTCTTCCTTTGTCTAGGGTGACACGTTCTGCGTGCATAGGTCAGCCTGGAGAGCAAACACCGGTTGGTCCACTCATGATGGTGGTTGTGTACGGGATGCTGAGCACGCTGACTCTCTTGAGGGCCTCTGCTGAGCCCCCAGTCCCTTTCTGTTGCCAGTAAGGAGGAATCCTTGCCTCCCTTCTGCCAGTGAGAACAAAGGCATCTGGCCAGCCTCTCTTGATTGCCACACGGTAACCCTTAGCTCACAATGGCTGCTTGGTCTGGAGCGATCCTGGACATTTGAAAGTGACATTGCTGTTTCCAACAAGCTAAGGCTGCTTCCAGCCAAAGGTAAAAATTTACATTTCAATGATCAGCAAGTTTTAGCACACTTAAGAAACTGGCCTGGGTGTTCAGCCCTATGCACAGGTTTTGTTAATGAATTTGGCAGGAGGAGTTGCATTCCTAGGTTAAGTCTGAGAACAAAAAGGACCTGTTTTTCCTGTGTAATGAATTGCTGAGAAATTATTCAAAATGTGACTTGGAAAGCCTCTAGCCAGTGAGCTCAATTCCCTAGGCTGTGAATTAGATAAAGGGTTTTTCCCCCCACAGAGGGAGACCTCTGAGGATTTATGTGGGTGAGGAAAGAATGTCTGTGCCGTGCCACCGCCTCCTCCCAAGGACCCATGCACAGTGCAGAGGCCCAGAGGCTTTACATGCCAATTGCCAAGGCCAAGTAGAGACACAGCAGGGAGGACTGGGTAGCGCACACTATTGTTTAACCGTAGCTCAGAGCTGCAGAGCACACTGGAGCCGAGCAGGGTGCTTAGCTTGCCCTGCGCTGGGAGCCAGAGTGGCTGAGAGAGCAGGAAGGACTTTCTCTCAACCTACCATGATCCTAAAGACATGTCCCTGTCCCCTTTCTCCAGCATCGGTCCAACTGAGAAGCCCTGAATCTCTTGCGCCACTAGGACTCTGCGATACGTATAGAGGAATGTTTGACAAGCTTTCGTAAGATCAGAATCCCTTGCCCAAACAGAACTCTAAGAGGAAGGACAAGAGACGGCCAAGAAGGTAGCTGACTTCACAGTCCTTAAACCAAGCTGTCCTAAGGATAAGGCCTTTCATGTGAAACCTTGTGAAACTTTTCAATGCAGCGATCTTTCCCCTCCCGCTAAGTGTTCTGTGGTACAAGAGACACAGCACATTGTATTATGAGCAAGCTGGCTGTCTTAACTCTGATTGCCTATGAGGCTGCATGCCGCCTGCTGAGATCCATGAGTGTCTCAGATTGACTTTGCCTCATGCTTACTGCCTACCTGGCCCTGTGTGCCCTTGGACTGTGCACTTGGAGCCCTGACCTGGCTCCCTCCAACTGCTTGGGCAGGAAGACAGCCTGGATGTGACATCTGTCAGTCTAATGTTGGCCAAGACAGTCTGGCAACACCTACCTTGCTCCCCAATCCCCAAATGCTCCCCCCAAAGACTGTCTAGCACTCTAGTGGCCACGAAAAGCACAAAATAGAACTAAGCAACCTGATGTGAGAAAGAAAAAGAAGAGAGAAAAAAGTACAACAGGCAAGTGTGTTCTGTAGTATTGTATCCGACCACTCCGGTACAACAACTACAAAAGATCAGACTCCTCTCCCTAACTAGTACCTGTGTGGAGGGTGTCATTATAAAGATGGCAGACACCTCCATCTATTAAATCTAATATCTGTCTTGCCAAAGCACAAGGAAACACAGACTTCCTAAGGTCTAGAAAGGCAGATCAGTACCAACAGGAGTTCCGGTGGACAAAACCTGGAGGTGTGGCCCAGAAGCTGGGAGGGTCAGCTAGGTAGAATCCTGCAGGAAACTGATTGACAGTTGGATTGCCAGCTTGCTCCGCCAGCCTCTCTCTCCCTGGCTGTGGTGGCTAGTCTTATGTCTGGTCACCTGGTGGCATGTAAGTGCATGTCTATGCCATTCTTCCTCTAATTCGATACATCTGTGTGAAGTACAGTGCCCAGCCTTGCAGAAGGAGCTTCCTGAGAAAAAAGGGTCAGCATAGCTTACAAACCACTTCAGGAATATCTGATATCTCTCTCTCTCTCTCTCTCTCTCTCTCTCTCTCTCTCTCTCTCTGTCAGGTTTGCTTCATTTTTAAATTCAGCATGCTACTTAACTTGATGTATAAATAAATATAACAACAACAACAACACACACACACACACCTTTCAGTACATTTCACCCTGTCTTCTTGGCCTCCAGCCTTCAGGGTTTTCTTTTAGGTGATGGTAAAGTAAGTCCTTTTCCTTGTGGAAAAGAAATCCATGGCTTGTTGCGGGATCACAAAGATGTAGGAGAGGAGGGTGGTGCAGCCATCACTGTTGGCATCTTTCATGTAGACCAGGTCAAATGAGATGAGGTGGCACTCCTGGTTGAAAATGTCACTGAGGCACCCCAGACTGGCACCTCTGGTCACCATGAGCAGGTTGATGGCATCAGTGATTTTGCTGGTGTCCATCAAGATCAGCACTGGGCTGTTGACCTTGAGTGGGTTGGGACAGTAGCTGGTGTGTGTGTCATTCATTTATCTCAAGGTGCAGGATGACTTTGGTACCCACAAAGACCTTCTTCACTTTGCACAGCTTGTACTTGGCCTTCTCAGCAAGATGCAGTGCATGGTGAGTGTCCTTTGGTGTTGCAGATGATGCAGAAATTCTTGCCACTCTTGTCGATGTTGATGACACTCATGGAGCCTGCTGGATAGGCCATATCAGTTCTGACCCTGTCATCGACCTTGAGGAGAGGCTACTTGCAGATCTTCTCCATTTTGTCTCCCATTAGTGCATGCTTATATCTGTTCCTGAGGAAGATGCCAAGCAGCAGGCAGTCCCACAGGTGATGTCAAGTGGTGCACAGCTGCCACACGCTTCAGGTGCTTCATGGGACCCTTCGAGAGCCAATGGTGGCTCAACACGCATGAATGTAAAATCAGTGTGCATCTCTTTTGTTTTTTTCTTTTCATTCTAAGGCTCTCCTTCTCCCCGACTTGATGCCTTTTACTAGAAAGCTCACCCCACCCCCATGTTTCTCCACCATTGCGCTCTCAGGCAGCAATGCGTTAGCAGCTACACAACCTTCCCTGTAATCCATGACCAACTGTCGTTATTTACTTGTAGGGTTATTGCCCCTGTTTCTTTATATGTGCCCCCCCCCCAACTGCCCATAGATGTGAAGGTTTTCTTCAAATGCTAAGTCATTTCTTCAAGGCCCAGAAGGTTCACTTCCCTTTTACCAGCTCTTGTGTCTTCAGGCATGAGAACTCTGGTGCCATCGCTGCAGAGTGGCGCCCCAGCCTACAAGTCACGTCTACTGCCTGTCACTACCTCCCATGGCAGGAACAATTGCCGCTGGGTTTGTGGTACTTACTGTGGGGTGACGGACCACCAGTCCCTTTGGCCTGCCTTCATCCATGCCATGCCCTGGCCTCCTCTCTCTGCATGGCTCACTTTGACACCTTGCCTAAATTAGAGCTGAAAGCCAGGAGATGCTGACTTTGGTGGCAGACATTGCCCGCTACCCTTTTCTTCCGTGATGTTCCTTCCCTGTGTAGGTAGCCACAGGATTGTGACCTCCCAGGGTGACTTCCTGAGTTGGTGCTGCCTCTGTTCTTTTCCCTAATTTCCCAAACTTTCAAATCCAACCTCATCTAAAGCAAAGAATTTAACACCCACCCATTTCTACATAGTTGCTCTCTTCCCAGCCTCTACCCTTCTGGTTTAAACATCAAGAAAGGTTTAGCAATGAGAGACGCATGGGAGAACAGCGAAATAAAAGGATCCAGAGGGTCCTAGAAACCTACAAGTAGAACAATATGATAGGCAGATTTGGGCCCAGGGGTCCCGCTCAAACTAAGGCACCAGACAAGGACAATACAGGAGGTAAACTTTAAACCCCTTCCCAGATCTAGCCAATGGTCAGAATATTCTCCACAGTTGAGTGGAGAGTGTGATACGACTTTCTCACGTACTCTGGTGCCTCACATTTGACCATGTCCCCTGGAGAGGGAGACCTGGTGGCACTCAGAGGAAGGACAGCAAGTAGCCAAGAAGAGACTTGATACCCTATGAGAATATATAGGGGGACGTAATCCCCCTCAAGAACAGTCATAGGGGAGGGGAATAATGGGAAAATGGGGGGGGGGGAGGAATGGGAGGATACAAGGGATGGGATAAACATTGAGATGTAACAAGAATAAATTAATAAAAAAAATTAAAAAAAATCACAACTAAAAAAAAAAAAAAAAAAAAAAAAAGAAAGGTTTAGCAGAATAGGGAAAAAATGAGGTGTGTTGGGGCGGGGAGAGTTCTAGTTATTCTAGAGGTTACCTGTCCATAAAAAATAAAAATAAGTTCCTGGGTTTTGTGGGAAGCAATTTTGCTTCCCATATGTAGAAACTGTGCCACCAAGGAGGAAAACAGAGAGCTTTAGAAGCAACAGAACAGATTTTGGATGACATCATCTAAAACATTTCTAAAACATCACATCCCCTGGGCTATTCAGTCCAAGAATAAATACTGTATGTTCTTACTAAGTTAGCTTGAGTTAAAGCCTTCTCCCTTTAAATCAAAACATTCATAATAATCATATGCATTATCATTTGGATAATAAAACTTATCCAGGGACACAAAGAAATTGTGGGGGAGACAAGTGGTGGGTGTTAGTACCCTAAAAGGACACTTGTAGTGAGTGACACACAATACAGGCTCATGACAATCAACAGGGTTGGCTTTTCAAAGTATTTATTCTCTCTGAGAGGGTGTGACATTTAAAAATAAAAGAGTTCTTTTACTATAGAGCCCAGATAGTTACGACATGAAAACAACTGTTTTCAAGTCTGCTGACTAAAGCTGTCGGGAATCACTGTGTGATGAAGCACTGTGAAGGAAACCCAACTGGTTTTCAAGTGCCAGGAACCAAAGTGGAATGAATTTAAGAACAAATCTCTCTGCCTTCCCCCTTCATGGGTAACTAGAGAGGGATGAGCTAATTGCCCGTTGAGTATATCACATCATGATGCGTGTTTTTTTTTTTTTTTTTTTAGGATGGGGCTCACTTGCAGGTACCACCCATCAGCAGCACCGAAAAGACAAAGTAAAAGCAAAGGTTTAAGTCTTCAAGGAGTGCTGGGGGTCTCCCAACTCTCTGCCCTACCCTCCCTGGAGCTTTGGGTTGGTTTCTTGAACTCAGGTAATCATTGCTCCTCTCCAGGCAGCTAGGTGGATGTACTAGCCAAGAGTCTAGCCTTCCCTGTGCAGAGCCGTCCCCCAAGGCACAGCGAACTCTATGACCTACACTTCATGTGGTCACCCTAACTAACTTATGGGTTCAAAAAATACTCTTTCAAAGATGGCAGCCTACCCAGCTAAGGATCAGAAACTATATTACTAAGAAAAAGTGCAGGGCTCTGGAGGCCAACTAGCAGTTGGTGCATACCAGAGCCTAGGGTACCAGGCAGGAACAGGAATGAAGGATCCTGAAGTTTTCAAGACTGAAAATATCACTGCTTTACCAAGTAGATACTACGTCTTAGCAGAGCCCGTTGAGCTGCAGTTCATGATGACTACTTGACCTCTTGGAATCTCTGAAAATGGCCATGTTCCGGCTTTCCCCACTTTGTTTCCCATAAAAAAAATCCAAGTTCCCTAAATACGCTCTCTCGATCAGTGGTTCTCAACCTTCCTTATGCTGCAGCCCTTTAACGTAGTTCTTCAGTTTGTGCTAACCCCCACCCATAAAACTATTTCGTTTCAACTTCATAATTTTCACTTTGCTACTGTTGTGACTCATAGTGTGAAGATCTGATATGCAACCTCAATCTGATATGCCGTGGCCCACAGGTTGAGAACCCTTACTCTAGCCAGTTTTATTATCTATGGCTCTTTAATATTTTTATCAGCTGGGCTGTTCAAACAGTTCCTAGCAACAGCTGTAAGTCAAGAATTTAATGATAAAAGTGAAATATCAGTATAGTACTTTTCCTTCTAGTATGCATCTTTTCAAGTGTGTTTTCTGAAAAAAAAAAAAAGTAAACAAAACAATCATAGCTCTTCGACTAAGAATTGCATTTGGGTGACGGTCAGACAACCTGCTCATTACAGAGGAGGCTGCCACACACAAAGCTGCTTCACATCCATCTGTGCTCCCCTCCGTTCCCATCGCCATGCTGCCTTCCAACATCTGAAAGGCACTTACTGGCAGCAGCATGCTCTCAAACCCAGGGACTCACTAATGGGCTTTAGAACATCGCTCTGTGATAGCTGGTTGGTGAGTAGGCGAGCTTCTTTTGGAGATGAGAAGGCTTAAAATTCCTCCCCGAGGTCCAGGGACCATCAGCAAAGCAGGGAGACTGTAAGAGCTGGAGGTCTGGGAAGACCAGAGGGAACAGTGTCTCCTGGATGTGACAGGAAGGACCACTTAGGATGCAGCGTCTTATGATGGCTGCCAGCACAAGAGCAAGCCGGGCCACATCCTAGGACAGAATAGGAGGGGACACATGAGCCTCTTCCCCTGAAGGAGAAGCAGTGGATGTTAGTAGTGGCTTGTGGGGGGCAGGATGGTCACTTTTCTCTAAGGGTGCTCCTCCTTGTAGGTTGAATGTACTCCAGTGTTGGTCCCATACAAAGAGTATATGAACATCAGAAATTGGAGTAGATGGGTTATTTTTCTCTGAACAGCCAGTTTGGAGGAAAGTAGGGAGGTAGGAGTGTACCTTGAAGGAGTTGAGGGTGAATATGATCAAAATATATTGTATAAAATTGTCAAGAATTAATAAAAAAAAGTTTTAAAGGATTAGAGTTTATAGACACCTCCAGTCCAGATGTCAGTATGCTTTTATTCTTTGAAATACTCATGTGCAAAGCATATAGCAAAAATAGATTCATTAATATGAACCACATAAAATGCCCAGATGTTGACCGTGTTGCCAACAAACTGGCAATTTCAAATAACTAAGTTTAAGGATGAAGAGAGAAAAAAAGCAAATAACAACCAATTTAAGGCTAGATCTGGGAAAGGATCATGAATTGATACAGAGCCCAGGTATTTTCTTCGTTCAGACAGGGGCAGGCAGGAATTTGGCCCCTGTAGTTTAGAGAGGCACCCTGATCCACAGATTGAGTTAATGAAGCTTCCTTGTCCTAAAGGAGTCTGAGAACACCGACTACAGACTCTTTCAGAGGCTATTGACAAACAATGGAATGCGAAGTCACAGAGTCAGTCTCCCAAGTGCAACCAAACCAACTGCTGCCTGGCCCAGCAAATCCACACATTATCAATATCATATCAGAACAAGAAAACTAGACTGCTTTTGTGGCCAAACATGGGAACAAAATAATTATATGCATAAAGCCATTACTCAAAGAGGAGTGGGGGATAGAAGGAGAAAGAAAAAAACAAACAAACAAAAAACCAGCCCAAGATGGATTGAAAACCTGAACTCTAAAGCAAAGAGGATCTCCTGTTAATACTGGCCAACTTCTGAGTCTTCAACATGAACTGATTCTAGAGGAGATGAACTTTTAATAATATTGTGACAAAAACTTCAAACCTTGCCTTACAATGAAAGATAAATTAGAAAATGGAAAAAAAACTAATTAGAAATGTTCAGACATTAAAAGCAGTCATTGAGGTAAAAATCAGTAAACACAATTTACCCAAGATTGTAAAGAAATAGGGACACCGCATCAATTGGCAATTCATCTGGAAAACAACACAGATACAGAATGTGTTTAAAACCACTAATAAGTAGTTAGAATATACAGGACAAACAGAAAACCTTCACTGCATATCCGACAGGAGTGGTGGGTGCAGTTAAGCGTGTATACACTGCTATTGCTTGCCAGGACTTTACTACATAAAGGAATTTAAAAGGGCAGAAACACAAACAAGTATAGATTAGACGCAAGAAAACAGATGGAACACTTCAGAAACCGGGAAGTAAATAACTTAGCGAATTTGGCAGATGGGAGCAGAAACTTAATTTTGAAAGAGAACTTCACAATAAGCAGCTTGATTCTACACCTCAGGACATGGGCATTCAGGAGGTGGAGGGTGGGTACCGGCCAAGTCTTTATGGATGCACATCTACATCTCCTCTCTCACCAGGGGCACCCACTGGGCCTCTCCTGCTTGCTTCCTGAAATAGGACTCGAGCTGTGCTTTTGAAGACATGCTCTGAGGGTCTCTGGGATCAAAACAATAGCCCTACATGGACTAAATAAAACATTTATTTTTCTAAATAAAATGTACTTGGAGCTTGAAAGGATCCATCAGAGACCCAGATTTTAAAAAAAGACCCATCTCAATATATGTCATTTTAGAATTTCCAGTTTGTGAAGAGTAAGAAGAAATCCAAACACGTTTTGAATGCCATTTCTAAAAATTTAAGGACAACACACACAAACTAAGATGTTTAGGGAGCTGAGAGTAGAAAACTCACATAGCGTTTAAGAAGTTTTGGATCCCATCCCTGCTACTTAAAAAAACTTCAACTGCTTGTAATTTTTTTCCGTTTCTCTGGCCAACACTGTGTCAAACACCATGTCCTTCATTGAGGGAAGTTAAGGCAGGAGCTGAGGCAGAACCACAGAGGGACACTGCTTACTGACTTGTTTTCTATACCTTTCTCAGCTTGTTTTTTTTTATACAACCGAGGACCACCTGCCCAAGGATGGAACTGCCCAACGTGGGCTGGGCCATTCCTCATCAATCATTAATTAGGCACAGATTTGCCTACGGGCCAGTCTGATGGAGTCGGTTTCTCAGTTAAAGTTCCCTCTCGCTAATGCTGAATTGGTAAAAACCAGCACAATTGATCCCTGTCAATTGATACACAAACACTTCCACTATTAAACCATAGCATTTCCTCTTTTGGTTGCCCCCAAGAGTTCATGTTAATGGCACAATATAAAACATAGTGTAATTTTACAAGTCCTACAATCTTTAAAATGTTGAACACTTTAAAAGTTCAGCGTCACTTTAAGCATCCAAAGTCTCTAGACTGTAGGCTCCTGAAGAATCCAAAATAAGTTGCTTACTTTCTTATTTCAAAAGGGAAGAACAAGGGTACCATTGCAACCAGACCAGAGCAAAAGCAAACGTCAACAACATAACAGGCTTGGTGTGCAATTTCTGGGACTCACAATCTTCTGGTCTCCAAAGGTCTTGGGCAGCTCCGCTTCCTCAACTTTGCCATCCTCAGGACATGCAGTCTTTCTAGGCTCAGCCTGCCTCACTGTACACCAGCCTCTGTCCTTGCCAGACATCCCACAATCCTTTTATCTGTGCTACGACTGAGCTTGCACCATCATCAATGGCCTCTAGGCCTCTTTTTATTTATTTTTACTTTTTTATTATTTTAATTTTTACGTATACATTTATATTATTACACATATATACAGTAGATTACCTATATCAAGAAGAACCATGACACAATCAGGAATTATATAAATGTTACATTCTTAGTGTTTTGGCTATTTGTATTTGACAACTTTGTAGAAGACATCTTTCCTATGTTGGTGTGTCTAAATTTCTGAATGTAAATCAATCTCCATCACATATTGTCATTATCAACTTAAAACACCTATCTAGACCTAAAAACATCTTAACCCCTAAACAACTAAGCTTCATTGTAAAACTAAGCCGCATGGTCTTCAGCTCCATCAGAGACTTAGGAAGGAATAAACTTGATTGCCTGGGTATTCCAGGCCTTTGTTAGATACGTCATCCTTGCTACATGGCGGCAAGCCTCAGCTATTCTCCATGACACATTGAAGTCCTGGGATTTCAACTGCAACTCCACCAATGTCCTCTTAGAGGGCCAAGCCTCAGTTGGTTTCCGTGACCCCTTTAATACTGTAGCTTTCATGACACAGAAACTAGTATTACTCTTACATATTGCCAAGTTCAGCTTCTGGCACAGGGTATCTTTTGGGCCATAGCCTCTGTGTTCTAACATCAAGGAAATATTGTTCAAAAGTTTTTGCCTCAATGGTGTTGGTTTCCTCCTCCTCCTCCTCCTCTTCCTCTCCTCCTCCTTCTCCTCCTCTCCTCCTCCTCCCTTCCTCTTTCTCCTCCTCCATATGCTCCTCCTCATCATCATCATCACAAATAAAATTTCTTTATAACTGGGCAAAGAACTGTCAAGAGATGCTCTGGTGGGCGGCTGAGTGCCTCTACATCCTCACATCAATGCAATGTAGCAACAGCTTCTGGGTTTCTCCTGTTTATCAAGGTAATTTTCCCCACAAAGGAGGTATAGCCCTTTTTCCCCTCCAAAACTTTTAACATGAATGGAGTGTTGGATTTTGTCAAAGGCTTTTTCAGCATCTAATGAAGATGATCATATGGCCTTTTTTCTTTCACTTTTTTTTATGGTAGATTACATTGATGGATTTTAGTATGTTGAACCACTTTTGTATCCCTGGGATGAAGCCTACTTGATCATGTTGAATAATGTTTTGATGTATTCTTGGATTCAGTTTGCGAGTATTTTATTGTGTATTTTTGCATCGATGGTCATAAGGGACATTGGTCTGAAATTCTCTTTCTTTGTTGAGTCCTTGTGTGGTTTAAGTATCAGGGTGATTGTGCCTCATAAAATGAGTTTGGCAATGTTCCTTCTGTGTCTATTTTGTGGAAGAGTTTAAGGAGTATTTGGTATTAATTCTTCTTTGAAAGGGTCTGATAGACTTCTGCACTGAAACCATCTGGCCCTGGGCTCTTTCTTTCTTTCATTTTTGTTGTTGTTGTTGTTGTTGTTGTAAGACTTTTAATGACTGCTTCTATT
Organism: Acomys russatus; assembly: GCF_903995435.1. Taxonomy (NCBI): domain Eukaryota; kingdom Metazoa; phylum Chordata; class Mammalia; order Rodentia; family Muridae; genus Acomys; species Acomys russatus. The sequence continues at coordinate 78,270,690 of NC_067139.1, forward strand.
TCCTTAGGGGTTCTAGGACTATTTTAATTGTTTACCTGATCTTGATTTAACTTTGGTAAGTAGAATATATCAAGAAAACAGTTCATTTCATTTGTATTTTCCAATTTTGTGGAGTACAGGCTTTTGAAGTAAGACCTAATGACTCTTTGGAGTCTCAGTGTCTCTTGTAACTGACTTCATTCCTGATTTTGTTAATTTGAACATTGTCTCTCTGCCTTTTAGTTAGTTTGGCTAAGGGTTTGTCTTTCTTGTTGAATTTCTCAAAGAACTAGCTCTTGGTTTCATTGATTCTTTGTATTGTTCTCTTCATTTCTAAGTTATTGATTTCAGCCCTGAGTTTGAGTATTTCCTGCCATCTACTCCTCTTAGATGTGTTTGCTTCTTTGTATTCTAGAGCTTTCAGATGTGCTGTTAAGTTGCTAATATGAGATCTCTCCAATTTCTTTATGAAGGCACTTAGTGCTATAAACTTTCCTTAGTGCCACTTTCGTTGTGTCCCATAGGTTTAGATATGTTGTGCCTTCATTTTCGTTGAATTTTAGGAAATCTTAATTTTTTAAAATTTCTTCCCTGATCCAGTGGTCATTGAGTAGAGACTTGTACAGTTTCCATGAATTTGAAAGCTTTCTGTTATTTCTGTTGTTCATGTTGTTGTTGTTGAAGTCCAGCTTTAATTCATGGCTATCTGAAAAGATACAAGGTGTTATTTCAATTTTCTTATACTGGTTGAGACTTGTTTTGTTGGCCAACTATATGGTCAATTTAGGAGAAGGTTCCTTGAGGTGTTTCAAAGAAGGTATATTGTTTTGTGTTTGGGTCAATAGTTCTGTAGATCTCTGTTAGGTACATTTGATTCATGACAACTTTTAGTTTCAGTATTTTTCTGTTCAGTTTCTGCCTTTCTGACCTATCCATTGGTAACAGTGGTCAATGTGTGATTTAAACTTTAGTTATGTTTCCTTTATGAATGTGAGTGCCCTTATATTTGGGCATATATGTTCAGAACTGAGATGTCATCTTGGGGCATCTTTCCTTGATGAGTATGAAGTGTCTTTTTCCATCTCTTTGATCAATTTTGTTTGAAAATGTATTTTATTAAATATTATAATAGCTACTCCAGTTTGCTTCTTGGGCCCATTTGCTTGGAAAACCTTTTCCCAGTCCTTTAACTCTATCTTTGTTGCTTAGGTGTATTTCTTGTATGCAGCAGAATTATGGATCCTGTTTACACATCCACTCTGTTAGCCTGTGTCTGTTTTTGTTTGGTTTGGTTTTAAGAGACAGGGTTTCTTTGTGTGGCCTTGGCTATCCTGGGCTCATGTTATAGGCCAGGATGACCTTGAACTCACAGAGATCTACCTGCCTCTGCCTCCTTGAGTGCTGGGATTACAGGCATGCACCACTGCACCTGGCTTAGCCTGTGTCTTTTTATTGGAGAATTTATTACATTGATGTACAGAGATATTAATGACCAATAATTATTAGTTTCTGTTATTTCGGTGGTGATGGCGGCGGTGGTGGTGGGTGTGGGTATGTGTGTGCATGCTTATCTCCTTTTTGTTTTGCTGCAGTGGAGTTATTTATTTCCTGTTTTTTCTTGGGTGTAGTTAACCTCCTTGTATTGGAGTTTTTCTTCTAGTATCTTCTGTATGGCTGGATTTGGGCATAGACATAGTTTTAATTTGGTTTTGTCATGGAATACCTTGTTTTCTCTATAGTGATTGAATGTTTTGCTGGATATAGTAGTGTAGGCTGATATCTGTGGTCTCTTAGAGTCTTCCAGACATCTGTCCAGGCCCTTCTGTATTTTAGAGTCCCTGTTGAGAAGTCAGGTGTAATTCTGATAAGTCTGCCTTCATATGGTACTTGTCCTTTTCCCCTTGAAGCTTTTAATCGTCTTTCTTTGTTCTGTACATTTAGTGCTTTGATTATTATGTGACAGGAGGATTTTCTTTCCTGGTCCAATCTATTTGGTGCTCTGTAAGCTTCTTGTATGTTTAAAGGCATCTCTTTCTTTAGGTTAGGGGAATTTTCTTCTTTGATTTTGTTGAAAATATTTTCTGGTCCTTAGAGCCAGGAATCTTTTCTTTCTTCTATTCCTATTATTCCTAGGCCTTGGCTTTTCATAGCATCCCTGATTTCTTGGATGTTTCATGTCAGGAACTTTTTAGACTTAACATTTTCTTTGACTGATGTACTGATTTCTTCAAGTGTATCTTTTGCACTCGAGATCCTCTCCTCCATCTCTTGTGTTCTGTTGATGATGCTTACCTCTGTAGTTCCTGTTCTTTTCCGTAAGTTTTACAACTCTAGGGTTAGCTCAGTTTGTGTTTTCTTTAGTGTTTCTATTTCCATTTTTAGGTCTTTAACCATTTTATTTATTTTCTTTACCTGTTTGACTGTATTTTTGCCATATTTCTTTAAGAGTTTTATTTGTTTCCTCTTAAAAGGCCTCTATAGTCTTCATAAAAATAGATTTAAGGTAATTTTCTTGTGTTTCAGCTGTGCTAGAATATCTAGGGCTTGCTGTAGTAGGACCACTGGGGTCTGGTGGTGCCATATTGCCCTGGCTTTTATGTTGGTCTTTAGCCCTATGGTTGTCCCTGGTGTTAGATGGGTGTTCCTGGGTCTTGGTATCCCTCCTCTGGAGGCAGGTAGAGCCATGGGCTGGAGGCTTGAATTGAATGTTCCTGGAGTCTAGAAGGCTCCTTTGAGAAGGCTGGTAGAGCCATGGGCCTGGAGGCTGGATGTTTTGGGGGCCCCAGCTGGCTTCCTGGGGAAGGCAGGTAGAGCTGGGGGCCAGAGACTAGAACTCAGGGAATAGCCTACAGTTCTCCTATGATGGCTGTATCCCACTTGGACCCACAAGGAGGGGGTTGGGGTGGGAGGGGTGTCTAAATTGGATAATCCTGGGGCCAGGGAGCCCTCCTTGGGAGGCAGGTAGAGCTGTGGGCTGGAAGCTGAAACCAGTGTCCCTGGGGGACAGCAGGCCTCCTTGAGAAGGTGGGTTCTCCTCTCTCTCTCTCTCATTTTTGAAACAGGGTTTCTCTGTGTAGCCTTGACTGACCTCAACTTGTTTTGTGACCAGGCTGGCCTTGAACTCAAGAGATCCACCTGCCTCTGCCTCTCTGAGTGCTAGGATCACAGGCACCAGGCACTGGTCTCTTCTTAATTTCTTGGCTCCAGCTAACCAGCATCATTTGTCCCAGTAAACCAAAGATTTCATCTTAATGGTGCTGATCTCTCGTTAATCACAGCTGATTCTTCAGCCCCAGATGACCACAAACCAAGGATTATTAGTTCCAATATATTACATGAGTGGCCCTAATTGTCTTTGCTTCCCTCTGAAACATTATCGTTTAACTCTACCGTCTGCATCTGTCTCAGCATTCCTGTCTTCCAAGTGCCCACAACAGCAGCTTATCCATCTCTAAGTACTTCCAGCCCAAAGTTCTGAATGCTTTCACAGTCTTCCCTACACAACAAGCAGGTCTGTCACAACAGCCACTCATTGGTACCAGTCTCTACCCTAGCTTTCTTTTTATCGCTGTGACAAAGGATTATGACCAAAGTCAACTTGGGAAGTAATGGTTTGTTTGGCTTACATGTCTCAATCACACTTCATCACCAAGGGAAATCAGGGTAGGGGTTCAAGGCAAGAACCTGGAAGCATGAACCGAAGAGGAAGTCATGGAGGAGCCCTGCTTACTGGCTTGCTTTCCATGGCTTGCTCAGCTTGCTCAGCCCAGGGCCACCTGCCCAGGGTTGGCACCATCCACAATGGGCTTGGCCTTCCTACATAATTCATTAATCAAGAAATTGCCTTCTCCATAGACTTGTCCTCACTCCAATCTGATGGAGTCATTGTCTCGAATAAGGTTTCCTCTTACCAGATGACTCTATCTTGTGTCAAGTTGAAAAAACAAAACAAAACAAAACAAAACAAAAAAACACCAAACAAGCAAAAAGCACAGCACACCATTCAACAGCAAATTCTGAGGACATGTTTCCCAGTCTTGATGGTCCTTCCAGAGGACTAACCAGGCTCACTTGAGAAATAGCATAAGTCTTTTCAAGAGAATGCCACCAGTGACTAAGGATCTTCAACCAGACCCTGATTCCTAAAGATCTTTTCAGCTTGCCCCATTAGAGACCAAGCCTCTGACACAAGAGCCATTCTGAGACAGACGGCATTGAAGCCAAACCATTGCCTCTGTGATCTTGGACAAGTAATTAACCTCTCTATGCTTCTGTTTTTCTCAATAAAATAGAGATGGTAATAAAACTCACTTAAAAAGTTGCTTGTGAGTATTGGATGGGTTACACTATGTTAAGTGCTTAAACCTGTCTTTCGTACATTCTCATTAAACGCTTAAGCAAGGTGATAAATAGACAGAATAGACAGCACCTTTCTGTGCTAGAGTTCCCAACAGTCATTCCTCTGAGTTATTTGCAAAAACTATAGAATATTGCCCTATTGCCCAGATTACCAATTGATGGCTAGATTAGACCCCACTTCACTAGAGGCCACCTGACTTGAGGATATGATCATGACCTCATCATTAGGGTCATCTGCTTTTGAGTCATGCACTGTTATCTTTAACTTGTCTCTGCTTGGTGACCCTGAGGTTTATATACCCATGGGACCTACAGTGAACTTGCATGAGGGGATGTGATGGGACATTCCCATAGACAGAGGAAGGAGAAGACAGAACACAAAGTCCTAAAAGGCTCTAGGAGACTATCTGTAGAAACAGCACCAGACTGCAAGGAGCACTGATAAACTTATTTCCCAGTGTTAGATGGTTGGGTATCACGGAGGGAAGTTGCCATCTGATTAAAAATAATTACTGCTGGCATTAAATCCAACTGGAAATGCCCAGCATAATTTATCTTTTACTCCATGCTGCTACCATATGCCTGACATTGCAGAGCAGAAACATCCCCTCCTGTTCTGATAAATAGTACTTTGTAAATATTTGAAGACGGGAGCTCTGGATCGCTGAGCAATGCTGACAGGGAACATGTGCTGATGAGCCTGTTGGTCATGTTCCTGATAGAGGTTCTCTTTGAGGTGCAGGACCCAAAAGCAGCCAAGAAGCTGTGAATTTTCTTCCTCAAAGCCTTGTTTGTAATTAGCAGCCATTGGAAGAGCCTGGCTGGGCTGTCTACCACCAGTGGCACTTTCCAAAGAGCACATGCAACATTGGAGTGAGACATTTTGCTGTCTGGCTGGTGCTGTGTAAGCTGATGGGTTGCTGTGTTTATTAAACTGGCTTTTCTTTGAATATCTGACTCAAGAGAGAAACCACACCTAGCGTGGCATTATTTGGAGATTAAGTCTTTACAGAAATGCTTGAATTAAAATGAGACCTTTAAAGCAGGCTCCTATTCCATTATTGAACGGTGTCCTTATAAGAGGAAATTGGGGCAGGCATGTGGCCAGTTGAGGAGGAGGAGATGATGTGAGAAAATGAAGATGGGCATTTACAAACCAGGGGAAAGGCAGACCCTTATACCCACAGGACAAACCAATCATGTTGTGAGGGGTTAAATGATAATGTCCCCCATAGACCGAGATATTTGAATACTTGGTACCCAGTTGATGATGCTGTTTGGATGAGGTTTAGCAGGTGCAGCCATGTTGGGGGAAACGTGTCACTAGAGATGGACTCAAAGAGGTCTCAAAGCCTCTTGCCACACCCAGTGCTTGCACTCTCTACTTCACTCTTGTGTCTTAGGGTGTAAGCTGTCAGTTACTGCTCAAGCTACTGCCACCAGCCACCATGCTGTCCTGACATCGTGGGCTCTAACCCTCTGGAACCATAAACTCAAATAACCTCCTTTTTGCATAATTTGCCTTGGCCGTGGCGTTTTATCACAGCAACAGAAAAGTAACCAATACACATTATCAGTGTGGTACGTTCAGACTCCCTACCTCTAGCATTATGAGACAGTGCACTCATGTTGGGAAAGCGAGTAACTTGGAGCACTTTGGGACCATTGCTTTAGAAAGTCAACATAGGAAGAAAGAACAGTCAGTATCCTTAGGGAGTTTCTGTGAGAAGAAGCTCTAGTCACCTAAGCGAGAAGGAAGCCTTACAGGGAGCTTTGTTCCCTTTTCTTCTCAGGTGAGGAGGTGGGGTCAGCACGTGACACTAGAATTTGGCCATTGACTATGATTTCCCAGACTTGCTCTCAATAGGCCAATTGAGCTCAAATTTAGCCTTCTCTTCCCCCCCCCCCCCCCGCTCCTCCTCTGTGTAGCAGAGCGTTCACATCATGAGGTAGGGCCAGGGTATGGAGAGACCAGCCACTTTAGAAGGCTACCTGGGTTCCACTCGGGGAAAGTATAAGAAACCCTAGTGCCAGTCCTCAGACAGATTCTCCATCCGGCATCTGGCGAATAAAAGTAGTAGGTTGATATCTATCTTCTTGGTCTCTAGTATGAATATTCCTTCAGATGGAAGCCTAGGGGGCTGAATATCCACCCCAGAGTTTGATTTAAATGTCAGATTGTGAGGGGCCCAGGCTCTTCTGGGACTGAGGATGTGGGCTAGCACACTCATCTTACTTGCTTGTTTATGTGTGGCTGGCTTCCTGAAAACTGGAATTTTTAGGAAAAGGTTAAAAATAGTAACTTCAGCTGGCTATGATGGGACATGCTTAAAATCGGAGGCTGCAGTGAAGAGATTAGGAGTTCTAAACTGGCCCGAGCAACGTAAACAAACAAAAATAGTAACCACAACATTTAGTTGCATCAAGTCAGACCCCTCTGCTCCGGCTATTTGTGCCTATCTAATGTGTTGTCAAAACGAAGAACCTTGCCTGATTGGTGAGTCTTCTATAATAGCTGATAACATTCCTGGGAGGGAAAAATCACCCTACGATTTCCAGATCACTTCTGATGGTTTTCCTCAGAGGGGAAACCCTCTCCATCACCCATCGGATCTTCATGGTGGATGCTTCTCCTTCTTTCTGAAGTACGCAGCTCAAAGTGAGCAGCTAGCGAGAGCACGTCTGGGTATGTCAGGGCACCAGCTTTACCCCTTGGCCAGCTTCTTGATAAAACTCATATGTCCACTCTGAATAGACCTGACTAAACACGAGCTGAGTATAATTATCAAGGTGAGAGGGTCGCCCACTCAGCAGGGTCAGGGAATGCATTGACGTAGCGAATAAATCATCCAGACAAACAGTGTCAATTAGAAACAAAGAGCAAGAGGTAGAAACTCAACAACACTGTAAGGCCAGGCAGCAATTTCCCTGTTATTTCAGTGCGCAAAGGCGCTCTAAGGGAGTGAGAGAAAGAGCCTGTTTTTCCTTCTTCTGACACAGTGGAGCGGAGCCAGCCCGGCAATCAGAAAGAAGAGGTCAAAGTGGAGAAGAGGAGAGAATCGAAGGTAACAATTAGCAGTTTTGAGATACAGAGGGAAAGAAAGAGGAAGTGGTGTGTCTGCATGCATGTTCTGATTAAACACACACAGATAAATACCAGGGCTTTTCTAAATAGTCACCAATTTTTATAGCTAAATAGTAGACTTAATAGTATTTAAAAATAGCATTTATATAGAACACAGGTTCTCCATTTTTTACCCTCTACCAAATAAAGCAATACTTTACATAGAAAAATTTGAATTTTATAACTTATGCACCCAGCAGAAATGGCCTTAACACTTTTTTTAAAACAATGGATGATTTGAAAACAGCAGTTTTTGCATTTTTTTCACTAGTGGAGGAAGAAAAAGTTCTTTATGTTAAGCTAACAAAAAAGACCCCTGCAGAAGGGCTGTAGCCCATGCCACAGTTCAAGGCTCAGAAGGTGGTTTCAGCACGTGAGGGGCATCACCAGCACTCACCCCGACGGACTGACAGAGTACAGCACTACAGTTGAGGGAAACCTATGGCATATTGGGTGGTACAATGTGGGCTGTCAGGCAAAGGTGGTTGCTTCTCAGCTAGGTTGTCAGCCTTACCTTGCCTGGGATTAATGAAATCACAAATGGCTGGGTACACCTGTGAGGGAATATTTATTAATTAAGTCATTTGTAGTGGGAAGACCACTTATAATCCAGTCTCTGAGGTGGACTACCTTTAACCTGGGCCACACCTTCTCCTGGCAGCCCATAATAAAGGACATGGAGGAACGAAGCTTGCTCTCTCTTTGCCTGCTTGCTCTCACTCTTGCTCTCGCTAGCAAGCCCATTCCTTCCCTGGTATTAAAGCCCACTTCTTCAGGATTCTGGCCTATACTAAGGAACAGCTGAGACATCCAGCATCATGGACTGAACAACCACTGCATTCTTGAAACTTCTGTTGGTAGATCACCTTTGTTGGACTAGTTGGACCACAACCTGTAAGCCATTCTAATAAATCACGTTTGGATATATGTGTGTGTGTGTGTGTGTGTGTGTGTGTGTGTGTGTGTGTGTATAAAATTTCATTCTACAAGCTCTGACTAATACACTAAAATTGAAAGCACGTGTTGTGTGGTGTGGTGTGACGAGCTAAATCATAATAAATTAAGCCAGGAGCTCAGATCAGTTCAGTGAGAACAAGCATCAGACTCACGAGAAATGAAGATGGACAGTTCTTGCTTGGCACATCAGGCACATCTCAAAATATTAACATGTATTTCCGTTCTTTGAGATTTTTTTTTTCTTCCTTGGCTCCATTTCGCCTCTGTTAATGGAGAACATCTCTCTATGCCTCTTTACCTTTCTCAGCCTCACTCCGTCTTTGTTTTGTTAGTCTCAATTTTTCTCCATGAAATTTCTTGACCTACCTAGGCAGATGTTATTTCAGTGGCATCCCAGAAGAATTATGAGTCATACAGCCTACAGCCCTATAGTCTACTACACAATTCATGTTTCGCCAAATGACGTTTCCATCTCAATAGTAAGCTTTCTATATCAAGTTTAAACATTTAGAACGTATTTATTTATTGTCTGGGCATGAGTGGCATGAAAAGAGGTCAGAGGCCAACTCGCAGTCAGCTCTGCGATGCGGCTACCGCCCAGCTCATCATATACCTTATGATTTGTCTCCCCAGCCCCTGTATCAGTTTAAAGAACCAGCCTCCCACGGAGGAGAAGGAAGTGCACCCAGATTGCTGTCATGGGGATTCCCTACAGTTCTATCAACCCAGCAGCTGGCTTAGCATCCTCCCTGGCTACTCCCATGAGGTCCTTTGATGAAGGCCAAGCTCTACCTTCCAGCTGGGAACTGGCAGGGGACGGGATGATCTCTAGAAAGGTGAGGGCTTCCTGAGTGTGGGACATGGTCTTCCTGAGATCAGTGCTCTGCCACGTTTTCAGGTTTGCCAATATGCACTACTGTAAGGGTTATATGGAAAAAGGAAAAAGAATGCCTAGAATGCAGAAACTCTTGACCTTAGCCTGGGCGCCATGAGCCTTCTGTACCCTGGTTCTCCATGGCCTTTCCAGCTTCACCTTGCCAAGCACATCCCAGTAAACACTCCTCCTCTGGATGACACCAGGGGTCTCTTTCAAGGGGTCTCATACCTTAGGAATGGGGTTGGGGCAGGGTTGCTAAGCTCTTCACTTTCCTGTTACTCATGCTCCTGACGGTGCACATACGGATTTAATAGCCACCATCTCTTTATCTTCTCAATATCAATGTCTAATCTCTCCCAGGAGATTGCAAATTTCTGAGGACATTGGCTGAAGCACAAATGTTTCATTTCCCTTACAGGACCAAGCACACAATGATGTGTTAATTAAAAGATGCACAAAAGCTAAGGCTTTTTTTTCCTATCTCTCCTATCCTTTTTATCAGTTTGCTGAAACTGGTAATTAGTCATCTTTTCATATGACTGTGTGCTGTGTGTGGTGCTAGAAGCTGAACACAATGGCTAGGTGGGCCAGACATCTATTCTGCGCCACATCCCAGTATTTTGTTCAATGGAGAAAGAGACCCTACAAGAGTCTCTACACTCATATTTCTAAGAACCTAGTTCAATGCCACCCCTCCCATGATTTCACTGTGTTCACATTAGCTCTCTATCCTATAAACCCTCAAAACATTTCAGACATCTTTTTATTTTGCTCATCTTTACATATGCAGAAGTCAAAGGCACAGACTCTGAAGCCAAATTTCTTGACCCCCTTAAATCTGCCTGTGTTCCCTCCTAGATTTGTGGATCTGAGCAGGTTCCACATTTGGAACATGGTGAGTAGGGTATTTATCTCACACAAGAATCGTCTGAGTTTATGCACAACAAATGCTTGGGGCAGGGCAGATACCCACTCTGTCTGGGGTATGAGTACATGCTGACCTGATTAATGTCATCTATTCATCATTAGAAATCCCTCATTATAACAGTAAAATGACAATGATTTGGAATCAGTGGGATGAAAAGATATATACTAACTAAAATAAAAATTTTAATCAAAATCATCACTAAAACTAAACTGGTAACAGGGCCTTAGATGGTCTCTATGTCAGTGAAGGAAATAGCTGTAGTTACCACACAGATTTCTGTAGTGTGCTTCCAAAGTGCTCTGTCCAAAGCCTGGAAATTTTAATCTGCATTAAACAATGTATACAATATACACAATGTTTTACAAACTAAATAAAGGAATGTGGAAACACACACACATACACACACACACACACACACACACACTCACTCACTCACTCAATCAATCAATCACAAAGATGACACAATAGTGTTTTAAATCAGCTCAATTCATGACGTCTAACAGATGAGAGAGAAGCCCCAATGGCCTAAGTCAATGAAGTTTTCCTACACTGCGGCTGTTTGTCTGGATACATCAAATGCAAATAACCCTGACTCTTCCAGGAGCTGAGTTATGGCCTATTTTCTTCTCCATGGGATGCCTGGGATGTGGCTTAGCTGGGGTTGTTCCTATGAGAACAAACTGAGATTTATTGGAAGGGGGTTAACTCGGGGCACATGGAGAAATGGGCTAGTCAGGAGACAGAACAACAGGAAGAAAGCCAGTGATGCCATGACAACAGATGCTCCAACACTGAGGGAAGGGACAGAGCCCTTGTGCAACCTCCGCTGTCCCCACTGACCAGCCTGAGGAAGGAGGGGGCAGAACAATGGGCAAGGAGGTTCTTTCAGCTGTTGGTAGTGCCTGAAGAGCCTCTCAGCTGGGAGTCCTCAGTAGCCAGTGCTCTAGAAGCCGAAGGAATGAGTAAATCCTGAAAACATGTTCCAGGCACTAACCCCTGGCGTTTAGTATACCACACCCAGCAGTCAACAGCTCACATGGCCTGTCTTTACCATTCTGGTTAATGAAGCAGGTAACACAGGCCCTGATAGTGGACTCTAATTTCACTGTTCAACAAATGCCTTAATCCTCATTACCCAGGGTTCTCATGTGGTGATTGGAACCTCTAAATACAAAATTTCCAGCCTGGGCCAGGTGGTGGTGGTGCACACTTTAATCTCAGAACTCAGGAGGCAGAGGCAGGCGGATCTCTGTGAGTTCCAGGCCAGCCTGGTCTACAAAGTGAGTTCCAGGACAGCACAGGCTTCACAGGGAAAACTCAAAGAAAGGAATTTTCATTTTAGGAGCGAAGAGCCTTATGGAGCAATGTTGCCCTGGATACCCACAGACACCCCTTTATCAGGGCTCTGTTACTTTTAAGAAACAGATTCCCAACACTTGTGATTTTTTTTTTCCCATCAAAGCCAAAAGAATAGCTCCCCCATCCCTTGCCTGTTGACTTTAGCTTGAATTTCCATGGGCAAGCAGGGAGAGGGGCGATCTGGTATACTTAAATGGACAGCAAACTCACAAGATTTTCTTCCTTGTCATCAAGTCTACACTGAAAATGAGAGAATGGCAGGACTCTGCACACTCTTTGTACATCTGAGGAGGTCTCATAACTTCTGTGTGTTTGTTTGGGATCTGATTAAAGCCCTTGAGTAGACAATGCATATTAACTGATCCATGCATTTAGCTGAATAATAATTTTGAGCCCTTTAAATTGATTTTTCCCCCCGAGCTGGACAATGAAGTGAGTAAGGCCTGCATTATTTATCACTGGCCACCCAGTGCAGTCTACAAAACTGTCCTGGTTCCTGAGCCTCATCCAGGACTAGAGTGAACTTGTTTGAGGAAAGGTCAGGTGGTTTTTAATGCAGCATCTCGCTCTCACGCCACATCTTCCAAAGAGTCACAGACAGAGCACCACAGCGCTGTGTCTTCCTGCTTGTCAGGTGAGCGGGCAGCTGGTCTGCCTGCGACCGCGTGAGGAAGGCAGCCAACCCAAATAAAACGAAGTGTATTTTTAACAATTGTATGAGTCATTTCTCGCCCCCCCCCCAACAAGGTTAATTATTATTAATGACATTAATTAAGGAATCGTGTGCAGTATTTTTCTTGGAAAATGTGGGTCTATGTGGGCTATTGGATTTTAGCTTTTCTACGCTGATTGCACTTGTTTAAGGCATCCCATTAGTGCTCCATTTCTCAGTGCTGCATGCTTAGACAATGAAGACCGAGCGCCTGTTTTACAGTGACATCGGCCAGGTCTAGGCTGGCATTTAACTAATGGTGGAGCTAGAATTATTTTTGTTCATTTGAGGCCTCCTACTTGGAATTTGTAAGACAAATGGGTCAGTTGTATCTGTTCTCTAGCAATTACCTAGTAATTGGGGCATTTAATCAGAAACTGACTTGAGGGACTCTGGCCTGACTAGATGCTGTTGGCATGAGGAAAAAAAATTAAGCTCCCAGTTCGTTTCACTCATATGCTATAGTTCCACCATAACCCCAGATCAGACACAAAATGAGCTTACCAACAAATATGAAGCAATGCGCTCAGTACTTATGAATGTGTTTTACAGAAAAAATTAATAGAGTTAGAAGACATTATTATAGGAAACACTCATGTCAGTAACGTTCTAGGTGTGGTAGCACGTGACTAAAATCATGAGCAGTAGGGCTGCTGAGGGAGGGAGGTTATGAGCTCAAGGCTAGCCTGGGCTAGATCGTAAAAGCAAAAGAAGTTACTTCTGGGAAGGATATATTTGTTGAGTTCACCAAATCTCCACGGCCATGCTTTACTTCTACAGAATATAGATCAAGTGAGTAGGGTCCTTCAGTTTCCTACCTAAAACCAGATAAGCACCTAACTTCATGATGCACACACTGAAGATGCAACAGACAAGCAAGGTTCTGTGGTTTGTCTAAAATATCATCAATGTTATATGCCTATTAGTCAAAGTCAGTAGTCAGGCCTGGGTATGCACTAGAATCGCCTGGAAAACCAAAGTGATTGCTGAGCAAGGTTTGCTGTGGATCAAACATGGTCTAAGTGGGTCCCCAAGGCTTAGTGTCAGAAGCTTCAGAGTGATGAAGGCAGTGGAACCTCTCAGTGGTCGGCCTCAACGCCAAGTAATCAGGTGATGAGGAAGCAATGCAAGTGGAAGCTCTCAGTGGATCCACATTAGCTCCCACAGAAAGGACTGATCTAAAAGTAAGATAGCCATGGCCTCTCTCTGGCTCCCTTGCCTGCCACGTGGCCAGTTTTGCAGGCGTTCGTGGTGCTGTGAGTTCCCATCGCAGAGGGTGATGGCTGTGCCTTGTCTTCGAGCCTCCTCAGCGCAGAGGGAAACCAGTCTTTGTGCTGTTTGCATCGCCCAAATGTTCAAGGTTCCTTTCTGCGGCTGTGTTGAAACACCCCAAGCAAAAACAACTTACAAGAGGAAAGGGTCCACTTAGCCTACAGTTCCAGGTTGCTGTCAGTCCATCACAGAGAGGAAGTCAAGGCAGGGACTGAAGCAGCTAGTCACCTCACACCCACAGTTGAGAGCAGAGAGGCGCAAATGCGTCCATGCCTCCTATTTACTGCGTTGCTTGTGCTCAACGAGCTTCTTCACCCCTGCAGTCCTACATCCCCTTCCCAAGGAACGGTGCCGCCCACAGTGGGCCTTCCCAAACCAATCAGCAGTCAGACTGTCCCTCACAGACATGCGTACAGGCCAACCAGATCTGGGCAAGTCCTCAGTTAACCCGCCTCTCTTCTCAGCTAAGTCCAGGCTTCGGCAAATTGATACTTAACACCATCAGACACACCAGCCTTGGGACACTAGTTTAGTTAAATCTGAGTATTTGGTCACTGGCCCATTGTATCAATTTTTAAAACAAGTTGGATCAAGTCAGTGCATCAAGAAGTGCTAATAAAAGCAAATGAAATTTTATTTACTTTAATTGATGGATACAAAATGTGGGAAATACAGGTGTGGATGTACAGGAGTAGAACTCATGTTAGGTATGTAAGGGGGCGGGGAAGCATCCTGGGACCATCTGAGTTTGTCTCTGTAGTTGCTTCTCTACTGAGAAATGGGTGACCTTTCTTGCAAGTAGAGAGAACCAGATAAGGTTGGCCTCTGCCTGACGTCAATCCTAACCTTAAGGGCTATCATCCTGAACTTAGGAAAACCCTGCAAGAAGAAGAATGGAGCAGGGCCTGAACTGGGCATTCTACACATTTCTCATTGCCTCCAAGTGCAAAGCCAAGGCACGAGCTTAGCCAGTCAACGAGGGTATGTGGTTGATTGACTTGTGGCCCTTTCCAAGGCCTTGCCCTCTGGCCCGCACTGGGGTTGGTGGGTCCAGAGGTTATCCTAAGCCTTTGCATTTCTCACCCAGCAAGCCAAGAACCATCTCTAGGACATCACATTCCTCTCTTGGTTCTAACTACCAGCAAGTGATGCTGTCTCAGTTACTTTCTCTGTGGGTTAAAAATAATCCTGACAAGAACAATTCAAGGGAAACAGCCGTTTATTCTGGACCACACTTCCAGCCTTCATTCTACCACAGCAGGGAAGTAACAGGCAAGAACTTCAGGGTGCTGACAACATTGTGTCAAGTGGAGAAGCCAAGTGGAGTAAAATGGATGCAAGCTGTTGTTCCCTCTCCTCTGCCTTTCTCCACGTGCATAGTCCAGGGCCCAAGCCAGGAATGGACCCACAATGGACAGCTCTTCCCACCTCCATTAGCACAAAAGAGGTGATCCTCAGACATGCCCAGAAGTGACTCTTTCAGGATGGAATTAACATTAATCATCACTGAAGTCAAAACCTGTAGCAGAGACTGCTCTCCTTGACTTAAAATTAAGTATTTAATTGCTACCAGGCATATCTAACTACAAAGGTGTAGGTAATCTGGTTTTGTTTGTTATGTGTTTTTCGAGACAGGGTTCCTCTGTGTAGCCGTGGCTGGCCTGGACTTGCTCTGTAGACCAGGCTGGCCTGAGCTTACAGAGATCTGCCTGCCTTTGCCTCCCTGAGTGCTGAGATTAAAGGCGTGTGCCTCCACAATGTAGGTAATCTAAAGGTAATGTACTGGTAAGACAATACATTCTTGCCTCTCCTCCGACCCGTCAGTCTGTTAGAAATGTTAGTTTCATCCACCCAGGATCTGCAGTCTCAGACTCTGTGAAGCTCTTTTCTTTGCTTTGCCTCCCATATTTAATTGTTCACAACCTGTGTTTTGACTCCTGGATCTTTCATATTAATCTTGTTCTCCCTAACCTGTTGTAGTTCAAGACCGTATCGCCTGTCAGTTGGATTTCTACAATTTCCTGGCTGGTTTCCTTAGCTCCAGCCTTCATCTCCCCAGATTTGTCCTCCCTGTAGTTGACAATGACTGCATTAAACATACATGATCACATCAGCTCCTGGTTTCAACCTTATCCCAGGTCTGCCCCTCGCCATGGCCTTAAACATCAAAAGTTACTGTCTATCACCAGGCAGATCTTAGGAGTTTTTAAAAGCCTAAATGCCCAAACCTATTTCGAATCCACCTGATCAGTCAGAACCAATCTTTTCTAACTCTCTAGTTGACTTTAATACATAGCTAGGGCATGTTAGGCCAAATCCTGCTAGGCGATCTACTGCCACACAACACAAGTTAGTTTGGTAATAACTTCTTAGCTTACAAGAACCATTTTAGTGCATTGTGTGGATGGCAAGTTCAGACAGGGTGGACCTGGGCTGTTCTTCTGTTCCACATCATCTGAGATGGTCACTTGCTGATATTCAGATAGCTGAGGGTCCAAAGTGGCTTCAATGAAATTGGATGTACAAGCCCCGCCCAATAACAGTACCAGCCAGAGTGCTCACAGAAGGCATCTTGACATAGAGCAACCCCAGACAAGCACGGTGGGATCGGTACTCTATATATCAGCGGGTAGACGTCATGCCCTGGAAGTGTATTGGAAATGGAGCCTTGCCCACCCCACCCCATACCTTCACAGCAAATAATTTATGTGCACACTGAAACTGAGGTACACATATACCTAGGTCCAAACCTGATGACTTAAGATATCTGAGGTCATCGTCTTCATCTGATCTTAGCCAAAAGGCAGATATGCTGCTTGAAGTCTTCTTTAATCTGGTGCAGGCCGCTACCCTCCATATTTGTAACGGATGTGAAACAACCCAATTATGATTCAATAGGTATGGTGGTTAGTGGTGAAGGTCAACTTGAAAGGATCTAGAATCATCCAGGGGATGGGCCCCTAGGCATGCCCTGTAGGAGATTATTTTGACTGTAGTAGTTGTGGTAGCATCATTTCCTGTATAGGGCTTGAGGCTGTGTAAGTGGAGAAAGGGAGCTGAGCCACACCCATGTGTTCATTGCTCTCTTAGGACTGTGGACATAACATAACCAATGGCTCCAGGCTCCTGCTTCGCTGATTTCTCCACAGTCATAAACTGCATCTTGTACTTTGAAAGATTTTTCTCCCTTAAGTTGCTTTCTTGGAATATTAAGCCACAGGAACAGAAAAAGAAACTAAGACAACAGGTAAGTGGATAGTTGTGCTGGTTACTTTTCATCAACTTAATACAAAGTCAGATCATCTGGTAAGAAGAAGGAGCCTCCTTTGCTTAGAAAACACCTCCATAATATTGGCCTGTAGGCAAGTCCGTGGGAACATTTTCTTGATTAATGATTGATATGAGAGGGCCCAGCTCACTTTAGGGTCCTCAGAGGTGTAAGATAACAGGCTGAACAAGGCAAAAGGAGCAAGCCAGTAGGCGGCACCTTTTCATGGCCTTTTCTCCCCAACATTGTCACAGTGAAAGAAAATAAATGAGGGCGCTGTGCAAGGAAGACACTTGTTGTCTTAAAGAATGAGCTGATAGTCTACGTAAGGACACGAGGGAATTTCTGAATTATTGTGGTGAGTGACAGACGCACTATACCAAAAAGGGCACACATGGCCCAACTTCTGTAATAGAAAGCAAACCAATGTTGTGCCCTAGAACGGTAGAGAGAAATTTAGAAGCAGGTGAGAATGTTTGAAATGGGGCAATACATTTTCCCATTTTGACTAAGGTAATAGTTTCAAAAGGTACAAATGTCCAAAATATCAGGTTGTAGGCGTTCTGTGTGATGTAACAATTGGAAGCAACTCAAATGAATGTCCATTGGTAGAAGGACAACAAATATAAATATATCAACATATACTGTAATATATCTGTCTACAAGTGAATACTTGTATCATAAATAGAATATAATACAGTGGGAGTCATTTTGCTTTCTTTTTCTGACTTTAATGCTCAAAGATGTCACCTGAGCTCCTTCATTCATGAGTTGGGTCTTAATATGCTGCTTCTTTTTGTTGCTTTCATTTATTGTGTCTGTGTGTGCATGCCAGGGTGCATAAGTGACATGGATTGATGCCTGTCTATGGACAGGTGCCATAACCTTGAATATGTATTGTGTCAGCCTTCACCAAGTTCATAGGAGACTCTAATCCACAAAGTCTCAGGCTACTGGTATTAAAAGAAACTTAGTCTAACTGTGGTGCTTAGAGGCAGGGACTGGTGTTGGAGAGGCGCCTCATGACTAAGAACACTAACTGCTCTTCAGGTTGACCAGGGTTCAATTTCCCATGTGGCAGTTTGCAACTGTCTGAAACTCTGATTCATGATAATCCAGTGCCTTCTCTGGCCTCCAGGGACACTAGGCGTGCAAGTGGTGCACAGACATAGGTGCAGGCGAAGCATGCAAATATATAAGTTTTTAAAGTTAGGTGGGGCTTTGGGAGATAATTGGATTAAATCACTGAGATGGCGCCCCTGATTATATACCAGTGCAGTACAGAGGAGAGAGAGATTATCTATAAAGTGTAGATTTGTGCATTTCTGACTTGATGGGATGCAGCCAACAGGGACACTTGCCAGGCTCGATGCAGTGATCTCTGGATCTTGTATGACTGTAACTGAGTCAAAATCAACCCCTTCCTTTATAGAGTATCCTTCTTTGCTTACTAACTTAAGACTTAAAAATTAGAGAGGAGAAAACAGGTTACCAGAAAGATTTATACTACATGATATATTTGGCACAAAACTTTTAAAACAAAAACCGATATTATAAGTACATTTTATAAGTAGAAATGGATAAAGCAGAAGAATTCAAAATAGACATGGAGCTTAAACAACAGAAAAAGTTAATTATAGAGGAGAAATAATGAGAATAAGTAAAGCTGGGAAGGGAAATAATAATTTATATTTCAAATACAACATTCTACTATATATAGTATATATAAATACATATACACACATACATACATATACACACACATAAATGTATATATATGTAAAAATCTGAAGCCATAACACTTTTCTCTCCTTAGATGCATGATGTGTCTACATTTGTTTTATAGGATTCTGTTAATGTCATATTTTAAGTTTACTGAACAGTCACTGACCAATCAGCCAAGCTCAACCTGTTATACAGCCCAACCTCTACAATAATAGGCCTGGATCTCTACATACTCAGTGTTGAGACCACTCAGTTGTGCAGGGCCCCAGTGAGCACCTTACAATGCCTCATGGAGAGGAGGTGGAATGTCCGAGTGATACTGCAGCAGAGCTCCTGAGATGCTCCCGTGTTTGTGCCCTTAGTCTTAGTCTCTGTCTGTTTTGTGATGCTGTAACAGAATACTCGAGGCTGCATAATTTATAAAACACAGAAGTTTATTTCTTCCAGCCCATATGTCAAGAAATGTAAAAGCGTGGTGCCAGCAGCAAGTGAGGGCATGTCTGCTATTTCATCTCATGGCAGAATGATGGGAGGACATGTGAGGCAGGAAGAGTGGAGAGCAAAGTTATCCCTTTCATTAGGAACTTGTTCCTGGAATAACTGCCCCCATTTCTAAGATGACTGCATCCAGCCACTCATGAGGGCACTGACTTTGTGGCCCAGGCACTTCTGCGGGCCCTACCTCTCACTTGTCACATTGGCCATTAGATTTTGACATGAGTTTGTAAGGGTGTTCAAACCATAGCAGTCTCCCTAAGCAAGTGCTACTTAGTGACATTTTATTTATTTGGTTGTTAGACTGTGTGTGCCCTAGTATACTCAAAGTTAATGTAATAAACTTGTAAGTGTCTAATGAAATTGGGTTGTGTTTGTGTGTACTGTACATGCAGTATGTGTGCACAGGCACACACATGTGAGTCACCCAGTGTGCCAGTACAGGCACAGGACAGTCAAGTGGAAGTCAGAGGGCAGCTGCTGGTGTTGCTCCTTGACCTCCACAGACAATAATAACTTTATAAAGTAGATAGCAGTGCTTTGCGTGGATGTGTAAATGGTCTTAGTTGTGTGGTTTTTAAATGTTACTGTAATCTGGTTACCTATGACATGACAAGGAGTCCAGGCTTCATGACTGACAGCTTCTGTCAGAGATATGTCAGGATTAGCTGACCCCTTGAAAATCCCTCGAGAAACCAAGGAGTCCTCTAAACTATGCTAACATTGTTAGAATTCTCAAGACCTTTTGACACTTGACGATTTCCTCCTCCAAATGAATGAAAAATGACTACATTTCCCAGGCACCCACAGCCCATCAGAACAACTTCCTCTGCACTAGATCACTTGACCCCTACCTGAGTTCATGAGAAACCAGTCCTATGTCTAAAATGAATCCTCCCCACTTTCCTCACTAGGTCAGGCAAGGACAACAGGGCACATTAAAGAAAACTTGTTTTCAGTCTATACTCTGAATCTGTGCCTTTGTGTGGAGGAAGAGAATCACGTTTCACTTCCAGAACTAGAGACTGCCCTTAGCCACAGAGAAGAGAGGCCGTGTGGTGCAGGGTTCCCGGTGGTGATGGCAAGTGAGCCTCAGCCTGCAAGCTGGCCTTCTGCTCCTTCACAAAGACATTGTGGTCAGCAGCAGGATGAGTTGGGAATCTGCAGCCCAGGTGCCCTGGCAGCACAGAGATGCCTCTGTAGAGATGGAACTTGGCTCCTAGTCCTCTGGCCACCTGTAGAGGTAGGAACTCATTGGTCTTTTTGTTGGAAGTTGGAGAGGTGCCACTGTACCTTGAGGCCAGAGATCTTGTCATCATTCTTGTAAAAAAAAAAAAAAAAGAAAAAAGAAAAAAGAAAGAAAGAAAGAGAAGAGTGGGGTGGGGAGGGGAGGGGTGAGGCAGGGGAGGAGGAATGCTTTTGTGTATTTAGTCCAGGCAGGAAATGGACAGAGAAGGGTTATGAGTGAGGTTTGTTGAGCCTGTAGTGTGACAGTGATTAGTGCACAGCTTGCTGTTCACACAGTGACTGCTGTCGGCACCAGAGCTTATTCAGGAAGGTTCTGGTTATTGGTTGCTGGACCATTTATGGAGACACCCCTCCATAGCTCTCTGGGCTGGACTTCTGATTCCCTGTGATTACTCACCTCTGAAGACTTGGTTGTCCTGCTAGCATCCTCTAAGGCCATCCCAACCCATCAGTTCTTCTGACATGGCTGTGTGGGTGTGAATGCTGGACAAGATTTATGTCGCTTGTTTTGCTGTGGTCACTTTAGTTCCCATGCAAATGAGTGGGAGATGTGAAAGGAGGGAGCAAAGTTTACATCTACTGGCCTGGGACCTCAAGGACTCAATTTCTGTAGAAACCTAATAGGAACTCTGTTGTCAATGCATCACTTTCATCTTCCTGAAAGTGCTTCTGGATAACAAGTCCATCCCATTATCACATGGACTCATTATCCAGACATTCCTGTGTTATCTAGATACTGCAGTCAAAGCTCAGCGAGTTACAGTTGAATCAGTAGTTAAGAGGACAGAGAAATTAGTTGAAGAAGGCAGAGGGAAGGTGAAGATTTAGTAACTGTGAGAAGTGACATTGCAAGTTCTGAGTCTTGGGGGAAAGTTAATAACCCAGGTATGTAATCCAGAGATGGGGGTGGGGGGGTGGGATCAGGGAACTGGCTCCAGGGCAGAGCTTGCGATGGAAACCTGTTCTGGTAGGTGGAGCAGAGAGACTCACAGTCATGGGCATTCAAAGGCAGGCAAGAAAACAAAGATAAGTTATTTTATGAGTACAGGAAACTCTGCCCACTATGAAAATGATGTGGGTTGATAACTGGGTCAAAAGAGTGAGAGACAAGAGGGAATTTAGAAGAAATAGGTAAGACGTTACTACAGCAACTCAAACAATACAGTCTTGGTCTGAAGGGAAGAGAGAGAAGAACAAATCCCAGGCATTTCAAAAGAATATCCCACTGTGCCAGACAGATTAGTGAAGATGAAAGAGTCCAAGGAGCCTGAGGCATGGAGCCTGGTACACATGGGACAGTTGAAGAGCAGAGCTATTTTGAATGGAAAGACAAGTTCTTCTGGGGCATGTGGCACTTGAGGTGATGATAGAGTCTGTAACGTGACAGAAGACAAAGACTTTGAAGAGATACATATGTTAAGTACAAAGCCGGAGCTCAACTTGAGAAGAGCGGGCTGAGACTCAGTGCCCACGTTCTGACTTCACCTTGTGACATTCAAGATTTCCCATAGGCATGAGTAAAGTGGTCTTAGGAGTTGGAAATAAGAGGAGACACCACACTGCACCGTGGGATCTCTGTGGTGAGGATCATTCGGGCAGCCTTGAAAGTGGTGCTGTGGAAAGAAACAACTAACTGGTCTCCTTTTCAGTGTATCACATCTGCATCACCTCAGCATCAGGACCGTGGACCCCACAGTTAAGAACAGAGGAAGCTTCTGAGGTCTCCAGGACCTTGGAGATATTCTAGTCAAAGGCAATGCTTAACTATCGTTCCAAAATGTTGATTCAACACTTGGGCCAGGCATTTGAGTTGACTCAGTAATGTGAAGAGAAAAATAACTATTCTAATCCCAGCTGTGTTGTGGGAAACCCTTTTGACTAGCTGGACATCTTGTGAGTTGGAGTCATACAAGGCTGAGCTTGGAGGAGCATTAGGGTTTGACTGGCAGAGAGGAATTTGGAGAGTGGGCATGGAAGTGGGGAAGCCTGGGCTGTGTGATCTGGACTAAAATGTGCCTGAAGACCTCTGCATGGAAGGGGCAGTGTGAGAAGACCTCCGTGGAGCGCTGTCCCAGAAGGCTAAGGTTCTAATCACCAAAATCTTTTGCTCAGGTCTCTTCCTCTTTAGAACACACATTTCTTAAGATACAGCTTTAAAAAAAAAAAAGTATGAACCATAGAATTGAAAATTTGGTAAGTTTGACTTATGGACATCAAAAGCAGCATCGAGGCCAACAAGGTGGCCCAGTCTGAGGATCTGTGTTCAAATCCCCAGGACCCATGTGAAGGCAGAAGGAGAGAAGTAACTCCCTCTGATCCCCACCCCCAGCCCCCTCTCTCCATATAGATAGATAGATGATAGATATGATAAATAGACAATAGATCACATGTACCCACCACACACAATAATAATAATAATAATAATAATAATAATAATAATAATAATAATAATAATAATAATGTGTTAAAATAAATTTAAAACAAAGCACAAATAGAGGCAGAGGACGTGTTTGTGGAGCATCTCTCTGACAGAGGGCTTCCTTCATCTGGAGTGGATAAAGGGAAAATGGTCTCAGAACATCTGTCTGATAGAGGACTTTTATCTAGAATAGACAAAGTGCTCACAGTTCAACAACAAAAAGACAACACAAAAAAGTAAGCTGGAGATGTGAACAGATAGCTCAGCAGAGAGAAGTGTGAATGTCAGATAAGCATTCGCAAAGGCTTCGGTGAGATGCATCACCAGGGAGACACATGCTGCAGTCACAGTGAGATGCCACTGCATCAACTGCAGCAGCTTTAGTACCAAGCCGCGATGCAGTGCACAGCAACTGCCTTCTTACACATTGCTGCTGGGATTCTAAGGCAGCTCAGTAATTTTGAAAAATAGTTTGTCGGCTTTATGAAATTAGTTATACTTAATATATGGTACATTCATTCCCAATCCTGGTATTTTTCTAAGAGAAAACTACAAATGCACACACCAGCTTTTACATAAATATGTCTGTAGTAGACTTAGCAATTATCTCTAAAAGCTCAATGATATGCAAATATTTACTACAAATGAGTAAACATTTTAAAGTACAAGCATCAGTGAGGGAAGCTTCTGATGTCCACAGTCCTGTTATGGCCATTCCCAACTGATGCACACTTGGAGGTGGGCGTGGTGGCCCACGCCTTTAATCCCAGCACTGGGGAGGCAGAGGCAGGTGGATCGCTGTGAGTTCAAGGCCAGCCTGGGCTACAGAGTGAGTCCAGGACAGCCAAGGCTACACAGAGAAACCCTGTCTCAAAAAACTACAACAAACAAACAAACAACAAAGAAAGAAAGAAAAGAAAAGAAATACATTTTTAGGTGATTTAATCATTGCACCAACATCACATAATATAAAGATTCTATGACATTTCTGGATAATATAATCTTATGGAGTAGAGTTGCTGCCTGTGTGTTCCATTAGTGACCAACATGCAGTTATGCAGGGTATAAATATGCATATAATGGAAATGCATCTCTGCACGCCTTAATCCCAGCACTGGGGAGGCAGAGGCAGGTGGGTCTCTGTGACTCCAAGGACAGCCTGGTCTTTATAGTGAAACCCTGTCAGGGTTAGTGATAGGGAAGATGGCGGGGGAAAAAAATCATACCAATGGCTGTCTAGGACTGAATTGTGGTGAGGGTGTCCATAAGACCAAGAGCACTTTGCATGAAGATAGGAGTATTGTATAACTTGGTTTTCATGGTGGCTACAAAATAACCTCGTTATAAAACCTCCCTGACCGACTGGGCACTTAGAAGTGATGCTTCTGAACTGACTTTTTTTTCCTTCTTTTACCCTGAGTACTCACTAGCCTGTCCACTGCTGGGTATGTAGCCTTATGTAAATGTTTTGAAAATTAAAATAGTTCACATCAGGGCTAATGTGTTTTGGGATAAAATACCACATTTGAGTTAGTGAGAAGAACCAGAAATTGGATTATTTAAGCGCGGAGTGAAAGCCAGAATATAAAATGAGGTTCTTCCACACCTCTCCCTGACCCGCCTCCCCCATGGCACCCCCTCAGCATTCCAGAATCCTCAGCAGGGCCTATTTTACCTGCACATGAGGCAGTGAGGGGTATAAACCAGACTTGACTAGGTCTCGATGGGACAAGGAGATTCTAGCCACCATATGGGCCGAGTTAAGAAGATCCTTCATCCAGGCAGTTCTGATATGGCTCACTGGATTTGGATAAGCATTTGAAAACTCTGTACCCAAGGACCTTGAAGGATTTTTTTCATTCACTTCTTAGCAACTGCTATTCAGTGTTCACCAGTGATGACACTCAACTTAGCAGGCTAGTGTCTTTCATTTCTGCTGTGAAGACCAGTGTTTTCCATCTCTTTCCTCCCTGCCTCCTGTCCTCTTCCATCTCCATTTTGCTCTCTTCCTCCTATTCCTTGATTCTCCCTATTGTTTTTTTTTTTTTTTTTTTTTTTTTTTAAATCTTCATTGTCCTAAATACTATTTCAAGGAATGGCTCTGGTACAAAGAGTCACCATTTATTCAAGAATCAAAATTAAACTTGGGTTTCATCCTTAGCAACACACACACACACACACACACACACACACACACACACACACACACTTATATAAACAAATAATTAAAAATTATTGTGAGGGCTGGGACTATAAGTCACTGGTTTAGTGTTTGTTGTCTAACTTGGATGATGCTGTGTGTTTGAAAAAAAAAAATGAAATCTAAACAGCCAGACAGAGTTGTGCATACCTGTAATCCTAGCATTTGGCAGTTTAAAAACAGAAGGTTTACGAATTTAAGACAAGCTGGGCTACAAAAGGCTATCCTATATAAATAATGATAACAACAGATGATTCTGCAACATTAGGCATTGTTTTATTTAACTACCTACTCATGCATGCAAAGAGCTGAGCCTAAGTCAATGTGTCGCGATGGTAGGGTCGTGAAGGCGGCTTGCATTCAGACATGATTGAATTGTCACCCAAAGCAAACCAAGGTCTAGATAACTTATGAATGAACGCCTTGAGTCAGTTCACACAAAGAGCACAGCTGTCCTTGTGTTGTCCTCCCGTGGACACAAGTTTGTGGCACCAAGTCGTAAACACCAGCGAGGAACAGTCCTCCAAGCTGGCACAGTGCTGAGCAAATTAGCTGACAAGGGAATCGTAGGTGTCATTTTTGTGTTTCTTCTGTCGGGAGTGTTTTTAAGTCAAAGGATGATAAGACTGAAAACACACAATCAGTTTTGAGACAGACATAAAAACCGTCTGCACCTCTCTGGAGAGAAAGGAAATGGGCAGCTTCCAGTGCGTGGTCGCAGAGAAAGCTCTGACTCTCGGTTTCCCTCTGCATCCGAGGGCTCCCAGAGCGGCTTACAATCAGGGAGAGAAAAGCCTTTGAGAACTTATTCTAAAGGGGTTATTTTGGGGAAAGTGTAATTGAAAGAAATCGTGGCCAGTTGGTTTAGAACTTGCTCATGTAAAATGCATGCCTTCCGCAGTGCACAAAGGGTTCCTGTTATGAGCCTCCCTCTCGTACCAGCGAGGAGAATTGGTCTACTGGCAAATTTACCGAGGGGTTTCTCAGCTTAAGTACTATTTGTCTGTGAAATCTTTTGCAGACGGTGAAGTTATTTTAGTTCACTGCTATGTCCTTCACATTTGTAAAGCAGAAAGAAGGAAAATCCTAGACCTGTGGGTTGGTGATGCCAAGAACTAATTACACGCTGTCCAGATAGTTTGAAGGAAGCCATAATATCCAGTTAACAACAACAACCCTTATTTAAAAATAAAATAAAAAATATATCCAAAGTAAATAATCTAATGCTTCAGGGCATCAGGAAGGAAAGAAAGGAGGAGAAAGGAAGGAAAGAGGAGGGAGGGAGGGAGGGAGGGAAAGTGAGGGCGCCCTCACTTCAACAGGAGAAAGTTTCCAGGAGACCAGGAGCCACGCATCCGCCATGGAAGCATCAACTCTCAGCACACAGGTCACTGACCCTGAGTAGGATCCCAACTGGGGGCCATGTGTGCTATTGACAGGGAAAAAACAACAACAAACAAACAACAACAACAGCAACAAAACGCTGCCGTTTTGAAACCTCAAGTTGGTATCTCCTCACAAGGAAATCAAATAACCTGGAGCGCGAAGGTGTCATTTTTATTAAGAGGCCCCAGGAAGCATGGAGGAGTAAATTCCCCGCCTACAATGCTGAATCAAGAGTGGAAAGCTCGAAAAACCAAAAGAAAAAAAAAAAAAAAAGAGTGGAAAGCCGAGGGTCTGCCTCACACCACGGAAGTAGGCTCACAGTGCCACACTGACGCAGAGCGTGTGGCTCGAGCGCTCATTCCGCCTCAGAGACAGCTCCTGGAGGTCAGGGTGCATGCCTTTGCTCCTGCCAGGGATGAAAAGGATAACAAAAATTAAAGGAAGCTTCTCTTTGGGAGGCTAAGTAATGTGTCAAAGTCTGATAAGCAGAGGCGGTGTGGGATGGTGCCCACCACGGAAGCACAATTCTCAACCCTGCCGTCCTCTGTGTGGGTAGAGGCAACAGAGCACCTCAGTGCAGGTCTCTTACCTTATCCCCGCCCCTTAAGTGGCAGTGTGAGAAAGGCAACTCCTCCCTGGATTACACATAGAAGTACCCGTCACCCCAAGAGCAGCAGCAGCTTTTCCCTGCAGCAAAATCCTGGACCTGTGAGAAACCATGTGCAGATAGGATGGGAGGGGCAGGTGTGGGAGCAAAAGTCAGCCCATCAGCATGCAAGCCACAGGGTGCGGGTCTCTGTTTACCAAGGGGTTTCTCCATGGCCTTACCTTGGCAACTCTTCTGCGCGTCTTTTAATGTAGAAAGAAAGTTGGGAAGCAAACTGCCAAAGAGGACCCTGAAAGTCATTGAATGTAGCCAAAAGTCTAAGAGATTTCAGCCAATAAGAGGGAGAGGGCCATTGTTTGCACTGTCTTCAGTGCCTCAGCCTGGAGATGGGTGAATCCAACCATAGTGTGCTGCAAGACGGGCCATTGCAAGGTCACCTTGGCGTCCTCTTGTACCTGAGTTTGTACTTGCAAGCAAGGAGGCACATCTCCTGTCCTTTAGGTAAATGGACTGTCATGGTGCACAATGGGACACAAAGGCACCAGCCCTTAAACACAAGGAACAAATGTATTGACATCAGACACCCCCTGGAAGTGGGTAAAGGCTGACAGCTGGTAAGAACGTCCCGAGGGCCCGGGACAAGATCTCAGCTATGCCGCTAGAAGCCCGGAGTTGCTCTGGCTTTTGTCCGTCTCTGCCCAACACTGCTTCTAGACCTAGCCCCACACCTTCAAGCTTTAATGAAGCTCCAGATGCTGTTCTAAGAGCTCGCTTTGCCCAGAATTTTGGTGGTGTTGTAGTAGTTACCTCCTCACTCATTTGATAAAAACCAACGTTTCCCCAGGTGTTTGGTTAAAGTTTCTGCATAGGAACATCCTAGGTCAAAACCGGATAACCAGTGCGTTAACTCTTGACTCAAAGCAGGTCTTCATTCACAAAACCAGCTAGTGGGTGGGTGGAGAGATGGCTCACAATTAAGATCATGCGCTGTTCTTCCGTAAGATCTGGGTTGGGTTGCCAGAACCCCTGCTGGACTGCTTACAACACCTCCCAGGACTCTGGCGCCCTCTTCTGGCCACCACAGGCACTGCTCTCACGTGAACAAATTTCTACATAGATATACACATACATGCATATTAAAAATTAAAATAAAATGTTTTAGAAAAAAGTAGATTTTCAAAAAATATCCTTGCGAATGTGAAGTAGAACATGTTTCTAATAATAATAAAGAAAAAATCAAATAAAAGTTTGGGAGTTCCTTTTGTAATTTATTCACTTAGCATTCAAGTAACCCCTACTTTTTACAGACCTTCTTTCTTATTTCTTTCCTGAAAAGTTTGTGTAAATCTAAGAAAGTCTAGTAGAAAGAGTGGAATTAGCTGAGGTTTTGAGTTGATTCTTTTATGCACTTCTTGCCCATGTCTTACATTAATAACACACTACAGATGGTTTAAAAATCACAGCCTAGGCTAAACCTGTGTTTTCAGGTAAGTTTTGTGAGTATGTGTTAGCATTTTTTAAATTGTAAATAAGAGTCAAAGAAATGAAAAATACCAATGTTTCTTAGATACAGGAAAAATAATTTTTTATCCAGGGCTTGTCTCTGTTCTATGTATTGGCTCTTTTAAAAAAAAAACAAACCTTTTTATTGATAATTTGTAAATTTCACAATCTCAAACGTGTCCTTGTCTATTTGTATCTTCCATCTGTCCTTGCACCTCCCCCCAATAAAATAAAATAAAATTTAAAAACATCTGAGCCAGGTGCAGTGGTGCATGCCTGTGATCCTAGCACTTGGAAAAGCAGAGGCAGATGGATCTCTGTAATATAGAGGCCAGTTTGGTCTACAAAGGGAGTCCAGGACAGCCAAGGCTACAAGAAACCTTGTCTTGAGAAACCAATATCCCCATCCCACCCGCCCTCCAAACAATCTTGCTGTGGAAGCTACAGTGTGTCACAGTTTGTCCCACAGTATACCTTTTGTCCACACAGCTTAACTTGCAAATGTTCATTGCAATGAGTCATTGGTCTGGTTCAAGGCCTCTGGCTTCTGCTACACCATCAATACTGGATTCTCACCAAGACTCCTCTCAGATACCCTGTTGTTGCCCTGTGTCATGGAGGTCCTTCAGCTTTGGAACGCCAGGACTGGCCCTTTCACATGCTCCAGCAGTTTATAGATGGGGTAGATGTTGGGGTGGACCAACTCAAAGCCCTGGATATGGGACTGGGTGGTACCGGAGCTGGTCAGCCCACCAGCTCCCCCATACCCACACCACCAGGGTGAGCTCTCCAGCACTGCCTCAGTTAGCTCACCCAATGCCACAGCCAGCAAGGGCATGGTCAGTGTTCCTGGTCTCATGACTTCTAAGCCAGTTCTCCTGCCATCAGGACCTGCTGTACTGTGAAAGAGAGATAAACACTTTTTTTTTTTTGTACAGATCATGAGTGGGGAATGAGAAAAAGGCTTGTGAGAGAGCAGGTGATGTTTATCCCCTTAGAAGTTGAACCACCATGTGGGGGGATTGGTTGTTAACCAGCTGAAAAACATCCTTGAGCAAATTCTGAGAGGAGGTATAACTGAGCCAAAAACAAGAGGTGGGGCCTTTGGAGACTTGGTAGAGTTTTGGCTGTGCATCACTCCACTTCCAGCTGCTCCTAGAAAGAACCACTCAAGGGAAGGCTTCAGGGCTCCAGGCTCTGGTTGAGGTTCTGGGTTCTGGTTGCTCCAGGTTCCAGCAGAAGAAATCCTGCTGATTACACCAGGAGAATCTTTCCTTGGAACTGATATCCTTAAGGCTTCATTATTGTATTCTTTAATCCTCTTTTCCTATTGTTTAGGTTAGTCGAGTTATAAGTGAGGTACTCTCGGTTAATAAGTTCATAATAAAATATATTTGCTAAGAAAATTGAGCCTATAGTACTGTGCTGCCCAGGTGAGGTACAGGGCCTGCTCTTCCAACAACTGTAGGAAGTAGGGGGCAGGCACAGTTCTCCTATTCTCATGTCCTCATGGTCTGTTCACCCATTCCACCAGACCAGGACCAGCTCTATTGTGCTGTCCAGTTGAGGTGCAGAGCCTGCTCTCCTAAGTGCTGCAGCCAGTGAGAAGCAGAACTAGCTCTCCAGTTCTCATGACCTTGGAGCCAGCCCTCCTGCCTGCTGTGGATTGGAAAGGGACAAGGAGGGTGGGGCCCTCTCTCCCTTGCCCATACCACAGCCACACCATGGTGGAGGAGGGGCAGAGCCAGCTCTCCTGTGCTCATGCCCTTGGAGCTGGTTCACCTGCTCTCTTGTCACCAGGGTCAGCTCTGTACTGCCCAGGTGAGGGGAAGGACTAGCTCTCCCAAGTGTGGTTGCCTGCAAGGGCAGGGCCAGCTCAGCACAGTGCCTCAAGCAGCAGCCCAGACCAAGAACATCTGCATGACCTATGGTATTAACACAGATCTGACTGAGATAGGATCATGAACTCAGACTTACCCCCTGCAGCAGCATGGGCCTGAGGTCACCATGGCCTCAGGTGGCTGCAGACCTCTTATATCCACCCGTTCCTCACCTCTGTGTGGCGTCTCCAGTTCCACCTTTCTCCACAGTATACAAATCACTCAACTTCACTTTCTCTCCCATCTCTCCACTGCATACGCCATCTTTCACAACCCTCTATCACACATTTGCCCATCATAGTGGAGCCTACAGTGGGCCCTTGGATGCCTCTCTTCTGTCCTCTTTAAGCTAGTGGGACCAGGGTAGGCACCTGAGTGTCTTTCTTCTGGCTGCCCTGGACTGGCAGATGTGTATTGGTTCTTAATATTGATATTTTCATGTATATTATAAAAAATATGAAAATGATTGACTAGAATCCATTGTCCCTTTTTAAACATAAAAGTGATATAATGATAAAGGCAATGTTTCAAAAGGTTTTTTGTTTTTTTGTTTTTGTTTTTGTTTTTGTTTTCCTTTTGGGCTGGATATAGAAACCAGAACACTGCAGAAGGTTCTTAAAACAGAAGCTGGTTCTTATCATCTTCATGAAAGGAAGTTTAGAATAGATTAATGTATCATTTACAGACATGCTTAGACAGTAGCAAACCATGTTCAGGAAAAGAGTAGAAATGAAAACATCCCATCACCAGAACTATAAGACAGATCTTCCACGGAGTTGGTCAGCTGCTCAGCACAGTGTGATTGTACTGCTGTCTTAGAACTCTTGTGGGTTGTACCAGTTTGCACTTCCACCAGCAATGGAGGAGTGTTTCCTTCTCTCTACATCCTCGCCAGCATGTGCTGTCACTTGAATTTTTTATCTTAGCTATTCAGGTAGGTGTAAGACGGAATCTCAGAGCAATTTTGATTTACGTTTATCTGATGATTAAGGACACTGAGCATTTCTTTAGGCATTTCTCTGCCATTAGAGATTCCTCAGTTGAGTATTCTCTGTTCAGCTCTGTACCCCATCTTTTAATTGGATAATTTGGTTTGTTGGTGTTTAATTTCTTGAGTTCTTTATATATTTTGGATATTAGCCCTTTGTGGCATGTAGGGTTGGTGAAGATCTTCTCCCAGTCTGTAGGCTGTTGTTTTGTTCTGTTTGTCCTTTGCCTTACAGAAGCCTTTCAGTTTCATGATGTCCCATTTATTAATTGTTGATCTTAGAACCTGAGCTATTAGTGTTCTGTTTAGGAAGTGGACTCCAACTACTTTGAAAATCAATCTGGTGCTTTCTCAGAAAATTGGGAATAGTGCTACCACAAGGTCCAGCTATTCTACTCCTTGGCTTATACCCAAAAAATGTCCATCATACAGCAAGGACATTTGCTCAACTATGCCCATAGCAGCTTTATTTGTAATAGCCAGAATATGGAAACAACCTAGATATCCCTCAACCAAAGAATGGATAAAGAAACTGTGGTACATTTACATAATGGAATACTACTTAGCTATTAAAAACAAGGAAATCTTGAAATTTGCAGGCAAATGGATGGAACTAGAGACAATCATCCTGAGTGAGGTAACCCAGACCCAGAAAGACATGCATGGAATATACTCACTTATAAGTGGATATTAGCCCAACATTGATGTCATTTGAGAGATTCCACTCAACAGGGCATTGGGACAAATGCTGAGACTCACTGCTGGACTCTAGGCGCAGCACTGAGAATGGAATAACAGAAGGGGAGAATGGAAGGACCCAAATGTCTCACCCCGTAGGACAAATCGAACCAGGGTTCACCTGAAAGAGGGGGCGTGGATTGAAAGTGGAGGACAAAGATGTGAGAAAATTGAGTCAAATCTAGAGATTTCTGAACAAGACTTACTTTAATGCAGGTGAGAAGACTTTATATAGCAAGGTCAACACAAGATCTATTGTAATCTCACTTCCCCTAGCCCCCAGGCAAGAATATAATCCTCTGAATAGCTCCCTGTAAGAACTTCCTTAATCCTCTAGGTAGTTCCCTGTAAGAACTTCCCTATTTTTCTGGGTAGTCAATCCAAAGATAGCCTAGAACACAAGACCTCCTTCAGCAAGGGTCAACAACTCGAGGTCACAGCATGCAGCCTAAGCATGGGATTTCTTTTTTTTTTTTTTTTAATATTTTATTAATTTATTCATATTACATCTCAATTGTTAGCCCATCCCTCCCATTCCTCCCTCCCTCCCACTTTCCCCCTATTCCCCTCCCCTATGTCTGTGACTGAGGGGGACCTCCTTCCCTTGTATATGCTCATAGGGTATCAAGTCTCTTCTTGGTAACCTACTATCCTTCCTCTGAGTGCCACCAGGCCTCCCCATCAAGGGGATGTGGTCAGAAATGGGGCACCAGAGTTCACATGAAAGTCAGACCCCACTCTCCACTCAATGGTGGAGAATGTCCTGTCCATTGGTTAGATGTGGGTAGGGGTTTGAAGTTTGCTGCCTATATTGTCCTTGTCTGGTGTCATAGTTTGAGCAGAACCCTTGGACCCAGATCTGCGTGTCATAATGTTCTTCTTTTAGGTGTCTAGGACCCTCTGGATCCTTCTGTTTCCCTATTCTCCCATGATTCTCTCACCTAAAGTCCCAATAGGATGTCTTCCCCTTTGACCCACTTTCCTGGTTCGTGAAGACTTTCGTGGGACATGCCCCTTGGGCTAATGTCTTGGTATAAGTGAGTATATACCATTTGACTCATTTTTCTTCTGGGTGAACTCACTCACTATGATAATTTCTAGTTCAATCCATTTGTCCACAAATTTCAGGAATTCCCTATTTTTAATAGCTGAGTAGTATTCCATAGTGTAAATGTACCACAATTTCTTTATCCATTCTTCTACTGAGGGACACTTAAACAAGCACAGGATTTCTAACATGGCTGAATTTAGCGTGTCTCCCTACACCCAAAGGGTTCAGGAGCCCCATAAGGATGTCATCCAGGCTGGTGGTTCAGGACTCAAGGGGGCCTTCACAAACTGTTGCCCCAACCAAGGACAATGTGGGCAGTAAGCCTAGATCCCCTGTTCAGATAGAGGCAATGGACAGTTCATTCTGAGCTGAACTGAGGGAAGAGGGAAACTTAGTTGTTGGGCGAAGCGGGGACTGCCTCTGACAGGAACTCTGGTGGGGAGGCCGGGCAGGCACACAGAGGAAGGGGAAGCAGGCTATCCAGATGAGACCTGATAGGGTGTGGTCATATGGTGGGGGAGGAGGCCCCCTTCTGTCAGAGGTCTAGAGGGAGGGGAATAGGGACGAAAAGGGAGGGAGAGTGGGAACAGGAAGATGCAAGCAAGGGGCATAACAATTGGGATATAATCTGAATAAATTATGAAAAAATAAAGTTAATAAAAAGAACTATGGGACCTTCTGTGGGACCCTGAAGATGCTCACTGACGCTGCTAGCATAGCGGCTGAAACAAGAAGGTTGGTTCTTCTTATGTATGTACCGTTAGCTGCAGACCTAGGATCCAGGATAGTTTCCTCTGGTTAGCCAAGTCCAGGTGTGGACCTACAACTATAGCTGCAAGAGAGGCAGGAAAAACCATCTGTTCACTTTGTCTTCTGCAGCAGGAAGATATCTCTAGCTCCCATTCAGATTCACCCCCAACGAAGGCTTCTCTCAACACTAGAGAAACTAGTCAGTTCACCATGACCAAGATAGGCCACTATAGTATGCTAGCTGCATAGTACAGTAGTGAAGGGGACTCAGAGAAGGAGGGCAACAAAGAAAAAGAAGCTGAAAGGATGGCTCTGAGTGGTGAGGAAGAGAAGAAATAGATGTAGTGATGGGTTTAATATCTATATGTGAGATTAGGAAATGCAGAGGAGAAAGCTGACTGTATGCATCTGTCCTGAAATTGATAAGAAGCAGGTACCATTG
Source organism: Acomys russatus (assembly GCF_903995435.1). Lineage (NCBI taxonomy): Eukaryota > Metazoa > Chordata > Mammalia > Rodentia > Muridae > Acomys > Acomys russatus. The sequence goes on from NC_067139.1 coordinate 78,304,957, forward strand.
ACAAGAACTGAGAGAAGAGGGAAACGTAGAAGATCTTAGAGTCATGTTAATAGCAGTAGGCAGTGTTATTATTTTTAACTATCGCCTTCAGTTGGTTCCGATCTTGAGGTAATTTGCAATGACTAATTGTATGTAATTGGCCTTAGTGGCTCTTCAAAATAGTATGACTGGTGGTCTGACAGTCTTAAGGGTTCAGAACATACTGAGCCAGTATTCTTAGGTAGCCCTGTAGCCAGAGCCATAAGTCCTTTTTAATCTTTATTTTCACATGCATTTTAAAGATTCAAGCTAAAAGGCATTTTTAAAAATGATTATTTCTCTCACAGTTAGAACCCACAGAAATCAAGATTCTGAAGTCCTGGGTTCAATCCTCAAGACACACAAATACACACACACACACACACACACACACACACACACACACACACAGAGAGAGAGAGAGAGAGAGAGAGAGAGAGAGAGAGAGAGAGAGAGAGAGAGAGAGAGAGAGAGCGCTTGCACATGGGCATACGCAGTCTACTAAGTGGAGTGGTTTGAGCATTAGAATCAGATGAAACACCAAGACCAGAGAAAGTCTCTCAGCCATCGTAAATCATTTTCAACCAGTTCCCACCTAGAAGAACTGACTCAGACACCAAACACCACTTAACAGTCCTTCCCTGGCAGCTTCTCTCCTAATACCTTATTTTTCTTATATTTCAGAAAGAGTAAATGAGGAAAATGCAGATAAGGGATCAAGCATTAACCACGAAACTGGTGGCGAAGGAAATTCTTTCAAGTTCTGGAATAACATAAAGGAAGCCAGAATGCACATGCTGATGGGTTTTAAATGAGTTCAAATAAGTTATTTTTGTAATTTTAAATACCTAACAAGTCACTTCAGACTCTAGCCCCGCCCCCACCCATCCTGGTGCTTGCTGAGTCTTGCTACCAGCAGGCGTTAGTGACTGAAGATTACATTCTTAAACTGTACCTACCCAAATCAAAGGAAAAATGAAAACAAGGGCGCAGGGGAAAACCTTTTGTTTGATTCAAAAGCCAGGAAGGCATGTTGTACTAGACGATCCTTAGGATGGCTGCGGGTCATCCTAAGGCCATCCTCACTGGGATTACCAGCAGGTCCCTTCCCTCAGGAAGCTTCCCATCTCCCCCTCCCCCTCCCACCACCAAGCCACCGCCCTCCACCTCACTAGCTCTTACTCACCACCCCTCAGATGCCTGTCTCCCCAGGTGAATGACAGGGGCAGTTGTCACATTCTTTCTTCTTCTCTTTTCATAATACTTGAAGTTGCACTCAGAGCCCTAATGCCTCAGCACGGTGAGAACCAGAGGATGCCTTTGGGGCTTGCACAGTGCTTTAGGGTTAGAAGTCACTCTGTTACAGCTTCCTTAATTGACAATTGTTACTCAGTCAGAGGCCCACCGGTCCCAGCGGTAACGTTGCTTCTAACAACCCCTGTGAGCTGGACTGGTTGGTTCACCTTGCTAATCTTGATTTCCTTTATCTATAAAGGGAGGGCTTTGAGTAAGCCAAAACTGTATGGGCTTCTATCTTGCTTTCCTGGTCCTGAAGTGTTAGGTACCAAACTGTTCTGCTTTGTTTTGTTAACTATGTAAAATTAATATTAAAGTTGTTTTTAAGAATAACTGCTGTAAAGCCTCAAGCACATGTGAAAGTACCAACATCTTATCAGTTCAAGTATTATTATCACGATAATCAAACCTGGTTGTTTCAAGCCAGGGGAGGATGCTAACATTGAGATATTTGGGGGTTTCCACCTTCTCAGTCCTTAGGAAATACACATTGCTGAAATTACGAATGGTGGACATCTATCAAAACGAACCAAGAGGCTCTTCTAGAGCCAACCATGGGAAAACTGAATGAGAACCATTGGTGTGTACATGTAGCATGCTTCCTGCCTTGCATGGGTGGACAGTGGCGCTTGTGAGGGAAACAGATGGACAGTGGAGCACTTGGTAACTTTAGGCGTTCATCTGACAAGGCCCTGAGCGCCTCACCAACCCCATTTTGGTCCCCACATACGCCTTTGTAGCACCCTCTGCACTCTACAGCCCCAGTGCCAAGTTCTGAGAATGAAGAAGACTGACCTCGACTGGGGACCCCGAGCAGGGGAGCATTTCCCTTCCACTAGGGGACCCCAAGCAGGAGAGCATTTCCCTTCCACTAGGACCATGGGGGATGTACCCTGTGCCCAGTTGGAGGGATGAGAGAACAGTAAGCGGTCTTATGGGGGCCATGGCCCTCAAGAATCAGTGCATCTCATCAGAGGTGAAAAGGTAGGGCCTGACCAGAATACACATCTTGGGTACTTTTCCCAGAATGCAGTGCAATGTCATCTTACCCTGCAGTAGCCCTAAAAGCTACCACTTTCAAGTAAGGCCTTTGTGGCCCTAACTGGCTCTTCTCTCCTCCCAGCAGGCTATAAGTAAAGATATGGAGAGAGGCTAAGCCAGTGGAGCAGCCTCTGGTGTTTGTTGAGCGGCTCATGGCCAGGCACTGTATTAAGAGTTCTATACATGTTGCTTCTTTAGTCTGCAGGGCAACTTTCTGGCATAGAAACTTTCTTCTGGATTAGGAAACTGAAAACACGGAGTAAATAACTCACTTAAGGTCGCAGGCTGTACAGTGGGGCCAGGATCTGTACCCAAGATACAGGACTTGACAATCCACCCCATAGCTACATGATCAAATGAGTCCCAACCTGCAGCCAAGGCATCTAACACATCGAATATTTATACATGAATCGCCGGGCGTATGCCCTTGGGCAGGGCCCAAGATTAGTCTGTTACAACAGCTCACAAATTTATATAACTTATATAACTTTCTGTCCTTCCTTTCCCTCCTTCCTCCCCCTTTTCATGAGACATGGTTTTACCATGTGGCCCAAGCTAACCTGGCACTTGCTGTGCAGTCCAGGCTAGCCAAGAACTTGCAGTTCTGCCTCAGTCTTGCAAATGCTGGTACCACAGATGTGCACCTCCCCACCTGGCTCTCCCTTTACTTTTAGAGATAACTATAAAGCCATTTAAACAGGATCATGGACCAGTCCTGGAATAAAATAGGATGCTTAGATTTCTGACTGAGAGAAGCCTTTGCTCTTTCCATGATTGATGTTTGGGGTCTTGACAAACAGGAACAAGCCCTGAGTTGGCAGTACAATTCTGTTACATCTACAATGTGGAAGTCAAAGGCTTCGGAGTCCTAGGCTAACTTTATTTATTTTTTTTTCCTTTTTTTTTTTTTTTTATTAATTTATTCTTGTTACATCTCAATGTTTATCCCATCCCTTGTATCCTCCCATTTCTCCCCCCCCCCGCCCCCATTTTCCCATTATTCCCCTCCCCTATGACTGTTCCTGAGGGGATTACGTCCCCCTGTATATTCTCATCGGGTATCAAGTCTCTTCTTGGCTACTTGCTGTCCTTCCTCTGAGTGCCACCAGGTCTCCCCCTCCAGGAGGACATGGTCAAATGTGAGGCACCAGAGTACGTGAGAAAGTCGTATCACACTCTCCACTCAAACTGTGGAGAATATTCTGACCATTGGCTAGATCTGGGTAGGGGTTTAAGTTTACCTCCTGTATTGTCCTTGGCTGGTGCCTTAGTTTGAGCGGGACCCCTGGGCCCAAATCTGCCTATCATATTGTTCTACTTGTAGATTTCTAGGACCCTCTGGATCCTTTTATTTTGCTATTCTCCCATGCGTCTCTCATTTAGAGTCCCAATAGGATGCCTTCCCCTCTGTCCCAGTTTCCTGGTAAGTGAAGGCTTTTGTGGGACATGCCCCTTGGGCTAGTATGCAGATATAAGTGAGTATATACCATTTGATTCTTTCTGCTTCTGGGTTAACTCACTCATTATGATCATTTCTAGCTCAATCCATTTATCCACAAATTTTGGGAATTCCTTGTTTTTAATAGCTGAGTAGTATTCCATAGTGTATATGTACCACAGTTTCTTTATCCACTCTTCTACTGAGGGACACTTAGGCTGTTTCCATGTTCTGGCTATTATGAATAAGGCTGCTATGAACATGGTTGAGCAAATTTTCTTGTTGTGTGCTGGAGCATCTTCTGGGTATATTCCAAGGAGTGGGATAGCTGGGTCTTGAGGAAGCCCTATTCCCATTTTTCTGAGATAGCACCAGATAGATTTCCAAAGTGGCTGTACTAGTTTGCATTCCCACCAGCAATGAAGGAGTGTTCCTCTCTCCCCACATCCTCGCCAGCATGTGGTGTCACTTGAGTTTTTGATCTTAGCCTAGGCTAACTTTAACAGCTCTCAGAAAAGCTCTGTTTTTTCCTTGAAAATGTGGGGGTACTAGATCAGGGGTGTTTCCTTTCATCAATCAAGAACTACTAAAAATGGAAATGCCCTAATGCGTCCAGCCAGATTCTTCTGAGTGAATGTGCTAGAATGGGACATAAACATGGGAGGTTTGCTCAGTTCCAGGGGTGACGGGCAGATGCAGCCAGGATGAGTATGTGATATTTGTTGGCAGCTTTTTAAAAAATGGATCTAAGTATTCATATTATAGAATCAGTGAGCCAGAAGAGAGGCAATTTCATGTCGTGTTTGGGGTAGCTTGCATCCAGAATGCAGACGCACTGAAAGCTGAATGTTTAGGGGTGTGTGCACACACATATGTGTCTTTGAGGAACATGACCGTGTTAAACACTATGCAATTCTGGGCTGGCAGACCGCTATGCAGGGAGCCTTCAGTCTCCGCTCAGCTGTTTTCTGGACCTAAATACACTGTGTTTTTCATTCTCTCCAAACTGACACAAGGAAGTTACTAAAATCCCTAAGATGTTCTAATTTGATTTTAGTCTGTTGTGGAAACTATGAAGAGCATTGTTCAGAACAGAGCTAAGGGCTGAAAGCACCTCTCAATGGGAGCTGCGAGAGAGCTAAAGAGGAGGCAGGGACAAAGTGTTTGCTTTAAAAATATATGGCCTGAGAGTATTCCTTCTCCGAATTAGGCCAGGTCCATAATTCTCTTAGAAATGGGGGATGTAGCACACAGAGAAAAATATTAGTACCACGAGCCAGTAGGGTAGGTAGCAGCACAGTGATGTCACATCTGTGCAAATATCAGCAACAGTTCTAACCCCAAGCATTCTGCCTAAGTGATACCCAAGCTATTCCAGGAAGGAAACAAGCAAGAACAAAGTAAAACAGAGGGAATCTGGCATTAGGATGATCAAGAAAGCCCCAAATACACATCAAATCTAAGCCTGAAAAATGTACCTCTAATTTATAGCATTTGCCAATCCTCACTGTGGCTGATTCCGGGTTCCTGGCTAATGCCCCTGAATACAGAGCTGAAAAGATAGTCAGTCCTGTTATCAGTGCTCCAGTGCTCCCTTCTTAGGCTCATAGATCAGTCTGTTTCTACATCTGTGAGGACAAACAGCTAGAAAGCTTCTGAATGAGAAAGGGGGTAACGGGCGGGGAGCTGGGGTAGGGGAAAGAATGATGTGTAAACGGGCACAATCGTTTCCTAGCTGCCTACAAGTGGATATTATTAATGAACTTTCTGGATGAATGTGTGGTTGGGCTAAGATAAAAAAAATCTATTGCAGGTTGGAGCAGAATGTCATTATTTTCTTCAGTTTACAATCTAGTTTTTCCCAGACCCATCCTGAATCTTGGATGGTGTTTATGGGGCTAGAAGATGACCTTTCTGGGGCTTTTGTGTCTGTGTGATTTTGGGACTTGATCCAGCATGGATCTCAGGCAATGCTAGGCAAGTATTCTATGGCTAGGCTGCATCCCCAACATGGGTTTTTAATTTTAAATAAATTTTAAAAAAAACACAGGATGCACAGGAGCACCCTCTATTGACCCCTGCAGAAGAGGTTGCCTCCATGCATGCAAGAACGTATCTTTAGAGGCATTGCAATTGTGATGTGGCTGAGACTTCTCCAGGCCAATTGCCTTTATTTTGAAATAAAGAACAAAACAAGGCCAAATCCAGCTCCCGCCTCTTATTAAAATTACTTGAGGAGAAACTTAATTCATAATTTTGTTTCACACCACTTTATGGTGACCAGTCATTACACTGTTCACTGCCTAAAGCAGACACAGTGGTCTTTAGCCAGTCAGTGCCAGCTCACTAAGTCTCACTGCATTCATTCAGTTGGGAGAAGGCAAAGAGCAATTGCCAGTGGGTGCAGCAATCAGGGGAGGGTGATAGAATCTTCTAAAATTAATTGTCGTAGTGGTCACTGTACTCTGTCACAAAGGTAAAGACCATTCGCTCATTTAGTCTTTAAATGTTTACAGTGCGTCTTGGAAGCACCAAGCCTTGTGATTGCGCTTAGAGAACAAAACAGGTGCAACTGCTCTGTAAGCCGCTTACAATCAAGTGAAGGGATTCAGAGAGTGAGAAGCCGGCAAGCCAATGGTTACCAGCCATGAAATCACAGATTCGATGCCCAAAGTTCTGTGCTCTGAAAATGCACTCAATCACGGCTTTTTTTTTTTTTTTTTTTTTTTTTTAAAGCCCAGGCATGTTTCTTAAAAGTTTCAGAATTCCCAAACATTTCATATCTTGGCTTTTTGGCTTAGGGATCATCCTCACTGGCTTTCTGTTGCTATGATAAAAAACCCCATGACCAAAAGCAACTTGGGGAGGAGAGGGTTTATTTATTTTACATTTCCACATCATGGTATTTATCACCGAGGGAAGCCTGGGCAAGAACTCAAGGCAGGAACCGAAGCAGTTCCTGGGGAACTGGGGAAACACCACTTACTGGCTTACTCTCCATGTTTCTCTCAGCCTGGTTTATTACGCCACCTAGGACCACTTGCCCAGGGGTAGCACCCTCCCCAGTGAGTCAGGCCGTCTCACATCAATTATTAGTCAAAACAATGCTCTGTAGACTTGCCTAAAGACAATCCTGTGTGGGTATTTTTAAAAAAAATTGTAGCTCCTTTTTCCTAGATGACCCGAGCTTGTTTTACATTGCCCAAAACCTAATCAGCACAGTGACACTACGTCTGTGCAGGTGTCAGCAACACTTCTAACCTCAAGTCTTCTGCAAAAGCGATACCCATGCTACACTAGGAAGGGGGCACACAAAGAATTATGGCAAAGGAAAATCATAGGGAATCTAGTCTTAGGATGATCAGGAAAGCTCCAAATACGTGTCAAATCTAAACATGAAAGATGAGGGATCAGTTAAGCCGGATATGGGAAAAGGGAGTATGAAGCCCTAGAGCCTTGCAGCTACAAGAAACAGTGCTGTGGGGGCAGGTGGACTGTGCGCCTGGGAAACGCACCTGGAGCTAGAGTTAGGTCAAGATGTGTCCAAACCCTGAAGATCTCAATCTTGAGAGCAGCAGGAGTAAGGATTGCTCCCTCCCTGTTCTGTGCCTGCATGACCCTGTGCACGCAGTCTTGCAATCTTCACCTTCACAGTTGTTGAGGTAGTCAGGTAGCCTAGGCCCTGGAATTCCTCTCCATGCCAATGAAGCATTCCCAGGACCTCAGCCCGAGCTGATGATGTTCACTCACCTGAAAAAACCCTGCCTATTTCCCCAAGGTTTATATAGACCTGATCTCTGCCCCACCCTCACCCGCAAAAGAGAGCTGTATCAGAGGAGGCATCCTCCCTCTGAGCATTCACTGGAAGGCGAATGGGGTCCTGCAAACCCACCCCCCAACTAAGCTTCTTTCCTTTGGGTCCAGCACCTGTACACTTTGGTACCTGGATGCTCTGAGGGGAAGAAGCAGGACCCAGACTCCAGACTCACACAGCATCTTCATAGGCATAATGCAAGAAAGAGTTTTGTGTGTGCTTGGATCTAAAAACAAGACCAGACAGAAGGTAGAGAAATGGTTGTCTTGGCAAGATGAAGGAACTGCTAATCGGTATAGGATGGAGGAGGGATAAAATGTTCTGAAATGATGATGGTCAAAGAAGTCTCCAAATTTTAAAAATCATCAAGCTATACACTTTAAATGAGTTCTCAGTGTGGCCTGTGAATGAAAACTCGATAAAGTTGTTTTCTAAGCATCGACATATATGGAGCCTAATGAATGTTCAAAGCCAGAGAGTGGAAATCGTCAAGCAAGTCCTGGGAACAAAGCTGGATTTGAGAAGCTGTCCCGGCCACATTGGCACTGTACGGATTTGTGGTGGGAAGGCAAGAGAGAAGGCGAGATATGAGCTAGGATAGTATTGCAACAATCCAGGTTAGACGAGATGCCAGCGTCCAGGTGGTAGGACAGGTATGGAGGAGAACAGTGTCACCCTTATGGCCTGTTGTTATGACAAAATTCTCTGACAACCAAGGCAACTTAATGGAGAAAGGGTTTACTGTCACTGTCCCAAGTTACAGTCCACAATGGCAGGGAAATTGAGGCCCCTAGGGCTCGATGGAGTTCATCACAGCCTTCTGCTGGATTGCGTTGAGATGCCCACAAATCCCAGTACCTCTTGCTGTGCCTTGCAAGCTGCTGAGACATCTGAAGACCCCTTCCTTTTTTTACCATAGTTGTGTTAGAAAAAGATATCACCTGGGGAGGGGACACAAAAGAGGAATAAACCAATAGCTGCGTCTCCCCCTTCTTTGTGAACCCATCAGCCTGTCCGCCGTCTACACTGCTGTCCCAAAAGGCGACTCCTCCCACAGTAACTATTGTCTTTGTCTCCTGAGATGCTAAGGCCCTGGTCTTTCCTTAGGCCAAAACTGCATCTGCCCATGTCCCTGTGGGTCCCTGTCCATGTCCCCCATGGTCATACCTCCATCCCTGCACTTCTTAACTGTCTCGTGGTGTGTTGGGGAGCACTGACATAGAGCCAGACTTTGGAAGCAGACAGATGACTGACTTCCAGCTCAGAACTGCTGGGTTCTACTGACCAAGACTCTTTATTCTGAATTTTTCACTTCACAAAGAACCTCCAAAAACAAAGCCATACATAGATATGAATGACGTAGGATGCAAAACCAGGCGCCTTTCGTTATTCACTCTGTAAATGTGAATAACGTGCCATCCACGTTAGGTGATGGGGCTGCAACGATGAATGAAACACATGAAGCTCCACCCAACGGGCATTACAATCTTTCCTCTAAGGATGTGTGATAAGGGATGGTAGGATGGCTCAGTGGGTAAAGCGCCTGGCACGCATGCCTGGCCATCTGAATTCAATCTCTAGAACCTACATAAAGGTGGACAGAGAACCTGCCTGGGAAGTTGTCCTCTGACCCCTCCATACGTGCACACAGCAGTCACAAACACAGATCTCTCTCTCTCTCCTCTTTCTCCTCTCTCTCTCTCTCTTTCTCCCCCCCTCTCTCTCTTTCTCCTTCTCTCTCTCTCTCTCTCTCTCTCTCTCTCTCTCTCTCTCTCTCTCTCTCTCTCTCACACACACACACACACACACTAATAATGAATCAGAATTTAAAGTAATTATAGAAAGCATGGTCCATCACATATGCAGAGGAGCACACAGATCCTAAGTGTTCATGATGAGCACGTGTGCGTGTACACCAGCACAAACCCACACAGTCGGCGTCTTGCCATTTCACACCTACTCCTTCTGTGAGGGTTGTGAAGGCAACCTTTCTTCTGACTTCTGTCCCCATAGACCAGTTTGGCCCCTTGAATTCCTATAAATGAAATAATATATACCTTTGTGAGCTGGCTTTATTTTTGTATTTAGCATGTTTTTCTAAAAATAAATAAACACAGGTTTCTAAAAGTTTTCATATCGTTTGCGTGTGATGTTGTTATTGGCTTTTTTAAAATTACTATAAAATATTTCTTTTTTGTGACACTGGGCACTGAAACCAGAGTCTTTCATGTGAGTCACACATCCCCAGATGACTTGTTGTATAATATTTTATTAAATGAATACATTATTGCTTATCTAACCATTTTATTTTTAATAATTAATTATTTACAATTTAAGCTTTTATAAATAAAATTTGATATGGACATTTTTTAAAGATTTATTTTATGTATATTGACTACACTGTCTTCATGCACACCAGAAGAGGGCACAAGATCTTATTATAGATGGTTGTGAGCCACCATGTGGTTGCTGGAAATTGAACTCTGGACCTCTGGAGGAGCTGCCAGTGCTCTTAACCTCTGAGCCACCTCTCCAGCCTTTGATATGGACATTTTATGTACTCATTCTTCCCGTATATTTAAGAGTGACTTTCTGGGCAATATGGAAGCTTTGATAACCTTGGGACACACTGACATATGGTTTTTTCCAAAGTAGCCGTAACAACTTACAAGCCGAACGTCAGCATATCAAGAGTCCACTTGCCAGTGGAGAGAGGCACAGAATGGAAGCATGTAGCAGCAGGGTGTGAGGAGGCCCTGTAAAAATAAACCCTGGAGGGAAAGGATTAACTCTAAACAGGGAGTCTATATACGAATCCCTCTTTATCATTCAAACCATTTCATATTCAACACATTCAGAAGTAATTTGACTATCATTTAAAGGAAAAAAAGATCTTTTTAGAGTGTGCGCTATGCATCCAGCACTCCATCAAGGGGGATGCGGAAGAGGAAGCCAGCAGGCGAGCAGGGCTGCCAATCAACGCCAAACGGCCTCTTCCGAGGAAGCGCAGGCCTCACTGGAGGAAGACAAGTGCCTACACTTATTACGGCCTCTTTTATTCATCGGTAAGCCTCGTCTTAACAAATACAGAACTGTTCTGATTTAGAACAGTCTTCTTGACAAATTAAAATTTACAAACCAATTACCAGGTGATTACCATCACATAGGATGAGAGCTGCTGCGTTCCCTCTTCCAGTTTTAAATCACAAAAGTGATTTCCTACTTTGAAACTATATGAAGATATAATAGCAAAGACCGACAAATTCTCTTGAAGTTCTTGCAGTCCCCCTACTCTTTCCCGTTTCTGGCTTCCAAAATACACACTGTGAAATGTAGGCATGGTCTCGTAGAGCCTTAGGCAGACATTTATAAGCACACTTGAGCCCTAATACAATGAGCACAGAATTTCACTGAAAACATATGGTCTTAATCGGCATGTTTTTCTGTAACTTTTTTTTTTTTTTTTAATGATTTTAATGCTGTAGTACAAATTCTGTCTGGACTGGGCTATGCTTTTTCAAGCACTTTGAAGCATTTGATAAGTATGAACAAACTATTCCTAGTTAGCTGGTGCCCTCTCCCTCTTCCTGAGATAAGCCTCACTACCCAGACTGGCTTGCAACTCCTACTGCGCCCCCCCACGCCCTCCCCCCCTCGCTTCCCACATGCTGGCATTACAAGCTTGTGCCATGCAACCATTGCAGTTGCTGCCAGACACACTCCTAGGTTGCTTACAGTTTTCAAGTCACACATGACGCTCTGACCAAGCCCATGTAAGCTGACCAAGACGGACTTTCAGAAGTGAGTTTGCAGAGCCTGGGCTTTCTGAAGATGGCCTCTACGTCTCTTAGTGGTCGAAAGCACCGTAGTATTTCTTTGTTTTACCTCCAAAGTGCAGATACAAGGTGGCAGAACTACATGATAAGATGGAGCTGGTGGGAAGGCTTTGTGCCCATTGGGCAGGGCATGCTCTATGAACTAAGAGATGTCCCAGGAAACCAGGGGGGAGCAGAGTGTGGGGCCACACCTGGCTTTGTGTCCACTGGGGAGAACACTCCCCGACTCCTTCACTCAACTTCCAGAGTTGATCTTTGTGGCTAAGTTCTCACCAGGCTGAATTCAGGAGATTATCCCAGAGACAGTTACGTGGTTCCGCTACTTGTTTTACAGTTAGCTGAGTCTGATTTTAAAGGGGGAAAAAAACAAAACAAAGCAAAACGCAAACAAGCAAGGCAGCGCCTTGCTGTGCAGCCCTGACTGATGTAGCCCCATGGACTCAGGATAGTCTTGCCTCAGCCTCCTGAGTGCAGGTACTGTCGGCATGCCCCACCATGCTGGGCTCATCGTATCTGACGGTCAACAGTTCAGACACTGTTGATTGATCAGACTGCCCACACCTCTGAAGTCAGTGCACTCCGTCACGTTGGCTCACAATTTCCCAGGAACACCTAAAAAAAGCTCCCAAGGCCATTTTGGACGAAGACTGAATCTATGAACTATTTTGGGAAAGAGGCCAGAACTTCCTAAGCAGACAAGTCCTGCCTCACCTTCACTTGCAGACAACCATTTCCTTTCATTTCCCATCTATTTCTGGAGCCCTTGGAATAGGTCAGATTCTTCTCCGCTACGGTTGCTCAGCAAAAAGCAGTGAGTTATTGACCAGGCTCACTGGCCCCAAACTCTGGACCAGAAGTTCTTGACATTTTTCTGGTCCACGGATTCATTTGGCAGCTTTCCGGAGCCCATAAACTTCTTCTCGGAATAATGTTTTTAAGTACTTGTCATAAAATATCTGGTATTACAAATGAACCAAATATCCAAATAGAGTTATTAAAATTTCAAAAATGGATGTGTGGTTTAATATGTATGCTTTTTTGTTCACATGAAATAAAAACATTTAGTGGTAGCCCTAATAGGTAGCATTATTTTGAAGAAGTTTTAAGTGGAAACAGTATTTTGTGATGTTTTTGCAATGTTCAAGGCCTGATATGAAAATGTCTGTGATTTCTATGGCAGCGGAGCCAAGGCGGCCACTAACATTCTTGTACCCTGCTGCCTATCTCCATAAAGAAAGCTCAGAAGTTGGGTTTGAAGAGAAAAATGTGCTTTTAAAAAATCTCCATCCAGTTTTAAAGACCTGGGACTTTATTTTTTTAATATTTATTTATTACTACATACACCTGCATATCAGAAGAGGGCACCAGATCTCATTACAGATGGTTGTGAGCCACCATGTGGTTGCTGGGAATTGAACTCAGGACCTTTGGAATAGCAGACAGTGCTCTTAACCTCTGAGCCATCTCTCCAGCCCAGACCTGGGGCTTTAAAGAAGAACCCCTGTATGAAGGCCAAGAGAGGCAGGCTTTGTAACATTTGGGAGCCAGTGGTAGCCTAATGGATGTCTAGACCAGCCTAGGCTATGTGAGATCCTATTTCAAAACAATGACAATCAAAACACCAAGAACCAGAATCCTGAAACTTTTTAAGAGCAATGTGAGAAGCAGTCAGAGAGTAAGACAATGTCTGGAAACGTTGAATAGAAGTTTTTTTTTTTTCAAGCTAGAATTTTACAACTGAACATTTCGCAACTAGCAAACTATAGTTTACTGCATGGCCAACTTGGGAATAGTTTTGACATGGTCATAGTCTTATATACAGGTAGTAAACACTGAACAAAACTTACAATACAACCATTTGGTGACCATAAAGTCAGGAAACAAATATTATATTATCATCTATAGTAATGAAAGGCCAATAAATATCACTCTAGGCATTTCCCTGCATGTTCTCTTGTCTGTCTGCTGGATCTCTCACCCTGGCATTCCATGGGTGACCTTAATTCCTAGTGGCAGGAATTCTCCATTCCCACGCCCAGAGATGTATCACTTCTTCCTTTGCACTCCTCCTGAGTCCCCTCCTCTCCACGCTGCTCTTCTGTGCATTTGGGTGTGCCGGGCTGGAACTCTGCCCCTCCATTCAGGCCTCTGGACTGTTGTGGAGGGTGATGGTTCCAACACAACAACGTGTTCATTGCTTCCATATGATTGACATCTTCTATGACACCCAGATAGAGCTCCGTCTTCCTGGGTGGCACGGAAGCCCTCCTCAGGTCTGGCCCCTACCACATTAATGCCTCTGCCAGCTTGGTAGCCCTTGACAGCAGCACGCCAGGGCCTAACGGGAGGAAGGACTCCACTTCTCCACTTCAGGCAGCCTAACCCACTCCACCCTGTGTCCTGGGTCAGGATCCACTCGTCTTGACTTACCTTCTAGATGAGTCTAGAGAACTATGACTAATACACTAACAGCAAATGCACCAACATTGACTGCTGGTCTTCATCTGCAGCAGCACAGATAAACACACACACACACACACACACACACACACACACTGCACTGATTTGCAAGCAGCCACTATGCAGGACTGGTTTATCCACACAGTTACTGGTGCTGCAGAACTTATACCCACATGGTATGTAGTGGGGCTTGGGTGGAGACAGCAGTAGTTTCCCAGAATTCTTCCAAATGCAGAAACAACTTTGACCTTTATTCAGTTCTGTGATTAGGAGTATATTATTCCACAGACTCACAAAAAGGCTGGTGAGTTCTTAGGGTGGCATTTGGGGATGGTCTGGAAGCACCACTGCATGTGTCTCCTGTCACCCACGCCTCTGGCCATGCAATTCTCCTTTAGCTGTTAGCTCCATGCAAAGCTGTTGAACAGTAGAAATCGCCTCTGAGATCATTTGGCTCTCTTCTTAGGAAGACCTTCATCACGACAGACTTGAGAATTGCTGCCAGGTACAAGACAAATGTGATAGTGCCATAGTCATTCATCAAATGAAGGGAGAGACTGACCTTTGCCATCCATCAGGACAAGATGGAAAGCTTTGGCGTTAGCTCCTACGGAACAGTGTATCCATCCATGTCTCTCTTTCAGATGGAATCATGGCATTACTAGGATTCATTCGGCTGAAATGTCTGGTCCTATACAAGTGATGTCTTCTCATTCCCAAGCCTGTCACTGGTGCCTGCCCCGGGAGGCTCCCTGTTTGGCGTCTGCTAAACTTTGTCCCGACCAGAGTCATCTTCTGTGAAATGGAAGGAAATCTCCCAGCAGAGCTGGCTATTGTTGGTGAGGTACCCCTGTTTTGGAAACACAAAGCACACATTTCTTTGGTGAATTAGTACTCCAAAGGCAAGCTCAGAAACAAGGCAAGGGATCCAGAAAGTTTTCATCTGTATAAATGTTTTGGTTTTGATGTAGCCAAGGCAATTTAAACATATACTCTACCAGAAGCAAGAGAGAAGGGAGTAGAAAGCAGCTGTGAGGTCTCGCAAATTAATGGGCAGGGAAGAAAAGATCGATCATAAAAAAAAAAAAAAAAAGAATGGAGATGGTTAGGGAAAAAATGAGAAGAGGACCAGGGGGATAAGTAAGCACATTGGGATGGTTATAACCAAAGTGTATTATGTGCATGTTCAAAAATGTCATAATGAACCCATTTTAAAAATGTGTTTTCTTTTAAATTCTCATCCTCCCCACACCGTGTGTGTGTGTGTGTGTGTGTGTGTGTGTGTGTGTGTGTGTGTGTGGTGTACGCACACATACTTGCAGATGTCCATGGACACCAGAGGCCAGAGGTGCTAATTTCCCCTAGAGTTGGAGCTACAGCTGGTTACTGTCCACTGGTGCTGGGAATTGAATGCCAATAGGAGCAGTGCATGCTCTTGCCACTGAGCCATCTCTCTAGTCCTGAAACCTGTATTGTATAATTAATATATACTAATGCAAGAGAATTCTGCTGAGCAGACGTGAAGGCACCTAGCCTCTGCACATACTGTTTGGGGATAAAGTTGTAGTTTCAGCAAGAGCTGTCACAGAAAGGGACCTTGTCAACTCAGGGTCCTGTATCTCCTGCCATCTTTACAGCCATTTACTTCAGTGTCCTTCTGCCAACATCTCTGAAATCTTAACCACTTCCAAAGAGCCAGTCATCTTAGAGACAAAACAAGGGCAGAAGAAAACAAGTTATTCCTACTGGGCCAAATTATTGAATACTCTGAGGCAAGGAGTGCTGAGCCGTAGACTGAGGCTCCATGAGGCAGAGCTACCGCTACCAGTCTGTGCCGGGTTGAGGAGCACCAGATTCTACGAGTAAGAACCAGGCATGCAGAGTTTTGGCCAGAGCTCCCACTAAGAGAGCTGCCACTCAGGTCTCTAACCCCAAAGTTCAGGAATAGAAAGTCTTCCGTGGCCAGGCTCAGATTCCACAGAGATCCCATGGGCTTCAATGGAACTGAGGAGCAAGCTCCTTGCTAGCTGTAGCGCCCTGGCGTGTATACACGCGGGACATTCAGGAGTCCTGTCTTCTATCTCAGGAAGAGGCATTGCCCCAGCCTCAGAGGTAAGGCCCCCACCAGTGAGTGTTCTGGATTGCACAGCCCTCCGTGAGTGTGGGGAACCCTGTAGTAGTGCCACCGGGAAGTGCCCCAAGGGGATTGTAAGACCTCTCATGTGTCCTGGCTTGTGATTGACGTAGGTTTTCTCTGCCATGTGCTCTTTGCTATGATGTCCTACATCCAGAGGATGCCTAAAGTGGTGGCTCACTCGGTCTTAAATGGAGAGCTCGAGAACCAGGAGTCAAAATCGCCCTCACTCTCTTTGTAAGTTAACTGACTTGGCTATTTACTACAATAACAAAACTAACTGATATAGCCATGTCTATATTTCTCTATGTCTCTAGTACCAACAAGTTGTCTCTCTCCAGCGTATCTCCACAACAACCTGCAAACCTATTTTGTTCCCTCCAACCTTAGGGGAAAACAGTCTCCCAAATGAGGAAAAAGAGGGAGGGGGAGCAAGAAGAGGAAGGGCAGGAAGAAGGGGAAGTCATTGTCTAAAACCATGGTTCTCAACCTTCCCAATGGTAGAACCTTTTAATACACTTCCTCATGTTGTGGTGACCACAACCATAAAACTATTGCTGTTGCTGCTTTATTACTGTAATTTTGCTACTGTTAGCAAGCATAATGTAAATATCTGTGTTTTAAGATGGTCTTGGGTGACCCCTGTGAAAGGTTCATTTAACCCCTAAAGGTTTCAAGGCCCACAGGTTGAGAAACACTGGTTTCGACCATCCCAGCAATTAGAACCAAAAGGTTATAACATAAAAACTAACAGAAAGATGCCCACAGCTCAAGGAGATCATAGTCTCCTTTGGTTAAGAAAAATGATTTACGTCTCATATCCAGATGAATACTTTTCTCTTATTTCATTTATAGTCAAATGTGCTTTACAATTACTTACCTTGGGGATAGACAGTACCTTCTGCAGCATCTATCTATGTAAAGGTACCACTCTGCATGCCACAACAATAAACTGGTTCTGTGGTAAACCGAGCACCACTGTAACTCATGTGATATTATCAGGGTTTTGGATTTTTATGTTTGGTTTTTGTTTTGTTTTGTTTGTATGGTATGGCCTTTGAACTCTCATTTGCTAGAGAATAATTAAGTACTAAAACCAAAGAATGGACATTGGTTCTTAGCACCCACGCCACACTCACACTCTCTTGTAGCTCTAGCTCTAGGGAATCCAATGACCTCTTCTGGCTTCCAGGAGCATCTGCCCATGTATGAGCATACATACACACACACACACACACACACACACACACACACTACATACATACATACACACACACATACATACACACACACATACATACACACACACATACATACACACACATACATACATACACACACCACATACATAATACACACATACACCACACACACATACACACACACTCACATACATACATACATACACACACACACACATACACACACATACACACACACACAGAGGGGAAAGAGAGAGAGAGAGATAGGCAGACAGACAGACACAGAGAGACAAGGGGAGAGGGAGAGAGAATAAATCTTAAGAGAAAGAGAGAAAGAGAGAGAGAGAGAGAGAGAGAGAGAGAGAAGTTTAACTTGAAAAGTGTTTGATCTCTTTTTGTTGCTCTGGTTTCTGGAACATTCTTGCTTCTAGAGGGAGGTTAAATAATCCAAGTGGGAGAGTAAGTAAAGAGAAGTTATTACAAAAGAAATAAGGATCTTGTAATTATGCAAACGGCAAAACTAAAGCACAAGAACCAAGGATAAAATGCAAAATTAAAACCAAGTCCAACTGGAGTGTTTTACCAAACCTCACCTTCCAGCTGCAGGTCCTACAGGGATGCAGAGTTTTAAAGTTTTGTGTCGTCCCATCCTAGTTATTAATTCTCAAGGCTTCTTGACATTAATGCTAACATTTTATTTCCCTCTTCAATATAAAAGTGGAGGCCATCAATATGCCTTGATTAAATTCCAAGATTAAATACTTGAAAAATGAAGATGAAGTGACCTATGGCCCCACCCTCCATGGTAAAGGCTAAGACAGGAGAATGAAAGAGCTGCGCCGTGGGTGTTACTCTTCCTTTCATCCCACATCAAGGTCAACAGAAACAGAGCTCTCATTCCTATGGCCTGCATGCCAGTCTTCAAAGCACCAGTATGGCAGGCAGTATGGGTAGCAATCATGTTCATAGCAAGCGTGGTTCATCGCCAGTCATGGGTCTATATCAGGGCTCTATCAAAACAGATTGGCACTCTCACTGGTAGTGATGGTTCACTCGAGGGCAGAAACTATGGCTAACCTTCGCCACTCATAGCCCTGAAGGGACAACTGGGGGCAAGAACTTGAGAACGCTGTGTGGAGAATGGGTCTGGCAGGAGAAGCCTTCAGTACAAAGAAGCAGCTGAGCCTCTGTGATCAGGTGGAGAGGGAGCAGGGGCTGAAGAGCACCCAGACCACATGCTTCTTGACATCTGACCTCCTGACAGTGCGTGCTACCAGCTGGACCCTGCTGCTTGTAGTTTGCCCTATCAGCCTCTTGTTGCATGAAGCAGGGTAGAGAGTTGATCTGATGGGATCATGGGAAAATCCCCTTGATATCAGGGTGGAAGGGCACTGCCCTTCTTCTGCAGAGTGAACACAAAAACAAAGCAAGGCAGGGTGAGCTGTGCATGCCAGGACCACCTGCCTTTTCCATCTCTCTCTTCCAGCAGTGAGACAGGAGAGAGCTGCAGGCCTCTCAGATGGATGACGCAAACTCCATTCCAAGTTTAGCATTGTAAGCCCACTGGAAGGTTTGGCAGTAGAGTCCCAGCCGGCGCTGTTACAGAAGTGCTAGACTAGTTTACTCCTGACAAGTTGGAAGCAAAACACCCAAGAAAAAAATCTCCTCTCTTTATCTAACCCGTCTACAGATGAGATTCTGAGTCTCTCTCCATCTGATGCAATCTCTGGCCACCAGAGAGAGGTCAAGCCTTCGGGGTTTTATCAGTATCCAGCCTCTCTCTCTATTTTTTTTTTTTTACTAAAGCCTGATATCTTGACTTCAATGTCTCGTGATGGCCATCACCCACATGTGTGCTTAAGGATCCATCCCACTGCTGGCTACTTGTGCCACAAATAAGAAGCTCGGTTTTGTTGCTATTGTTTTGTCTTGTTGTTTTTCCTTGTAGTGGAAAATGTTTGCATGCCAATTTGCAGAAGTAAATATTCTAAAACTGTCCCCGGGACATGCTAGGAGAGACCTCAAGAGTGAGAAAGGCTTGTCTAAGCCAGAGTTGTGTTAGCATCTGGCCTGTATTTAAATAGTCACATTAAAAGAGAAGCCTGTGGGAATTCAGCCTAATTAACTAAAATATTTACTGCTGATGGGAAGATAAAAGGGGGAGCAGAAAGGAAATTTAATGTTAAAAGTGAATTTAGCATAGCGCTGCCTCCTCCCTTTGGTTCAAGAGTAAGTAAAGCAAGGAGCACACATCCACAGTCTATATATAATTCATCACATTTCTCATCCAGTCATTGAAAATTCATTCAGTATTTATAGTCAGTGTGGTCAGTGTACTTATTTATAACATGGCATATTTTCTAATTGTGTTTAAAGACATTTGCTCACTTTAATATTTAAAGCCTACTTACAAAACAACAAAAACCTCCTCTTTGTATTTTTGGGTTTAAAGATCTCCCAAAACATTATCAATCCCAAACTTGGAAATAATCTTATAAACATGTGTATTTATTCTTCCTGCATCAGGGACATTATATAAGAAAAATTAAGACCCAGGAGAACAGAATGCTACTCTCATGTTCCCACAAGCCTTGCCTCTGCTTCCTGTATCCTAAACCTTCTGCACTGGCAGCTTGGCTCATCGTTGAGACAGGCCTATTTGAAGGGAAGATGGTTTATTCCAGGTCTGAGTGTCGGGCGGGATAGCAGAAGCACAGGGCAAATGTTCACACTGAGTCTGTGATTCAGAAGCAGAGAGAGATGGGTGGATGCTAGGGTTCACATGGATGCTGTCACCCACATGCAGGCTGGGTCTTCCAACCTCACTCACATCTATCTCTCTGGAAACACCCATGGAGGTGCCCAGCAGTGTGCCTCCCAGGTGACTGCAAATCCTGGCTGACAATCAAGATTAGTCATCACTTTCCCACAGCCTTTCCTTCTACTCTCTTTTCTAAATCCTCTACCACCCTAAGCCCCCAACAGTCACTTCATTTGTACCCTCCTGAACAAATGAACAAACCTTCATTTATTTCCTCCCTCCCCTGAGCTACTCTGTAACCTGGAGTCAGGTTCGAGATGTATGGATAAACAATTCAACAAGGCCTATTTTGTCTTTTTTTTTTTTTTTTTTCCTGTGCTACTCATGCAATTTAAATCTGTTCAGCCTCCCATAGGGAAAGCACATACTCCAAATGGTCTGGGGCAGTGGTTCAGAATCTTCCTAATGCAGTTTTTCCTTAATACAGTTCTTCATGTTATAGTGACCCCCAGACATAAAATTATTTTCATTGCTACTTCATAACTGTAATTTTGGCACTGTTATGAATCACAATATAAATATCTGATACACAGATGGTCTTAGGTGACCCCTGTGAAAGGGCACGACCCACAGGTTGAGAACCACTAGTCTGGGATAACCCAAATATGACACTGGCCCAGGGACACCAATAGTAACCTAGAATTATGGTATACATATGTAAGTACAGAAAGGAGGATCTGAGGATGGGAGACTTCCCGAGGAAGAGCTGATTTTGTCCAGGGTGGATGTGTCTAAAAGGTTCTCTGGAGAAAGTAGACTGTGGATGAGCCTCCCATAAAGAAAGGCCAACAGCCTTCAAGCTCATGTTTGACTAAATAATTAATATCTTCTCCCTTCAAAATGTGTTCTGTAATGTTGAGGATCAAACTGAGGGCCTGGCACACCCTACAACCGTGATCTACACCCCAGATCAGAAGATCAGCCAATCAGATCAGTCACAGCGTGAGCTAAAGGACAATGCATGCAGTAAACCTAGACCCCCTCCCTATTCAGATGTAGCCAATGAACAGTTTATTCTCCATGGTTGTGGGGAGACTAGGGACTGCCTCTGACATGAACTCTGGTGCCCCCTATTTGACCACTTCCTCTTGGTAGGGAGGCCTGGTGGCACTCAGAGGAAGAGGAAGCAGGCTACCGGACGAGATCTGATAGGCTGTGATCATATGGTGGGGGAGGAGGTCCTCTTCTGTCACAGGTCTAGGGGAGGGGAACAGGGTGAAAAAGGCAGGGGGAGGAATGGGAAGATACAAGTTGGGATTTAATCTGAATAAATTATAAGAAAAATAAATAAAGATGTGAGCTGCTCATCCAGGGGGGAGGGAGAGCCTGTGGGAGTGAGTAAAAGACCACAGTGGGGAAGGGAGGAGTAAAAGGTAGAGAGACAGGGAAGCTGGGCATAGCTGAGACCTGAGGAGGCTGAGAGGAGGCGGAGAACATCAGGAACTGGACAGGGCTAAGTGCTCAGGAGCAAGAAAGTTCAGAGAGAAACACATTTCCTTAAGAAAACCGCCAATCAAGAACCTCAAGACACAGATTTTTCTATAGCTGAGGATGTAGTTTAGTTGGTAGAGTGCTCACCAGAATAAGCTGCATGTGTTGGTACATAGCTATAATCCCAGATTCTGGAAGCGGAGGCAGGAGGATCAGAAGTTTAAAGTCAAACTATCCTTTCCCAAGGGCCAACTAAGGCCATTGGAAAACACAGAGATTTGTATTATTCACTTGATGATTAATAACAGTAGTAAAATCACAGTTATGAAGTAGCAACAAAATAATTCTATGTCTGGGGGTCACCAAAACATGGACTGTATTAAAGGGTCGCCACATTAGGAGGGCTAAGAACCCCAGCAACAGCATTTAGTGACAGATGCAAATGAGAAGAATGACCATAAATAATAATGGGAGGCCGGTGGTCGCCGCGTTAGGTTGAGAACCACCACAGTGCAGTAGAGTTGCTAATATCCATGAAACACAGCAACAAACCCTAATGGGCTGATTGCTCCATCCCAGCTACTGCCCTGCAGCATCCAACAAAGCTAAGAACATGTGGTGTTCGGAATCCGTGATGCCAACACACTCCACTCTACAAATGTTGATCATAATTAAGACTGAACAGGCCTCGTCCTGGGTAATTAGGAGCCTATTGCAGTCACCTCAAATGAGAGACTTCAGGAAGATGGTTGGGAAGAAGTCCAGTAAAAACAAACAAACAAACCAACCAACAAAAACAGTGAAGTTACTGAGCTTAGCATCTTTTCCAACAATTTTGGCAGCAAAGCTCAAGAAACAGGGAGGCAGCTTAAGGAGACAGGAAAAGATGTTTTTAATGGAAGCTAATGTGTTAGGGGTGGGAGTCAGCGGCAACATATGTAAGATTCTTTGTTTGCGCCTCAGTATTGCCAGAAAGGGGGGAAAAAACTTTCTTAAGAGAGGAGTTACATCTTAAACACCAAGCTGAACTCGAGCTTGGAATTCTGAGGTAAGATTCCTGTGAAGAGGATGGGAGGACATGAGACTGCAAAGACAACCCCAAAGATTACCTTGGAAAGATGAGAGACCCCAACTTCCTACCCTTGAGATAGAAGATACCAGGCATGAGCTTTAACTCGATATGATGCCGAGGGTGAAGGAGTTGAGGGGTTCGTCTTAAGCAGGCCCCATCTTCCCACTCCAGATTACTGATGAAGGAACCCAACAACTGAGCTCAGAAAGTAGAAGGGCCATTGTGGATCATATGCTTGGAAAAGCTGACTTAGTGAAAGAAGCAAAAGTCTACTCAGAATGACAGTTGGGGACACAGAATGCCGAACAGGAAACCAGCCCTGGCGGAAGGTGAAAGGGATGCAGCAAAAGCAAGCCATCCCCAAGACAAAACGACTGGACTCGCATACCAGCCTTGGCTGAGACAGCAGCAGACCAAAGAGTTTGGATATCACTATCCCAGAAGGGCCTCTGGTAAACTAAAAGCCACCTTGGCAGGAGGCCCTGCTTCGAGTGTGCATGCGTCAACAAGGGCGGCAGGTAGGAGCTTCTGAGTGAGCTCAGCGAGGAACAGGAACACTCTGGCTGGCATCTCATTTGCTCTCTTCACCGCTCATGGAGCAAAGTACAGTGAAAAGTGCACGGCCACGGGGCTCTGGTGGCCCAGGGTTGGGAGTCTGGGCCCCCTCCTCAGAGTGTGCAGCCTTTGGTAAATTGCCACAGCTCTTGGCCTCTGTTCATAGAATGGAGACAGAAGTGCCTAGCATGGGAACCTGGCAGAACTGGATGCCCTAACGAGACCTTTCTTTCTTTCTTTCTTTCTTTCTTTCTTTCTTTCTTTCTTTCTTTCTTGTGAGAACAGGTGATGTTAATCCACTAGAAGACAAACCACCTTTTGCGGGAGCTTGATTGTTGCCAGCTGAAAAGATCCTGTGAACAGGCTCTGGGAGGAGATATATAAATGAGCCCAGAGCTGGAGGCGAGGCCTTTGAATACTTGGGATATTTTTGGCTGTTCATCGCTCCACTCGGAGACGCTCCTAGAAAGAACCACTCAAGGGAAGGCTTCGGGGCTCCGGGCTCCGGCTGAGGTTCTGGGTTCTGGTGGTTCTAGCAGAAGAAATCCTGCTGATTATGCCAGGAGAATTGTTCATCAGAATTGATATCCTTATGGTTTTGTTATTGTATTCTTTAATACTCTTTTCCTATCCTTTAGGTTAGTCGGGTTATAAGTGACGTACGCTTGGTTAATAAGTTCGTAATAAAATATATTGGTTAAGAAAATTGAGCCTACATCCGAATGTTAAAAAGTCGTGAAATCAAAGAGAGGAATCATCAGAGACAGAACAGTGTAAATGCGGAAAGATGCAGGGCCAACCTGGAGTTCCCTGGGGTTTCTTTTTGTCCCAATCTTTGCCACTTTGGTCCCTATAGCATGCTCCCCTGAATACTGGAAAAGAGGTTGACAGAGAGGGAGCAGCACATGGCTGAAGGAGGAAGCTGGCTCTCTGGAATCAAGATGATGGAAGGTCTGGGGCCTCTCTCCCCCGGTAGTCATGCAAACTACCTAACCTGTGCATATGGAATCTTCTTAGAATGACAGGCTCCATCTGGCACGGTACTTGGCACATACTGCTTGTTGAATGACTGAATGAACGAAATTATTAATTCAATGTATTTGGACAATGGAAGAGATCGTCACCTTACTTTTCCAAAAGGTGTTTGGAGGTGGTAGAAATTTACTCTTTAAACTTATTTCAGGCTTGGGGAATGTACCACCCAGTAGTAACTGTGCCTACTGTGATCAAGAACGAGATAATCAGGAGCAGCATTTTTTTAAGGCTGTGGGCCAGTGGCAGGCTTCCAGCCAGAGAGCTGCCCCCTGCCAGGGAAGAGCCAACTACATGACTCTGGAACTAGCAATAAAACTGTAATGACCACACTGCCGAGCAAGAGACCATGGCAGAGTGGCATCGCTGCTCAATGATTTATAACAGAGGGAGAGGATAACACACCAGGCAGTGAGCAAAAACACTCATAAAAAGTATTATGGGCTGGCTTACGATTACGGTTATAAATGCTATGGTAGTTGTGGATGGGAGCATCTGTTCTGTCATGCTGGTGACCCAGTGACATTTCACAGGCTCAGAGTCCTGAACTCAATTAGGGTTTAGTGTCCCTCTTTATACAAATGAAACCTGACTTGAAGGGCCTCTGTTTCTGGGGGATGGACCCAGGTCTGGGAGATTTATAAGGAGTGACTTTGTAACATCTGAATTTACAAAGCCCTTCCAGGAAGCTCTCCGCTCAAATAGTGATTAAATGATTATCTCTGCGACATTGACTAAATATTTCAACTTTCTGGGAAAAAGTGTCCACATCTGGGATCTATTTTACCCTTGTCCTTGTCTCTGTTCTCTCTGTCTCTCGGTTTCCTTCTGTCTGTCTCTCTCTCTCACTTGAATTTTGATTTTAGCCATTCTGATGGGTGTAAGATGGAATCTCAGAGTTGTTTTGATTTGCATTTCCCTGATGACTAAGGAGGTTGAGCATTTCTTTAAGTGTTTCTCAGCCATTTGATATTTCTCTGTTGAGAATTCTCTGTTTAGTTCCAAGCCCCATTTCTCAATTGGGTTATTTGGTTTGGTGGTGTTTAGTTTCTTGAGTTCTTTATATATTTTGGATATTAGACCTTTGTCAGATGTAGGGTTGGTAAAGATCTTTTCCCAGTCTGTAGGTTGTTGCTTTGTTCTCTTGACAGTGTCTCCTGCCTTACAGAAGCTTCTCAGCCTTATGAGGTCCCATTTATTAATGGTTGACATTAAGGCCTGGGCCGTTGGTGTTCTGTTCAGGAAGTTGTCTCCTGTGCCAATATGTTCCAGGCTCTTCCCCACTTTTTCCTCTAAGTGACTTAGTGTCTCTGGTTTTATGTTGAGGTCTTTAATCCACTTGGATTTGAGTTTTGTGCAAGGTGACAAATATGGGTCCAGTTGCATTTTTTTTACACATAGACCTCCAGTTAGACCAGCACCATTTGTTGAAGATGCTATCCTTTTTCCATTGAATGGATTTGGCTTCTTTGTCGAAAATCAAGTGACCGTATGTGTGTGGATTCATATCTGGGTCTTCGATTCGATTCCACTGATCAACCAGCCTGTTGCTGTACCAGTACCAAGCTGTTTTAATTACTATTGCTTTATAGTACAGTTTGAGATCAGGTATGGAGATTCCTCCAGAGCACCTTTAATTGTACAAGATTGTTTTAGCTATTCTGGGTTTTTTGTTTTTCCATATGAAGTTCAGAATTGAACTTTCAATGTCTTTAAAAAACTGTGTAGGTATTTTGATAGGGATTGCATTGAATCTGTAGATTGCTTTTGGTAGGATGACCATTTTTACTATGTTAATTCTCCTGATCCATGAGCAAGGAAGATCATTCCATCTTCTCAGGTCATCTTCAATCTCTTTCTTCAGAGTTTTGAAATTTTTTTCAAACAAGTCCTTCACTTGCTTAGTTAGAGTAACTCCTAGATATTTTATATTGCTTGTGGCTAATGTGAAGGGTGTGGTTCTCCTAATTTCTTCCTCTGCAAGTTTGTCATTTGTGTATAGGAAGGCTACAGACTTCTTTGAGTTAATTTTGTATCCAGCTAATTTGCTGAAGGTGTTTATCAGCTTTAGGAGTTCTCTGGTGGAATTTTGAGGGTCACTTATGTACACTATCATATCATCTGCAAATAGGGATAATTTGACTTCCTCCTTTCCCATTTGGATACCCTTGATCTCCTTTTGTTGTCTTATTGCTCTGGCTAGAACTTCAAGTACTATATTGAAGAGATATGGAGAGAGTGGGCAGCCTTGCCTTGTTCCCGATTTTAGAGGAATTTCCTTGAGTATCTCACCATTTACTTTGATTTTGGCTATTGGCTTGCTGTATATAGCCTTTATTATGTTGAGGAAAGTGCCTTGTATCCCCTATCTCTCTAAAACTTTAAACATGAATGGGTGTTATATTTTATCAAATGCTTTCTCTGCATCCAAAGAGATGATCATGTGGTTTTTTATTTTCAGTTTGTTTATATGGTGGATTACATTGATGGATTTCCATATATTAAACCATCCCTGCATGCCTGGAATGAAGCCTACTTGGTCATGATGAATGATATCTTTGATAACACACACGTTTTTTAAAAATATATTTTATTAATTTATTCATATTACATCTCAATTGTTATCCCATCCCTTGTATCCTCCCATTCCTCCCTCCCTCCCATTTACCCCTTACTCCCTCCCCTATGACTGTGACTGAGGGGACCTCCTCCTCTGTATGTGCTCCTAGGGGATCAAGTCTCTTCTTGGTAGCCAAACACATAGGTTTTACATTCAGGAATTCCATAAAAACCCGGACACCATAACATATATGATAAAGAGCTTTAAAAAACTTTTAATTGATTCTTTGTGAGTTTTACATCATGCACCCTTGTCACACTCATCTCCCCAACCCCTCGTATCCGCGGATAAGAGAGATTTTAGTGAAGTAGAAGTCAGAAGATCGACCTTGAAGAGTCAAGGTGGGCACTGCGGAGACAGAGAGCTGCATGTGCCTAGCTGTCCCTGTTCTTCCCAGGAGAACATTAAAATCTTGGCCGTGAAAACTGTGCTATACCCTCCAGAAGCAATGGAGGCAGGAATAATAACTTTCCCTCCCTGTTGGTTTTAACTTTGCAGTCAGCTACAGGATAGCATGTGTGCAACTTCGACTAGGATGATCTTTTAGCCTTTGTTAGCCTTAGGCTAGGAGAACGCAACTAAAACTTACCCTTTAGCTCTGTGGCTAGTTTGAGGACAAAGCTACTTTTCTGGTTTATTTATTTTGAATTTAAAATTTTAATGTATTGTAATGTGTTTGTGTGTGGTGTGTATGTGGTACGTGTGGTGTATGTGTATGTATGTGTGTGTGTGTGGTATGTGGTGTGTGTGTGTGTGGTGTGTGTGTGTGTGTGGTGTATGTGTGTGTGTGTGTGTGTGTGTGTGGTGTATGTGTGGTGTGGTATGTGTGTGTGTGTGGTGTGTGTGTGTGGTGTGTGTGTGTGGTGTGTGTGTGGTGTATGTGTGTGTGTGTGGTGTATGTGTGTGTGTGGTGTGTGTGTGTGTGGTGTATGTGTGTGTGTGTGTGGTGTGTGTGTGTGTGGTTGTATGTGTGTGTGTGTGGTGTAGTGTGGTGTGTGTGGTGTGTGTGTGTTGTGGTGTGTGTGTATGTGTGTGTGTGGTGTGTGTGTGGTGTATGTGTGTGTGGTGTGTGTGTGTGGTGTATGTGTGGTGTGTGTGTGTGTGTGTGTGTGTGTGTGTGTGGTGTAAGTATGTGTGTATGTATGTGTATGTGTGTGTGGTATGTGGTGTATGTGTGTGGTGTGTGTGTGTGGTGTATGTGTGTGTGTAGTGTAAGTGTGTGTGTATGTATGTGTATGTGTGTGGTGTATGTGTGTGTGGGGTGTGTGTATGTATGTGTGTGTGTGTGGTGTGTGTGTGTGGTGTATGTGTGTGTGTAGTGTAAGTGTGTGTGTATGTATGTGTATGTGTGTGGTGTATGTGTGTGTGGGGTGTGTGTATGTATGTGTGTGTGTATGTATGTGTGTATATGGTGTGTATATGGTGTGTGTGTGTGTGTGTGTGTGTGTGTGTGTGTGTGTCTGCCCGTAACTTCTTGCCATCCTCCATGTGGATTTGGGAGATCAAACTCAGGCCATCAAGCTTGGCAGCCAGAGTCCTGACCCACTGAGTTGGCTTGTAGGCTCTTGGCTTGCTTTTAAACAATGACAGATTGAGGAGTGCCTGCTGGAGTTAGCAATGGAAAGGGTTAAGATGCCTTTTTGGGAATCTGCACTAGCTCCTTGCCTACCCCAACACGTGCGTGTATTTCACAAGATAAACACAGTCATCAAGTCTCACCATTGCTGCTTGTAGTATCTCTGGTTGCCAAGAAAGCAACCAGAGCTTTTACAAGGCAAATAAGCAAGCTGCCAGGAGACCAGAGCACATTAACTGGTGTTAATAGAAAGCTTTGGGTTTACAGAAGGAAGCCAAGTCTCCCTCCAGAGCTGTGTGGCAGAGGTGTTTTTCTTGTTTTTGCTTTCAGGGAAGGCTGACTGGAACAGGCCAGCCATGCCACTGACAACTAGGTGAAGGGTTGCGTGTCACGAGCATTGGATGTTTTCTGGGGCACTGCAAAGAAACATCATTTGAACTGTTCAGGGAGAACCCAGTCCTTCCTCCATGAGCAAATTAAATACAACTTTGTGGATTTGGTGGTTAGCTGCCAATGAGAAGACTGATCTCTGAATTAATAGTTTGTGACAGGATGACTCCGGAGTTCTTGGCAGAGAGCAGAGCTTCCAATATGAGCACTCCGTATGGCGAGCAAGGCACATGGGCTTCATGGCCCAGATTTACTGGTAGTGTCTGCATGAAGGATTAGATCTGTGATTCAATTCAATGCCAATGTTTCCGAGAGACAGAGGAAATGGTAGCTCCTCAGTGTGAATATGGTAATGGAGGCAGTGTCGCTAGGAACCCTGTGAATGGATTAACTGCAGAGGATGTATCACCGGTGGGGCAGGTTTGTGCATGAGGTTTACATCCTGCTGTGAGCATGAGCACCGGCTATGGCATCTGAGAGCAGAATCTTATAAAGGAAATCCTGCCACAAGCAGATTCGGTTAAGCTGTAAGGCTGCTAAATAATGGTCTCCTACAATTTGTTTATACTTCTACTGAGCTCAACATTTCAATAAAGAAGGGGAGATTTCAACTGCCTGAGGGAGATGGGAAAAGGTTATGAAGTCTATGGTGGTGACTGGCCTTCATTGTATCTTTATTTTTCTAAGCATAGAGGAGAAAATGCATCAGTTAAAATAGCTATGCGAGCCCTTTGTTAGTTAGCCAAATTGATGCTTTTCCTTTAATTATTTCTACTGAGAACTGGGAACCAATGTCTGCAGTGGCAAAGTCCTGACTTCTTGTGTTCTTTACTACTTACATTGCGACGTGTGTTGATTTAATGAGAAAGGAAGCTGATACCTTGTGTGAACACAAGACTGTGGAATGGGAAAAGGAAAAACAAAATAAAACAAAACAAAAAACCCTATGAGGTTTGAGGTTTGTGTTGTTATGTTGTTATTGTTGACAACAATCTTCCTGTCTAAATAGTCTTTTGTTTGTTTGAGTGATTGTCAAATTTTGTCCCATAATATCTGTCACCAGAACAATTGGCAGCAAAGTTCGTTAACAACAGCATACCAAAAAAGCCACCATTCCAGCCACTTTGGATGCTTCTACCAGTCCAAACCAGCTGCTGTCAGTGGAGGCCCATCTCCGGCCACGCCTATACTCCCGCACACAAAACGGTGAAGCGAAATTGCTGCACAGAGGCAGGGCGGCCTTTATTTATTCATAGCGAGATTGACAGATACGTCCAGGGCAAGCTTTCCCTGTCTCTGGAGAGGAGTCATGTAGCATTTATTAAAGACAGGTAAGTAAGAGTCATGATGACATGAGCAGACGCTTGGTGCAGATGCAGAGACCTAAGTGGCCCACTAGCTTTGTGAGTGTAGGGAGGGTACCAAATCCCTGCTTTAGTTTTATTTCCAAGAGTAGCACCAGTGTCTGACTCTGTAGTGCGTTGAGGGTTAAATAAGGCCAATAGCATAAAATTCTTAGTTTAAAGCTCCTCGTTAGTGGTCAAGAAATACTGAGTATTATTACTATTATTATTTATTATTATCTGAATTACCTGAAACATTTGCTTGTGCTCTTACAAGTTGGAAACTGGAAAAGCAGAACAAATCTACAATAATGCTGGCAGGTGCTTGTCTCCACGTATTCAGAGAGAAAGGTAAGCAATTCTCATGCACACATAGTGAACCTCAGAAGCCCAAAGTTCTTACTCCAAGTGGGAGTGGGAGCAGTAAGAGATTTGAAATGGGGAGGTAGCCCCTGAGCTTTCTCTGGGACCACCTCAGGGAGTTGCTTAGTTTTTATGTATGCTGTTGTAGAAAAGGCTTCTAAAAGGTCCTGGGCAAGCTGTGAAGACAAAGTAGGAGTGTGCCATTTCCCCAAACATCAC
Organism: Acomys russatus; assembly: GCF_903995435.1. Lineage (NCBI taxonomy): Eukaryota > Metazoa > Chordata > Mammalia > Rodentia > Muridae > Acomys > Acomys russatus. The sequence continues at coordinate 78,335,618 of NC_067139.1, forward strand.
ACACGAGCACAATGCATACTCACACACTGTCGGAAACAAAATTCAATCTCTCCTCTGAGCAGCACAACTGTCTCTTTGTGAGCCTGGGCTGCTGAATTTGCTGGACCGCTCCCATTCACTGCAGCTCATTTCAAAGTGGGGTGGAGGGGGCTGTTAAAACGAGAAAGTTCTGTCCCCTTTGCCTGAACTGGGCCAGGCGTAGGCCGCTGACCACTAGACGCAGCCAGGGTCTTTCACAGTCTAAATGAGCCCCCAAAGACCCTGGGGGCTGCTGGTCATCTGTCATTGCCAGGGACAGGAATGGGAGGAGGCAAGGTCTCCAGGCAGCTGCTGTAGCCACATGGGGTTACGTCTGGCACAAAGAAGGGTCAATAACACATCTTTCCCCCATGTGCTGTCAATACACACACACACACACACACACACACACACACACACACACAAATGCAAAATGTGTGTCCCCATTTTTTTAAAAATGTGTTTCTTTTCTGTGAAAAGAAAAAAAAATTAAGTAGGGAAAAATAGATGATGAGACATATATACATACACACACATATATGTGTGCATATATGTATATATGTGTGTGTATATGTGTATATATGTGTGTGTATATGTGTATATATGTGTGCATATGTGTATATGTGTGTGTGTATATGTGTATATATGCATATAAATACATGCTTTGGCTGATGACCTATGAGAAATTGGAAATAAGTATAAGCCTCAAGACGGTTTTTGGGATCCTTTGTCACCTGACACACTGGACGTGTGTGCCGCGGAGGCCACTACAGCATGATTTATGAGCCTCAGTTTTTTTGTCCTGGGCTCAGGTGGCGCATGACTGGTCATCAAAGCTTTGGCTTGGAAATGGACTGAGAAGGCCATTTAACAGCGTGGCTGTTGTTAACGAGGGGCAGACGTGGCCACTTCTATATGCGAGGATGTTGGTCCCATCTGTGCTCCAGCTTTCATAGGGAACTCCCTCCTGTTTGGGCCCTCGGAAGATGGTTCACATGGCTCGAGGCTATTTGCCACTGCTGTTGATGGCCCAAACTTCCTAGGGTTAGGAGATCTCCGACTCCGAGGCCACTCTCTGCTTTTCTTACGAAACTCACCAAACACTCTAGAAACTCTGCCTGTGAGTGTCTCTGCAGGGTGGAGCCACCTCCTTGTTCCTTGCCTGTCTCTGCTCACCTTCAACTGAGGAACAGAAACAGACCTCCAAAGGCCGACTTATTGTGAAGTTTATTTCTTGGAGAAAAACAGCCAACTTAACCTTTCTCGTAGTTTCTGAACCAGACAATTCACTTTTTCTTGTGTCTGTGTGCTTGCTCACTTTATTTTGGTCACGCAACAAGAGCCTGCTTTGCTCTATTTTAATCTTTTGGGGTTTTTTTGTTTGTTTGTTTGTTTGTTTTTCGAGACAGGGTTTCACTGTGTAGCTTTGTAGGCCAGGCTGGCCTCGAACTCACAGTGCCTCCAGAGTGCTGGGATTAAAGGTGTGCGCCACCACACCTGGCCTCCGTTTTAATCTTAATTGCCTATTGAGTTTACCTAAAGATAAAACCTAGAGAAAAAAAAAAATAAGTGAAAAGAAAAATAAGTTCTAAAAGAAAAATCAGTAACGAATAAAAAAGAAAAGAAAAAAAAAAAAAATGAATGCAGCACATGGCTTTTCCCGGATCCCAAGTCTGGAGTCCTAAAGTAAGTAGGCAGGTGCTGTGGGACCTTTCTCATCTGCTCTCCCAGCCCAAGCTCTGCATGAAGACAAGCCTATTCCATCTTTGCTGTGTCTTCGGCTCTTCGCGCAGTGCACGACCTCAGCACCCGAACACTTCTTATAACTCCCCGCAGCTCGTTTCCAGCCACATCTTTTTAACGCAGGAAATGCCATGCATTGTCTGCCACAAACAGGCTTTTGTGTGCTAACGAAGTCCTTGGGACCTTATTGCTTTCAGAGGGGTTTCTGCTTCTACGTCCATCCACTCTGTAGGCCCGAGTGATGAACGCTCTGCAGGAACCTTCGCTGAGGGGCATACCTTTGAGTTTACAGAGATTAATGATTGTAAAATCGACTCTACAGGCCACTAGTAATGAAATTGGCCATATCCAATTTTGAAAGGTCTGAGATCCCGAAAAAACTGCAAATTAGCAGTGAGAAGGTAGTGTTCTGGTGATGGGACGCCTAAGCTGATATGGTCCACTGAAGTGTTGCAGACCTGGGAGGGGTTAGGTTAACATTGTCGCAATAGGTGAAAGGTCAACTTGAACACAACTGTGTAGGCAGTTTTGAGCCTGTTGGAGCACTTGCGTTTCCTAAAGAGCTGAATTTATAACACGATGTTCACTGGTACACTGGCTGTGTAAGATACAAGAGAAAGAGGAAGTAACCAAGGCTATACCTCCTTTTTGGTAATGAGGAAACAACAGTCCCCAAACACTAGTAACAGTATTTGTAACTAGTAACTAGAAACAGAAATATTTACCACGTGTTTATTAGATTCCTACATAGTAAGCCACACATTTATTATACACTGTTTCTCCCTAGAAGTCAAACAGGACACAATGTTGTTATTGTCCCTGTTGTGCAACTGCAGACACTAAAGTGTTCAAGTCACGGATGTGAGAGTGGCCTCCACATGGCCAAAGCTGCAGCTATCCCATGTAAAATCACATGGCTAGGAGGAGGAGGACTAGGCCTTGGAAGGCCACGACTTTCTTGTCTGAAAGTCACCAACTCTCCAACTTATTGGGGAACCTTATCTCTTTTTGAAACAAGGTTCTAAGTATCCTAGGCTGGCCTTGAATTTCCTGTGTAACAAAGACTGTCTCCTATTTCCACCTGCTGAATGCTGGGATGAAGTCTTGTAGAAATGCCTGGGGATGGACCCAGGGCTGGGAAAGCACCATACCAGCTGAGCCTAACACCAGCTTCTGTCAAGCAGCAATTTAAATCTCTCACCTTACCCATTAAAGCTCTTGGCTACCATTTCTGCTGGTGCAATTAGAATATCATCAACATGAGCCCCTTTCCCTCAAAGAACACAGAAGCAAATGCGAACACAATGTCCCTCCACATCCTTGGTTAGATCTTCAGGTTTCCATGAAACCCTTGGTGTGTGTGTTATGGGGGTCACACTGATGCTTTGGGGCACCTTCCTGGCTGACACAAGTAATCTGCAATACCCAAGAGTTGAACCCATAAGCCAAGTGACTAACTAAATGCTAGGGTGCAAAGTGCTGAGGGGAGACACACCACATGTGTGAGTCCTGTCTTCTGCTCACATGTAAGTCTATCTTCTCAGTGCTGCAGTGTGGCATTTAAAATCCAGCTGAGAGAAGATGGTAGATGCATGTCCTCAAGCTAGAGATGCACGAGTCGGGGTGTGGAGGCCTGGGGTGGTATAAGTTGGGGGGCTGTGGGGTGGTGGAAGTTGGGGGGCTGTGGGGTGGTGGAAGTTGGGAGGTGTGGGGTGGTATAAGTTGGGGGGCATAGGGTGGTATAAGTTGGGGGGCTGTGGGGTGGTGGAAGTTGGGAGGTGTGGGGTGGTGGAAGTTGGGAGGTGTGGGGTGGTGGAAGTTGGGGGCATGGGGTGGTTGGGGGGCTGTGGGGTGGTGGAAGTTGGGGGGATGTGGGGTGGTGGAAGTTGGGGGGATGTGGGGTGGTGGAAGTTGGAGGGCATGGGGTGGTGGAAGTTGGGGGGATGTGGGGTGGTGGAAGTTGGGAGGTGTGGGGTAGTAGAAGTTGGGGGGCTGTGGGGTGGTGGAAGTTGGGGGGCTGTGGGGTGGTGGAAGTTGGGAGGTATGGGGTGGTATAAGTTGGGGGGCTGTGGGGTGGTATAAGTTGGGGGGCTGTGGGGTGGTGGAAGTTGGGGGGCTGTGGGGTGGTGGAAGTTGGGGGGCTGTGGGGTGGTGGAAGTTGGGGGGATGTGGGGTGGTGGAAGTTGGGAGGTGTGGGGTAGTAGAAGTTGGGAGGTGTGGGGTAGTAGAAGTTGGGGGCCGTGGGGTGGTGGAAGTTGCGGGGAGCAACAAGGGATGTTCCCAGTTGTCAAGGGTTTGAGGGCAAACGCGATTTTCAAGACTGACTTTTGAGAAGACTGGTTTTCCTATTCCCTCCTTACCCCCTCACCGTGTTGACCGTTTCTTTATTTTCAACAATGCCACTTTTAAATGGAACATTTGCTTTACAATAACAAAAGCTAAAGAATAGTGTGTGTTCTTGATTGATTTTCAATTTCTTTTCAAGAAGTTTTTTTTTTTTTTTTAAAGAAAAGATTAGCTCAGAAGACAATCAAAGACAGCGTGTTCTGCCCCCTTCTAGCCTGCAGACGCACAGGGCTTGCTTTGTAATTTTCCTTTTGGAGCTTTAGCACATATTTTTGGGTTGTCTTCCCCCATACCACCCCTGGGCTTAGCATCCTCAGTTTGGCCAGTCTCCAACTGACTCTTGTTTGCATGACGCGTTATTAGAAAAACAAAAGCAGTTTGTCATCACAAACACTGGAATAACATGCTGTTTAGCCTCTCCTCCATTTTCCTACCTGACTACAGTAACTTTGAGGGCAGCATGAATACCAAAGGCTAAAAGTCACACTAAATGAAGCTCCCTTAAGTTGGGAGATCAGGAAGCAGAACAGATAAATGGCTCTTTTCGTCCTTTAATTGGCCACCTTATCAGTTTAAGGAGTGTGATAAAATGGGAGGCTCGTACTTCCATCTCTCAGAAAACGGCATCATCTTTTTTTTCCTCCCCTAGATGTGTCACGGGTCATCTAAATTTGAATATGTGAGACATAAGAACCCAGAGTTACGTTCTCTGGTGTATTTCTATAGCAACTGGAGTACAGTGTAATCTACCCGAGAGCTGCTCAGTGTGTGTGTGTGCCAGCACAGACTCTGGAAGCCTACGGAAATACCAAAGAGACGAGGACGAGAATGGTGTGCACAAGAAGAACAGGTTGTTGCTGGTGCCCCAAACCCCAGCACATCATCAGAACACAGACCCACACCAGCTTCTGATTTCTACAGAGAATTTAAAGGGGGAATCCCAGTGAACGTACCAGAAAGAGAATGTTTCTGAAACACATTGAATTACATAACCAGAAGTGTGAGTGTCTTTGAAAGTGAGAGAATGGGAGAACTGTGATCCCAATTTGATATCATTTAATTTAAAAATATACCTAAGCACAAATGACCATGATGGAATTAACAGGACCGAGGAAGCGTTTGCTCACAAGGGCTGGCCATGGACGGAGTTGATCTGAGCAGAGGAGAGTGGGAATGGAGGTAGAGACCAAGCAGAAGTGTATATTCATGCTCTGTAGTCCCTCAGGCAGCCTTGAGGCCTTGGCATCACCCTGCCTGTCTAAGTCTGCAGTACTGCACAAGCTCGGGAGGCACAGTAACAGTGAGGGGAGCCGAGGGGGTTTACTGATTAAATGTGCCCCAGGGACCATAGGCTCCACTTTCAAAAGAAAGTCAACACCGTCAACTTAGAGAAACCCCTGGAATGGAAAGGCAAGGACATAACTGTTGGAGATTTAGCTCCATGCCACAGACAAGATACTGAGTGTTTTCCAGCTCAGGCTCTTTATCTGGTGAGGTGACATCAGGTGCCTCCTGCTGCCCTCCTTGGGAAGAGTCTTTGACACAGTGTAGGTGACGTTCATAATGCATAGCCCCCTGGGAATGTGGTAGTTGAGGTTGCAGGATGTAGTCATTATTTCAGGAGGCCACAGCCAATGGTCACAAACTGTGGTTTGGAACAATATAAATTTATTCTCTAATGACTCTAAAGCCGTAAGTTTAGAACCAAGGTATTGGCAAGGCCAGGCTTTCTCTGAATGCTCCAGGCGCTGGTAGTCTCTTAGCTTGTATCTACATAACTAACAGCCATTTATCCTAAATAATAGTAAACACACAGCAGCCACTCCGGTCCAGTCTAAGCAGGTTCTAGGTTCTAATAGCAAGTTCTTTCATTCTCGTGGGACTCTTATACAATTCTCTCTGCTTTTAAGGTGAAGATGCAAATGATTCAAGCACTTGTACAACTCCACCACGGTATGTTACTGGAGTCAAATCCAGGCGGCGCTAACTGTGATAGCTATGCCTACCATAAGCCACAGCTGTGCCAGGTTTGCATAGGAGAAGGGAGTGGGGAGGGAGCCAGAAGAGAACAGCTTCTAATCAGGAAGAAGGGCAAAGCACTGAGAGACCACGTGACAGTGAACGGTCTGCCATTGCTCTTGTTTCCTGTTTCCTCCTGTGTCAGCATCGCCTCAAAGTCTGACACCTTGTTTCCCAAAGCTAAGGTTTTGTGAACTTTCTTAGACCTTGTCCATGAAGCAAACCAAGGATGTGCAGTTGCTAACACTCTTACCCAGTTACAATAATTATTTAAAAGTCATGCCTGTTCCCAATCCAAACTGATGACAGATCATGCTGAGTGACAAATGTCTTATACAATTACAGAATCTACCAACACATAATAATCAGTTCTTAACATAAATAGGAAGTTGGTGAGTCAGACATACCACGTCTCAGAACATACACTCTATTCAGATATACCTATCTTAGTTCGTTTTCTAAATCAGAAGTTCTCTGACGAAGAGAAGTCTTTTTCAAATTCTATTGATTTGTTCAGAATTGTCTCAGAAATTTGTTGATAGGACTTTGTTTTCCCTTGGAATCCATTTTCAGTGAAAGTCAAAGGAAAGGGGGCTGGAGTTTTTGCATGTGACTTGAACCCATCAGCACTCAATGGGCCACAGTAAATATCACAGTGGTTGTGATTTATTGGAAACCTGACTTGCAATTCACCTAATGTCCTTGTGGGATCGCGAGCTGCTGGCAGTGCCTTGCTCATGCAGCAGACACTCTCAGCATAACCTGCTGAGTGGTTACAATAACTGAGCCATGCAACTCATTGTGAAAACTTTTCTTCTATGTTGCACCTGGGTGGCAGAAGTTGCTGTGAAATCCATTCCAGACAAGACTGCTATTCATTGCCGATGCTTACAAAATGCATGCTTTGGCGCTTGCTTTCAGTTTCCTATGGAGAATGCCAGGAGGGGTGGAGGCCATTCCTTTGTGCCTTTTGACACACCGCACAACGCAGTCTTCTTCCAGATTAAAAATATGCACAAGTGAAACAGAATTCCTCTGCCTCATTACCCACTCACGCCAGTGGAGATGACAGTAGCATCGGAGTTGGAAAGAGCCCTCTGCCTCTCATGATGCAGCTGGAGATTTGGGGAACTCAAGCACCTTCAGACATAATTTCTCCTAGTCTTTCTCACCATATTGTTTTCACTCTTCTTTTTATATTCACTCCGGTTTCCCACAGAAACAAGTTTTTTCTTTTGACCGCCATTGTCTGTTTCCCAGCTACATGTAATGTTGGGGTGATTAGAGTCAATTCTCATACAAGTTGAGTGTCTATTATCCAAGACATTTAAGCAAGAAGTGTTTATATGTCAGATTTGGGGAGATTTGGTTATATTTGCATACAAATTGTGAGTGGCTTAGAAAGTGAGCCAAAGTGTAAACACAAAATCCATCACTATCTTAATATTACACACAGCATATATGAACAGTATACAGATAATTTATACAATATTTTTAAATTTTAGTGCATAATAATGAGTTTCATTATGAAATTTTTACACTTGGGTGTAATGTATTTTGATCATATTCATCCAGTTACTCACCTTTCCCACTTCCATTAAGCTTTCTTTTCTCAACTAGTCACGTAGTCCCCTTCTATTTTCCTGCTTTGTGTCTGTGTGTGTATGTGAGTGTGTGTGTATGTGAGTGTGTGTGTGCATATGGATGTGTGTGTATGTGAATATGTAACTGTGTGTATGTGTGTGAACGTGTGTGTGTGTATGTGTGTGTGTGTGAGAGAGAGAGAGACAGAGGGAGAGACAGAGAGAGACAGAGAGACATTAGAGTTGTTTGGAGGAGCACAGATGTGGGTTTTTTACATGCACACAGTCATCACTGAAGGTGTTGAACAGTCCTGCATGGGTCACAGATCTAATTACTCAAATGTGTAACTACGCCAAGGATGAGTCAATATTTTCAAAGTTGTTAGCAAGAAAAGTTCTTAAGAAGAGAATGTGGGCAAAAAGAAATGATGACTCTATCTAACATAGTGAGTCCTTAAAAATTACCACAGAATGCCAGGCAGTGGTGGCATGCACCTTTAATCCCAGCACTCAGGAGGCAGAGGCAGGCAGATCTCTGAGCTCCAAGGCAGCCTGGTCCTTAGAGAGAATTTCAGGACCATCAGGGCTACACAGAGAAACCCTCTCTCAAGACAAAACAAAAAGCAAAGCAAAGCAAAGCAAAGAAAAAAAAAGTGGCATGGAAATTTAACTTGGGAAGGAGTATACAAGTATGTTACTTTTGACTACTTGATTATCAGACCATTTAAAATAAAATCATAAAAATGTGTTTCAATCTTTGTACCTAATGCTATTTCACTTTTTATTGCTAAAATATATCAGTCTCCCAAACTCACTAGTTCTCTCTCCAAAGCTATTTTTGGGGGTGGTTTGTGAACTCTGACCTCAAAGGTCCTATAGTAGAAGCCAAATAGCAGAGCTAAATTCTTTTAACTTTTCCTGTTGCATCTAGCATTTGGTTTGGAAGGGCCATTCACTCTAAATTAAAGTGAGGCTTAAGAGAGCAGCTCTCGTCCTGGGCAGGAGCTGGTAACTCTCTGGAGGCTTAGGCAGATGAAAGAGACCAGGAGTCATCTTGAACCCTTCCTTGATACTTTCCTAATAATCCTTTTTTGTTTTTTTCAAAATAATACATGAATTTGTAGAATCAAGAACTTTGGAAAATATATATCATCTTGTATCTGAAAGATTAAAGCAAGGATGGCCATGAAGGAATGCAAATTTAAAGTTTCTAAATTTTTATGGCCTAGTTTTAATTTAATGTTCAAAGTAGATGTTGAAATCCTGTCACAAAAATCTTGTTTCTCTTTGCCCTAAATATCTTACCTATAATAGACGTATTTATTGAACCTGCCAGACTACACCATAGGTCCTGGTGAGCTCACTTCTATTACACACACACACACACACACACACACACACACACACACAGAGAGAGAGAGAGAGAGAGAGAGAGAGAGAGAGAGAGAGAGAGAGAGAGACAGACAGACAGACAGACAGACAGACAGACAGACAGAGACAGAGAGAGACACAGAGAGAGAGAGAGACAGACACACACACACAGACAGAGAGACAGAGAGAGACAGACAGACAGACAGATAGACACACACACACACACACACACACACAGAGAGAGAGAGAGAGAGAGAGAGAGAGAGAGAGAGAGAGAGAGAGAGAGAGAGAGAGATGCAAGAGGTTGGGGAGAACACAGCAGCTTATGACCAGGAGCCTTGTTTTCTATCACTTGAGTCTCCCTCACCATTCTGATGACTGGAACAGGAAAGTCAGCTACCAAAGCCAGTCTGTAACTCCTTACCTGATGCTCAAAAACCATCTGTTGAGTCATTCATAATATCTCAGGAATGTAAACTAATAAGCACACAGAGAAGGGATCCAAGAAGCACTGTTAGGAGCAGAGTCTCTTGTCACAGGGGGACTGGGTTTCCAGTGCACTCTGCAGAAGCCAGATGCGAGAACACAGGAGCCAACAGAGGAAGTGCAGACCTTCAGAAGGAGGCAAAAAGAAGCAGCAGCTTAGCCACACAGCCCCGTAGGAGAGACAGGCAGCCCACCAGATGGTCTCAGTTCTCTCTTATAATCCAGGTAGAGGCTTCAGCAGAAACTCCCTTTCCTAGAAGTATCATCGCTAATGAATTTCTCTGTCTCTTGTTATTGAAAACAACTGAATGTCAATGTCTTGTCCAGAGTTCATGTTGAAGGGTCCATGGCTGCCAGCTTCCATTAGGCAATGCAATTTGATAATTTGACATTCAGGATACTGTCATTGATCCTTCCAATAATGGAATTTGAGAAAATGTGGCAAAGCGTTTGCATGTCGGCCTGCCTTCCTGGAACAAATGTGTCTATCTTCCTCCCCGCTACATTAGTAGGCAAGCCTAGTAGTTGAGCGACAGAAGACAGGAACCCTAACAGAGGACTTCAGAGCTATTGAAAACAGTGTGGGATGTGGGAGGGTGCTCACAGTTCTTGAACAAGCAAAAGGCGCCTTAGCAAAGATGTGACCCCTTGACCTCAGAGTGAGGAGTTAGGAGGGCACTGGGGAGGTTTTCAGTAAGTCTGAAATGGCAGAAGCACCCTGGTAAGGGGGCCGGAAGTGATCAGCAGAGAAAGATGAGACTCTGGGAGACAGAAAGACTCTTTCATGCTGAGTGGTGTGTGTGTGTGTGTGTGTGTGTGTGTGAGAGAGAGAGAGAGAGAGAGAGAGAGAGAGAGAGAGAGAGAGAGAGAGAGAGAGCGCATGCGCACATGTGTGTGGTGTGTGTATGTGTGTTGAAAGCAGAAGCTGAGCCTATGATTGCTGGCCTCTATCAGGAGAGAAAAAGCTGTCATGTATGATCAGGGGGAGCAGTGGACATTTCATCTGGCTTCAAGAGTGTAAAGCTCTTTCTGGAGAGTCATCCATCACAGTTTGTGATGTTTCTCCCTCATAGTACCTTGTGAATAGACATCTCCAGCCCTGTGATTTTTTTTTTTGTAGAAGATTCATATTTTATTTAAATGACACTTGAGGGCATGATACAAATGCTATTAGACCATAATATTGATTCCTCATATGAGGATGTTCTTTTTTTATTAATTAAACATTTTTAATTTTTACGTATACATTTATATTATTACACATGTTTACAATAGACAACCTAGAGCAAGAAGAACCATGACACAATCAGGTGGCACAGTTGGTTAGCGTGCAGTATTAGTCCTGTGATTTTTGTCTCTTTAGGGTAGGACGGCACCTAAGCTAAGGCCCTGCTGCTAGAAGCATGTTGTGACTGAAACTGTTGACCCTGACAGACATATAAAATGATATCACATGACATCACTGATAGGTATAAATATAAAAAAGTAACCATCTTGGATAGTTTCCCATTGCTGTGATAAAACAAGCTGGCAAAGGCAGCTTACATGAGACAGTTGATTTCTGCTTACAGTTCCAAAAGGAAAAAAATCAGTCATAGTGAGAAGACATGGCAGTAGGCAGCAGAGTACGGTAGCAGGAGCAGGAGGCTGGCTTGTCACACTGCATCCACACTCAGGAACCAGATAGGGGAATGCAAGACGCCATTCAGCAGTCCAGGATCCCAGCCACAGAAAGGAACCCAGAGTGTGTGGGTCCATTCAACTAAAATCAGCCCCCAACCCCAGCCATACCCAGAGGCCCTTAGCTCCCATGTGATTCTAGGTTCTGCCCAGCTGACGTTAACCACACAGTAGTTAAGGGGTAACACAGCATATTTTTAAGATGCATGGATTCTAGAACCAAATATTTTGTATCTAATGCCCACCTCCGGCACTCACAAGCTCTCTAAGCCCCAATTTCTTCATCTCTATCACGGGGTGGTGGAGATAGTCTCGGCTTTCTTCAGTTATTGTGAAAAATTGGATATGGTGTCTGTGTGAAGTCTGTAAGTCATGCTTGCCACAGGATAAATACACTGTTGGTATTCTCCGCTGTAGGTCAAGAAGGTAGGCATGCTTGTAGAAGGTTAGCAGGCCAGCTGCAAGGCTGAGAGGAACCAAGTTCTGCTTGACCCTGGCTCATCCTTCCTTCCTTCCTTCCTTCCTTCCTTCCTTCCTTCCTTCCTAACACCCCACAACACAGCTAGTGTTTGCACTTCATGGGCTCTGGAGAAAGCATAAGGCCACTTACTCTAACCCTTCACCCTCCCTTACAGTCACAAACTTAAAGAATGAAAACTGAAGTTTACAGCACAGGTAACGAATGCCCTTTGCTGAGTTGTCTTCCTGTGTCATTGAGGAGGTCTGGTTCTGTTGTCATTCCCTTCTTGGTAGCATGTCTTTTCTCTCAGCTACACACAAGACAAGAGCCATGTGCCACTTCCCCCAAGGCAGCGCATATCCTCTGTGCCCTCCAGAGCCTCCGGTTAAAGCGATCCAGGGCTCAGCGTGGAAGACCGGCACAGAGACACTCTCCGAGTCTTTGTCAGATTCACACATCTTCTACCAGGCTGCTCTCTTCCTTCAGGTTAACGTTACTCATCTGTACTTCAGTCCCTTTGGTGGCCTCACCTCCTACTGCTCCTTCTGCTCAACCCTCTCTTCTCACCCACGTATCTCTAACTCTGCCACCTTCTCTTCATTGGAATTATAGTCAGGTAATTTGGACATCCCCCCTTCCATCCCCCCACCCCTGACCCCCGACTCCCTACCCTCCCAACCCCCCCCCCCAAGATTGCTCCCATACCAGCTGTGGTCAAACCTAATAACCTCTCCCTCGCCCCCCCCCCCCCCCCAGCTGTTGTGACCAAGAACTGTCTCCCTCACTCAAGCTAAGCTAATCAAAGCCTTTCCTGCTAGAATTTGGCATGGGATTTGAGAGGAACCAAGCCGTTTTTATTCATAACAGGGGCTAAGGTGTTTCTATTACTGTGATAAACACCATGACTAGAAGCAACTCAGGGAGGAAATTGTTTACTTTAGCTCACAACTCTCAGGTCACACTCCATCACTGAGGGAAGTCCCTGGAGGAAGGAGCTTACGCAGAGGCCGCAGAAGGATGCTGTTTGTTGGCTTGCTCCGCCTGCTTTCTCACAGCACCGAGGACCATGGGTAGCACTACCTACTGTAAGCTGGGCCCTCCTACATCAATCATTAATCAAGGGAATGCTCTACAGTCTTGTCCATGGGCCAATCTGGTGGGGACATTTTCTCAGTTGAGTTTCCCTTTTCCCACAGGACGCTAGCTTGTGTCAAGTTGATGAACATAAACTGCCCAGCACAGTCCTTTAACCTCAGGAACACATGGTAAAGCTGTCACCCTCAGAGAGGCAGGGAGAATGTAACCATAGTTTCTGGTCCTATCCTCGAAGAAGCCCAAATGTACATTTTGGCCTTGTTTTCCCTAAATGGCAAACAAACCCTTGTTTCAGGTCATCACCTTTATTTAACGTTAGTAATGTAAATTCAGGTATTTGCAACTAAGAGTCTGTAAAAAAGAAAACAGTAAATGGGAAGATAGGATAGTTTATCTTTACACAACTAGGTTACAAAGTTAGCAAATAAACACAACTCTTAATGGTAAGAGTGTAGACAGTGGTAGACTGCTTTCCTAGAGTGTGGGAGGCCCCAGGCTCAATCCTCAGCATGAGAAAAACATCCTACAGATATACAACAAATAAATAATAACCTACAAACTGTTGAACTCATCTGGGCATCCACACAGCTGGAGTCCTGTGAGGGCCAAAGAGAGCCCCGCTTACGTGGTAAATAGCTGGGGATGGCTCTTGGCTGGGGCTCTCTCTCTTTCCTTTACTGAGCCAGCCCAAACTTTTTCACACCATAGTGGAACCACTCCAAGACCACAGGTCCCAGCACAGTGCTACCTAAAAGCAATTACTTGGTGACATGTGGCCATGGAACACTGCCCATATAAGTGTTGTAACTAAGAAACTGCATTTTAAACTTCATTTACATCTGATTCTTTTTTATTTTAATAAAAATAACAGAGGCTACATATTTTTTGAGAATATTTAAAGTCCTATTAAAAAGCAGAGTGCTAGTGCTGTGCCTCTCCCTAGCCCCCCAACACTCACGTGGAAAGACACAAGCAACATAAAAGCAAGACAATATGACATACTGTGTATAATTGATATACTATTGCCCCAAAACATGTCCAAAGTAAGTGGATTGAAAGAGATAAGTTATATGAATAATAATAGGCTTAGAAGGTTATTGAATATTTAAATATCAAATAAAAAGACTGCAAAATAAGCTCAGTATCCTTGATGACAGATTAAACCGTGAGGATTTCTAATATCAGAAAAAGGATAATTCATCAGAAAGACAGAGCAGGTATAAATGTATGTACTTAATAATAGACTCCGTGAAGAACCTGTCAAAACTAAAAAGGAAATAGACAATTTGTAGTTAGAGTACACTCTCAGCAATTGAGAATAACTAGACAAAATTAATTTTTAAAAATCCAACACTGTCAAAGTCAATCAGCACTTACTGAACACTACAGGAATGATTTCAGAATTCAGCACTTACAACATTCATTCCCAACATACATGCTACAAAACAGAGCACGTACAGGCCAGATAACAAATAAGTGTCTATACACCAACAAAAGTCCAAAATAATGCGCTTTCTCAAACTACAAATAAATTAAATTAGATATTAAGATATCCTCAATAAGATACGGGGGCAACCCTCCTCAAATCTTTAAAATAAAAATTATAAGCAATTCATACAGAGACAAAAATCTCAGAGAAACTGGAAAATATTTTAAACCAAACAATAACAAAACGTATCAATTTGAGTGGCACAGATAAAGCTGTCCCGGAGAGAGGGGACAGCTCCAAATGTTTGAGTTTTAAAAAGTCAGTGGCGCAGTACTGGAAGAGCGAAGGGAACACAGAGACCACTTACAGAAAACACAGGGGCCAGGGAGCTGGCTCAGTGGCTGATGTGCTTGCTGCACAAGCCTGGAGACCTGGCTGGATCCCCAAACCTGTGTGAAAAATCAGGTTTGGTGGTAGTGCCTGCAGCTCCAGCACTGGGAGAATCTCTCCTCTCCTCTCCTCTCCTCTCCCCTCCCCTCCCCTCTCCCCTCCCCTCTCCTCTCCCCTCTCCTCCCCCCTCCCCTCTCCTCTCTCCCTCCTCTCTCTCCTCCCCTCCCCTCTCCCCTCCCCTCTCCTCTCCCCTCTCCTCTCCCCTCCCCTCTCCTCTCTCCTCCTCTCTCTCCTCCCCTCCCCTCTCCCCTCCCCTCTCCTCTCTTCTTCCCTCCCCTCTCCTCTCCTCTCCCCTCTCCTCTCCTCTCCCCTCCCTTCTCCTCTCCTCTCCTCTCCTCTCCTCATCTCTTCTCCTCTTCTCCTCTCCTCCCTCGCTTCCCCTCTCATTTCCTTTCCCTTTTTCCTTCCTTCCTTTCTTTCCTTCTTGCCTTCTAAGTCCATTTGGGGTTGGTTGACTTTGGTTTTGTTTCTGGTTTTGGCTGTGCCTCTACGCTCTGTACCTTGTCTCTACCCCATCCATGAGATTTCCTCATTGCTATCTCAGCCTTGCTAATAGCTTTCTTTGCCCACTGCTCAGTCCTAACATCAAAGCCACAAGTTTTAGTTGTTATTTTGGCAGACCCCGCGCCTGGGTACCAATAGTCCTACCTCTGCAGCAACTCACCCTTGGCCTTTATTTTGCATCCTCAGCCTTTTGGGAAACTGTTGTTTTATGAGTAAAGCTGGCCAGTTCCCTTGATGTTGAACTATCAGGTAGAAAGAGAGACTTCTCTGGGAGGCAGAGTAGAGCCTTGGTGTAGAGGGAGAGCTTCAAACCAAAGCCCTAGAGATGTGAGCGAGAACGAATGGGACCATCCTATTCTTGCTGACCAGCAGCCAACCACAGATGCATGACATGGAAAACAGTTGGGGACAGAAAAACCACCCAACTGAGTGTAACTCACATTCCCACCCTGCAGATAGGTGTATAATTGGACTTTGGCTTAAGAATCACATTTTGGGATCTTAACTTCTGTGGTAATAGATACTTGATATAACTATTATCATCAAAAGTTGTTCAGTAAAATCTCTAACTATAAACTAAAAATACGCTTAAATCATATTTCAACTTGATATCAATATGCTTTTATTGTAACAAGATTATTCTAAGAAATTTCTCTATTGACTATGATATATATAGAATTGAACATATGGCAAGTTTGTGATAAGTGCAAAAAATGAGTATACAATTTTAACTGCCTAGGAGAGGAGAAAGGGTGAGTGATATGATATTTTACGGGTTTTAATTTTTTATTTTTAACTATGTGCATATGTTGGGTGGTATGTGCACATGTGAATGCTGGTGCCCACAGAATCCAGAAGAGGGTATTGGACCCCTTGGATCTGGAGTTGCAAGCAGTTGTGAGCCACTGGATGTGGGTGCTGGGAACTGAAATCCTCTGAAGGACAGGAGGCACACTTAACCTCTGAGCCATCTCCAGCTCTGGCAAATGATATTTCTAAAAGAACATTTTCTGTGTTGTTTGGGATGGTTTGGGATTCTTTTCTGGTTTAAACATCTTTTTGTTTGAATGTAACAAGATACATAACACCTGCTCTGATGTCCCTCACCTGGCAGAAATTTGTTCTGTTTTGTGTGTTTGTTTGTTTCTTCATAATAGTAAGTGTCTCTTAATCTTGGAGCTCAGTCAGTTCTGTCTTTGCTGTTGTATGTTTGCAACTTCCTTTTGGTTAACAGCAGATCTTTCTGGTGTATTGACTGTAGCAAATCATAAGCAAATGACTATTCATAACCAGAGGAACGTGCCCCTCAAAAAACCGACTGGTGACAAAGCAAAGAGAAAGGTTAACAAGGAACTAAAATTGGCAAGGCAGGTGGATATCTTGTGAATTAACAATTAGATTTTGTGCTCAAGTGTTTGACTCTCCCATGGTGGCAATTACACAACCACGTTAGCTTAAGCACTTTCGAGAGGAATGTGAAATGTCACTTTATCTTATAATTCCTCTTAGGGGGCCAGTTAGAGCTTCTACTAGCTATCTGCTGCTCATTCCTACTTCACTTGTTGGCCACGGGGGTCAGTTAGATCCGTGCTGACCTCTGTTAACGTGCCCTTGGATTGTTTCTGTGAGTGGGCACGTGGTAATGGAGATGGGGTCATGTGGCTTTGTAGGTTGACTTTGCAGCTGGACACACCCTGTCCCTTCATGTGCAGTCATAATAGCTGAACCCAAAAGATTATGGAAAGGTTAAGATAAAATGAGTGCGCCCAGCATGACTGAAGGTCAGAAGACATTCATGGACAGTGAACTCTTACACCAACATGTCAGCTCTGGGGCTCTAACAGGCGCCAAGCACTTAGCGCTCCCTTGTATCCATGCTGCTATAGATAGAACGCTTCACTTCACAGTTTGGAAAGCAGTCTCATCAGGGCTTGTTTCTTATTTGACTCTGATATTTGAGTTGCCACAACTGAAACATTTGACATTTCACAGGAAAGCCACAGATCCTGTGGGCTCTGCCAACCATATAAACTGAATTGTATCCAAAATGCAAATCACTTTCAACATGTGAGCCTTGGGGCTTCTGCATGACAGCTGTCTCACTGACCACCGTGTTGCCTGCTCTATCAGTCACTATGCCTCCAACATAACAGACAGTATTGGTTGCGTCCACTCGTACAGGACTGCGTGTAGCAAGTGTGCGAAGCTCTCAGTGCACACTGGCACGTTTTATGAATATTCCACATATTCTTCCCCATAATGTTACGCTGATAGCTTTATCCAATGACTCTACTGCATATGGTTCAGTTACAGTACATCATCCTGTTTGATTTTTCTCAAAATCTTGTAAAATAAATAGGTAGGGACTTAATATCCTTCCTCCACAGGTGGGATCGCTGAGGCAGGCATAAGAAGAATGCTGTAGAATTGAGGTCTCTGAACCCTCAGCCAAGCCTTTCTCCATTGGCCTTTTTATGCCTTGCTTTATTTCCTTCCTTGCATCCCTCTTCCAGGGGTATATGGGCGCAATGAGATCCTCTTTCAATGCCATCTCGTTGTTATAAGTTTGTTTTCTTGTTTCTGTTAATTCTTCTAGCTTTGGGCTAAAAAAAAAAAAAAAAAAAAAAGTAAAAATAAATTCCTTTAAAGATCACTTATTAGATAGCTTTGAAAATGTATTGTCTTGAGTCCAACAAAGCATTCTGTGGTCTCTTATAACATTTGTGTAGGCAAAATTGTTCAATGACTTTTATTATTTCAACAATTTTACCAAACTCTAGTGGTTTCCATTATCAAAGAGAAACAGGTCAGGTTTTCACATTGACGCCCCGCAGGTTCTATCTGCCTTCTTACTTACTTCTCCACATCCAACCTTGATCCTTTTTCTGCCCACACAGTGCACTGTAGCAGCATGGGTTTCTTTCTGTTTTTAGTATATGCCACACCCATTCCCAGCCAGGACCATTTTCATCTGTGGAGCTTGCTTCATTAAATATCACCAGCCCCTTGGACCTTGCCCTGGTGGCTGTTTTGTTATCATTTATCTGCTCAAAGGCCTCCTTGAGGGATCCTTCTCAGGTCGTCTTGCTAAGTGATGAGGTACACAACAGGTACACAATAATGAATACAGTCTACTACTATTCTGTGTATTTTATTAAATATTATTCACATAAAAACATACACATAGAATACTGCAAGAAAAATACACATTAATTATGATGACTGTCCCTTGGGAAAACTGTAGGATATAATTGGGGTTAGATTTTTTCACTCTCTTATAATATTTAAATTGTTTATTTTCTCTTCTACTTACTGAAATAATTGATATCTTTCCCAAAGAATTATACAAAAGGATCCATTATATTGTCTTAAACTGAAAGTAGAAAAGGTTATTTGATACTTCACATTGAGTCAAGAATGCAATTGCACACAACCTAGTGAGGTAGGTTCCGATTAAAAGCTACTCATCTAATATTTCATTGATTACAACTCAGCATAACCAAGCCACGTGACTGAGTTGGATGCATTGACCCAACAGCATAATGCACGTTCTTCCCAAGCACACAAAACATTCTCCATGACAAATGAATGAGATTACAAAACACAATGCAGCAAACTTGAGGAGACTGACATAATATTAATTATAGATCTCAGCTATAATAGGATAAAAAGCAAAAATTAATCTCAGGAGGTAATTTAAAATTTCACAAATGTATAGGAATCAAAAAGCACACTCTTGGACAATCAGTGGTTCAAGAAAAAAGCCTTAAAAATACTGTGAAACAAGTAAAAATGGGAGCATAATAGTCAAAGTTTATTAAATGGAGGAAAAATGGAACTAATGAATGTAGCCATTGCCACATACATTTTTATTTAAAGAAGAAGAAGAAGAAGAAGAAGAAGAAGAAGAAGAAGAAGAAGAAGAAGAAGAAGAAGGGCTGCAGAGATGGCTCTGTGATGAAAAGCATTTGCTATGCTTCCAGAGGACACAAGTTTAGGTCTACACTTACAACCACTTGTCACTGCAGTGCACCCCATCCTCCAACAAACATGGCACGTACACGCGTGCGCGCACACGCACACACACGTATATGAAACAAAACTATTTAAAATTAAAAAGAACCTTCTTAAGTTAGCAATCTGATTGTATAATTCATAGAACTAATAGAAGAAAGATTAACCCCAAAAATTAGCAGGAGGAGTAAAACAATAAAATTAGAGAACTACATGAAAGCCTGGGGGGAAACATTAGAAACAAACAAACCAAAGAAGGAAAGAAACTAAGCATTAGTCGGTTTGAAAAAATTTGTAAAATTAATGAACTGTTAACTAGAGTAATTGGGACAAAAATATTCAAATAAATAAAACAGGAAATTAAGAACTATTACAATGGATGCCATGGAAGCAAAAAGAATTACGGGACGACTATGAAGAATTATATATCAAAACTTAGACTATGTAGAAAGCACAGTCACATTTCTACATGCACGCTCTAGAGGCCGAGTCACTGACACAGGGGACTCTAAACACAGAGGGGCTGAGGGGTTGAACTAATAACCAAAAACTTCCGTAGGAAGAAAAGAGGTTTCTCCAGGGACGTGAACGGTATCAAATAATTGGGGAATAGCTGTCAAGTCTTCCCAATTACTTCTAAAAAGTTAAAGAAGAAAGAACACTTCCAAATTTATTTTCTGAGGAGGGTGTTCTTATGCCAAACTAGAAACATCTAGCACAAGCTATGAGGACTGCAATCTACATGCCTGTCTTAGCACATAATCTGTCCCCATTGCAGATGCGGCTACACTGGCCACCAAGAGCTCCTCAGCAAGGCCAGGTGGAACCCAGGTCTCTCCCTCTCCTGGAGTATGAGAAAAACGCACACATACTTTGTTTTTTACGAACTATCCAGCTTCAAATATTTTGTTACAGCTACAAAGGCTGACAGGCAACACAGCACATATGTGGTGGCTCTGCTTGTTAACTAAGACTTTACTATACAATCTATCAGTCCTATACAAGAGGGGAAAAGGGTTAAAGAGAAACAAGAAAAACTTCCAGTATCTGTTCCACAGGACAGATCCCCAGGTGCCTCTGGCCTGCACACTGGCCCAGCCTGTAAGCTGGTCTCCCCAGTCCACATGCGACCCTGCTCCAAAAACTGCAGCCTTCTCTCTGCCAGCCGCTCTCCCCAAAGTTTCTCTCCTGCAGCTGCAATGGCTGGTCTCTGTCAGGATCCCTCCCCCAAAAGATGTGCGATTAGAAACACTCTAACCCGGAGTCCCCTGAATTTTAGACCCAGGATGGCTCCATCTGGTCTATTACAATGTATCCGTGGTGTTTCTAAGGGGCAAAGCTCGCCGAGACTGCTTTCACCTGGGACAAAGCTTACACTCCTTCCCACACAAAAGTGGTCAGTTAATCTTTCACAAGTGTACAAAGAATGCACAGTAAGAAAAAAAAGTCTCTTCAACAATGGAAGAGACAAGGGAGAAATTAGAAATCCACACACAAATAAAAAATTGGACCTTACCAATTTACATCTAATATACTTCAAAATATTCACAACAAAATAGTAGCTGGCTGAATTTACAGGCCACTAAAAGGGTCATACAATGGATTCACCCAGAAGATACATGGAGAGTTCAGGGTTGGAAATGTGCTATACCATAGAACACTGGGTAAAAATCACACAAGACTCTCAACCTAAAGCTGAAAAACTCTTCTTCTAAGATTGGGAGCAAAGCACGCATGTTCATACCTGCCACTTTCATTCAACACAGTGCTGGAAGTCTTAAGGATAATTAGGGAAAAAAGACAAATAAGAAGTATTAATTAATTAAATTATTAACTAACTATACCACCAATTGCAATTATTATATAAGTATTATTTTATATTAAGCAAACACTATTATTTCTCATTAATTATATTACTATATAAAGTAATATGTGTAAATTAATTAAAAGACAAATTAGAAGTCTTTCAGCAAATCTGAAAGACTCCACAAAAATATAATAAATGAATTTAATAAAGTCACAGGGTGCAAAACTCCTTTGCCTGTCAATATGTTAATAATAAACAACTCAGGGTAGGCATGGTGGCTCATGCATTTGATCTCAGCATTCAGAAGGCAGAAGCAGGAGGATTTCTATGAGTTACAGGACAGCCTGGTCTGCATAGAGAAATCCTCTACAACATAGAAAAATCCTGCCTCAAAAAACCAAAACAAAAACCAAACCAACCAACCAACCAACCAAAAACCAACAACAGAAACAAATCCTCAAAGAAAAATGCTATGCAAAAGACCTTTAAAAATCACATTTTACATGTGTGCATGCATATGTGCACACATGTGTGTGTGTCTGTGTGTGTGTGTCTGTGTGTGTGTGTCTGTGTGTGTGTGTCTGTGTGTGTCTGTGTGTGTGTCTCTGTGTGTGTGTGTCTGTGTGTGTGTGTGTCTGTGTGTGTGTGTGTCTGTGTGTGTGTGTCTGTGTGTGTGTGTGTCTCTGTGTGTGTGTGTCTGTGTGTGTATGTCTCTGTGTGTGTGTGTGTCTCTGTGTGTGTGTGTGTCTCTGTGTGTGTGTCTGTGTGTGTGTGTTTAGGTTGGGATATTGTTTCTTTCATTCCACCACGTGGATCCTGCAATATTGAATTTTAGGTTACAGTGGCAAGTTCAGGAGGATCCAGGTTCAGTTCCTAGCACCCGTTTTCAGTACTCTGATGATCCTTCCCCAAAAAGGAAGGGTTTTTTTTTGTTGTTGTTGTTTTTGCTTTTGTTTTTTGTTTGTTTGTTTGGTATTTTTGGAAGTTTTAAAAATCCTACTTACTGTAGTATCTCTTAGGAGAAAACTTAGCCAATGAGTCCAAAACTCTTGTAGACTATTAACTCAGTAAAAATCACTGATAAATGAATGTTTGTGGAGTTTGTGACACATTAGCCTGCTTGTGTTAGCCAGAAGCTGCAAATTCAATGCAATGCCAACTAAAATAATCAATGGTGCTTTTTGCAGAAACAGAAAATAATGAGGTAAAAGTTTGTATGGAGCCACAAATGGTGATGACTTGCCAAAATGATCTTGAGACACAGTGGAGATGGAGGTCTTAAAATGTCTGGCCTCAAAATCTAGTCAAAGCTTTCGTGGAGACAAGTGTGGTGCAGGTATAAAAACACACAGATCAAGCATGACTGGTGTGCCTGCAATCTAAGCACTTGGGAATCAAGAATACCACAAGTTTGAGGCCAGCCTGGGGTACGGAGTGAGACTCTGCTTTAAAAAACATAAGGGCCTCTCTGTACTCCATTTTAAAATTGGATTCTTTAGTTTGTTAGTGTTTAATTTCTTGAGTTTTTCATATATCTTGGATGTTAGCCCTCTGTCAGATGTGGAGTTGGTGAAGATCTTCTCCCAGTCTGTAGGCTGTGGTTTCACTCTCTTGACGGTGTCCTTTCCCTCACAGAAGCTTTTTAGTTTCAAGAGGTCCCATTTATCAATTGTTGATCTTAGCGCCTGAGCTGTTGGTGTTCTGTTCAGGAAGTTGTTTCCTGTGCCAACGAGTTCAAGGCTCTTCCTCATTTTTTCTACCAAATAATCTAATTTAAAAATGAGGTACAGAGCTCAACAGAGAATTCTCAACAGAGGAATATCGAACAGCAGAGAAACACTTTTTAAAATGCTCAGAATCCTTAGTCATCAGGGAAATGCAAATCAAAACAACTCTGAGATTCCATCTTATACCTGTCAGAATGGCTAAGTTCAAAAACTCAAGTGACAGCACATGCTGGCAAGGATGTGGAGAAAGGGGAACACTTCTCCATTGCTGGTGGGAGTGCAAATTATACCACTTTGAAAATCAATCTGGTGCTTTCTCAGAAAATTGGCAACAGCTCTACCTCAAGACCCAGCTATACCACTCCCGGGCATATATACGAAAGATGCTCCACCATACAAGAATATTTGCTCAACTGTGATCATAGCAGCTTTATTCATAACAGCCAGAAACTGGAAACAATCTAGATATCCCTCAACTGAAGAATGGATTTTTTAAAAAGTGTGGTACGTTTACACAATGGAATACTACTCTGCTATTAAAAACAAGGACATCATGAAATTTGCAGGCAAATGGGTGGATTTAGAAAAGATCATCCTGAGTGAGGTAACCCAGGCCCAGAAGGACACACATGGTATGTATCACTTATAAGTGGATATTAGCCATGTAATACAGGATAACCACACCACAATCCACAGACCTAAAGAAGCTAAGTAACAAGGGGCCCTAGGGAGGATGCTTAATTCTCATTCAGAAGGGGAAATAGAACAGGCCCCCAAAGCTGTTGAAGAGCGGGAGCAGGATGGGAGCCTGTCGTAGATGTCCTCTGAAAGACTCCACCCAGCAGGGGATTGAAACAGATGCTGAGACTCACAGCCAAACTTTTGGCATAGCACAGGGAGTCTTATAGAAGAGTTGGGGGCGGATAGAAGGGCCTGGAGGGGACAGGTGCTCCACAAGAAGACTAACAGAAGCAACAAATCTGGGCCTAGAGGGACCTGCAGAGACTGATGCACCAACCAAGGACCATGCACGGAGAGGACCTAGACCCCCTGCTCAGATGTAGCCAATGGGCAGCTCAGTCTCCATATGGGTCCCCTAGTAAGGGGCTGTCTCTGCCAAGTACTCTGTTGCCTGCTCTTTGATCACTTCCCCCTGGTGGGTTGCCTTACCAGGCCACAGAGGAAGGCCACAGAGGATGCAGGCAGTCCTGATGAGACTTGATAAGCTGGGGTCAGTTGGTAGAGGAGGAGGGCTCCCCCTTTCTGAGGAGTAGGGGAGAGGGATAGAGGGGAAGAGGAAGGGAGAGACCAGGAGGAGATGAGGGAGGGGGCTACACTCGAGATGTAAGTAATAGTAAAAGAATAAAACAAAAACAAAGAAGCAAACAAAAAAACCCCCAAGGACAGGTTAGAGAAATGGCGCAGTAGTTAAGAGCACTTGCTGTTCTTCCAGAGGACCCAAGTTCAAGTTCCCAGCACCCACACTGGGCAGCTCACAATACCTGTAACTCCAGCTCCCAGTTCTGGGGGACCTGGTGTCTTCTTCTGAGGGCACTACAAACATACGTTCAAACACGCATGCATGCGCGCACGCACTTGCGTGTGCACATTTGCAGATAAATCTTACAAGAAGAAACAAACAAACACATAACACACAGACTAATAAAGGAAAATTATGAGCTATGGCTGCATACAGTTCACATGTGTGAAGTGTTCACGTGTGGGAAGTGTGGTCTCCAGTGTGGAGCGCTTGGCAGTAGAACCTAGAGGGAGGTAATTTGGTCCTGGGAAAGACTGCCCTTAGAACAGACTAATGCTAGTTGTTATGCTTCAGATTTTAAGTGTCCCTAAAGCTTCTTGTGCTAAATGTTTGGCTTCTGGTCCGGATATGAGTGAGAAAGAGTAGAGCCTCTAGGAGGTGGAGTCTGGTGAAACAAAGTTCACTGGGGCATGGCCATGCAGGGGAGTTTAGGACCATAGCCCCCATCTTGTTTCTCAGCTACCATAGCAGTTATAAATTCACCTGCCCACGTGTTCCTCTGCCTCAGTATGGGCCCCAAAGCAACAGAGGCCAGCAAGCATTCATTCAAAGCCCCTCAAGTATGAGGCAGCACAAGCGACGCTTCTTTGAAGTTATTCATCTCCGGTATTTTGGTTCTAGCTGTGGAAAGCTGTCTAACACGTTGTCATTGCAGAGTGCGTTAGCTCTCATAAGAGGGAGTTGTTAAACCAGAGCTTCCCCTTTATCTGGGTTCCTGCCGCCTAATATGATCTCTTACTCTTATGCATATATATGCTCCTGTCATTATGCTGTGACCTCATCTACCAGGGAACTTTCACTATAGCCAAGCAGAATCTGCTTTTGGATCAGTGAGCAAAATCTCCTCTCTCTCTCCCTCTCTCTCTCTCTCTCTCTCTCCCTCTCTCTCTCTCTTTCTGTCTCTGTCTCTCTTTCTGTCTCTGTCTCTCTTTCTGTCTCTGTCTCTCTTTCTGTCTCTCTCTCTCTGTCTCTCTCTCTCCTTTATTTCCTCTTTTTTTTAATCCTTCATCTCCTCCTTTTCTCCTCTTTCCAAATTGCCCAGCCTCAGAGATTTTATTATGGCAACGAAAAACACAAGAAAACATAATGCATATAGTCAACTAATTTTTGACAAGTGTGCCAAGACAGGCAAGATCCAAGGATTGTTTCTTTAACAAATGGCATTGGAACAACTAGAAATCCACACACAAGAAATGAAATTGGATCTTTATATCTTATACCATTTACAAAACCAATGAGAAATGGACAAAAGATTTAAACTAAAGCCTCCAACAGAAAGGATGAGCATGTAACTTAGGGGTGGAATACTTGCCTGGCATGTGCAAAGCTCTGCGTTTTATTTCTCACACTTGAAACATGCCATGCCAAGGCTCAGTACTTAGGAGTGATACTGGCGTGCTTCTCTTCCACCTAACCCATGACAGCGCAATCCTCTACTACTGGAGTATCTAGGTCAGCAAAGGCTACAAAATGAGACTCTGTTTCAAAATCAAACAAACAAAAAGTGCCAACACCTGAAACTCTGCGAATGTGGGAAGAATGTACACGGGAAAAGCATTGGCGGAGCTGGTCCTGTCTGTCTCTTGACCAAGACAGACATACAGACAAGAAAGCAAAGGCATCAGATAGAGCTGTATCAGGGAGTCAGCCAATCAACCAACAGCCAAGCTTCTGAGAGAAAATGTTTGCAAACTGTATGTCTGGCCACGGGTTAATATCTAAAACAGAAGAAGAATGCCTGCCTATATAACATGGCCCATCAAACCCAGTCAAACACCCCAACTGAAAATGGGCAAAAGATTGAAATCAACATTTACTCAAAGACCACATATCTCCAGCAGCGAACAGATGTTCATACATCATCAAATGCAGTAAAAAAAGATCCCTAAGATCAATGAATTGCCTATTGATATCAGGACACAAATCACCTCATACCTGTTAGGACCATCTCATAAAAGAAAAGGAATAAAAACAGGAAGTAAGTGTTGGTGAGAAAATGGGGAGAACTGTAAACCTTTGTGCAACATTGGGAGAAGATAGACTGGCACGGCTTCTGTTGAACACAAGACGAGGGCTTCTCAAAACAGGCAAAACATCATTCCAAAGCTGTCCTACCAGCCAACAGACTCACTTCTACTTATTAAAAGAGTTGAACACAAGATCTCTATGAGATATTTGCACTTCCCTGTTTCATTGCAGCATTGTTTACAGTGTCCATCAACTGTCTGTATTCAGTGTCCAACAAAGAGGAATGGATAAAGACAGTAGAATATTCATCCTAAAAAGAGGAAATATTTTTTTTTTAAATGAGGAAATCTTATCCCATTCTGGAAGAGTCCTGAGACCTTTACGATAAGCTCCATAAAAAAAATAACTTACAGGAAAGCTCATCAAAGCAAGTACTCACTTATAAGTGGATATTAATTAGCCCAACATAGATGTCCTCTGAGAGGCTCCATCCAGCGGGGGATTGGGACAGATCTGGGCAGAGCTCTGAGTGTTGTTTGGAAGAGGTAGGGGATGGAAGAACCTGGAGGGGTCAGGAGCCCCACAGGGAGACCATTGAGGCTGGCAGATCTGGACACAGTGGGACCTGTACAAACTGCTGCACCAACCAAGGGCAATGCAAGCAGAGAACATGGACCCCCTGCTCAGATGTAGGGGTGGACAGCTCGTTCTCCAGGTGTATGTGTGGGGGACTGCTTCTGACCCTCTGACATGCACTCTGATGTCCACGATTTGATCACTTGCAGGCACACAGGGGAAGGGGATGCAGGCTATCCTGATAAGACCTGATAGGCTGTGGCCAGACAGCAGGGGAGGAGCATGCCCCGCTGCCACCAGAGGTCTAATGGAGGGGAATACGGCAGAAGAAGGAGGGAGAGTGGGAACGGGAAGGTAAGAGTGAGGGGATAACACCGGGGTGTAAAGTGAATAAATTATAATAAATAAAAAAAATCAATTAAAGAAAGAAAGAACAACAGCCATGCAGGGAGGGGGTGGGAAAGAAAGCTGCTGCTCACTGGGTAAAAATCCAGTCACGCACAATGAAAAGGTTCTGAAACCTGTGGTAGAACTCTGCCTATGATCAACAACACAGCCGTGCAGCGTGTGCTTAGCAATGTGCAGACGTAGGTCTTCTCATGGTGTGTGTGTGTGTGTGTGTGTGTGTGTGTGTTACACAATAAAAGTAAAAGTGGACACTCGTCAGAACATAAATCAGAGAAATGCAAATTTAAAAAATGATCCCCTGTCAGGTTAGTGAGGATTTAAAAATGCTGCTGGGCATTCCCCGAGGCAGCCTCTCATTTACTTTGGGTTGCAGTGTAGACTGGGAGGCCCTGATCATTTAAAACAAACAAACAAACAAACAAACAAACACCATTTTGGAAGTATACAGCAAAAAGTCTTTAAAATGTTTATACCCTTTGATATAGTAATTACTTGTAGAAACCCATTCCCATAAAATACTAACAGATGTAAATATGTTTATAAGAGCAAAAAATTTAAAATATATTCCATAAAGGAATAATGATTAATACATGTTGATGCTTTTGATCAGCTCCTCCCCAAATTATCATGAGGGTATAGTGAAAAGAACCACTCAGAATATAATATTAAATGAGGAAAAAGCAGGGTAAAAAATTCCCTAGGGAGGATATGTTGAATACGAAACACACACACACACACACACACACACACACACACACACACAGACACACACACACACACCGAAGAAAGGAAATAAGAAGGGGGCTGCAATTTGGGAAAAAGGTACTTGGTGGCCAAGTGACCCAAAACACGTGTGTGGTGTGCATGTCTCCCCACTCAGATAAATAAATAAATAAAGACATAAAAATAAGTTTCAAAGAGGAAACATACATCATGATACAAAGGGATATTTCCAGTCAAGTATTTGGGTGATTTTGAAAATGGGTTTCCAGAAATTCTTTTTCCTCACATTTTCAGACTGGTTGGCAGAGAGCATGCAATACTGTTTCAGTCAGAAACAAACAGTAATATGGAGCCTATAGCTGAAGACAGTTTAAAAGTCAGACGTCTGCTGTTTCACACACGCAAAACCAGCTTGTCCAAACATACATTTTTCAAAGAGTATGCTTTTTCCTTAGTCTCTGTAAACATAAATATGTTGCGATCAAAAGTCAGACTCTCCATTCTAGAAATATGGGCATGTATACAGTTGGTTTTATTTAAAGTACCTTAGACATAGACCTTTTGGCTAAAGCTTTTACTCTGAAAGTAAAAGAGGCAGACCTATCAGGGAGAAAAACCAGGAGTAAGTATTGGGTTGTTTTAGAAAATATGGCTTCTGCAGTGGCTTGGAGGACATACATGACAGAGACAGCAGGTAGGGAAGAGAAGGGGCTGGTGGGGATAGCAAGGAAAGCCAACCCCACCCTGGTTCTCAGTGGATTGGCAGATGGTAAAGCCAGATTGTCCCACCAGCCTGGAGCTACTAAAACAATTACATTCAGGAGGGGATGCATTCCTGTCACAATCAGATTCCCAGTGTTAGCTGGGATGGAGGTGCTTATGTTCTTACTGGCTTAAGGAGTAAGCAGGTAACTGAGGAAGGAAGGGATGGGAAAAGAGAGGTGTGCAGGTTAGCTTCTTAGAATCCCAGACCATAGACTCTAAGATTAAAGTCAAGTTCACCAGTGGTTCCCAGCTCTTCTGTTTGATCTCCGTTGAGAAGTATTTATTTGTTTGCACTCCTATACCCTTCCCTAAAATCAGCAAGCGCAAATTTGGAGACTTTGGGAAACACCTAGAACGTGGGCTCACATTGTGTCTAAAGGGCAGGCGACCAAGAAAAGAATATCACGCATGCAGGTCCAAAAGGCTTGAATGCATTTCTGACCGCCCAATATTGGGAGGTTGCGCGTAATCAGCATCCTGGACTTAAAAACCGATTTCACACCTTAGAGTGAGCTATCATTGTCATGTAGCAATAAGTAGGTAGCGACAAGCATCTGATACTCTCTTGCGAGAGCACAGGTCACCCATGTGACCCTTGGGTCCCTCTTAGGGCCATTTGCTCCTTTGGGTTCCCTCACCTGTCACCCTTATGCACGCATTCCTGCTGGTGATCAACAGACTGACCTCCCAGTCTGCAAGCTCGCAAGGCTTACAGTGATTGACAGAACTGATATACTTACAAGCCCCAGCTGCCTAAGATCAAAGTCTCCACCGATATAAAAACTCAGAGAAAGCAGCACCACCTGTACGCAACTTTCATGAAGACAGACTCGATTAAGCACTATCAACGAGCACAAGCCATGCTGGGCGAGAAGAGAAAGCTGCCCCTGTGGAGGGCAGAGGTGTCTGGGCAGCTGACAGCAGTGGAGGAGTGACTCTGACAAAGCTTGGGACGGCTTGTGAGAAACCCTCAGTCTAGTGTTTGGAGCTTAGTAGGAGGCTAATAAATATTTGTTTCCACCCTCCTAACAGCAGATGCAGAGCGCAGCAAGGAAGAAATGGAGCCAGAACGCTGTAATGCAAGCACAAAAGCACAGCATGCCAAGAGAGAAGAGGGTAATTGTAGCCTAGAGACCAGTAGCAGCTAGAGAATAGACCTGGAGACTTTCAGCTGACACAGCTAGGTAACCACGACATGATTCAAAAGGTTGATGGTCACTGTCTATATAGTAAGTAGGACTAGAGAGTAAAGAAAACTACACGAGTCATACAGGAATCTAACAACACCATGTGAAGAGAAAGAATTCAACTCTCTGATGAAGGACTGCTGGCTAAATCTCTACATCTTCACAGCAGAGAGAACGACAGAGGATATATATATATATATATGGACAGCTAGTTGTCTTTAAGAATAGAATTTCTGTAATGAGCGGAAATAAGGTGACTGTCTGATTGTCTAATACAGTTTATTTTTAGCTCATCCATAGTGTGGCTTTTGTTATTCTGGAGTAATTTATTTCCAAAGCCTCAATTAAAAGAAGAAAAGCCAGTTACTAACTGAAGTAAAATTACAGAAAACATCATGTCACTGCAGTACTAGCCTGTCAGAGAGCGATATATGCACGGTGCCGAATAGCAGAATGGAAGGCCACCCATGCAATTATTTCTTTTTTAGCTCTTTACTTAAGAGTCATAGCCTAAATGTGTGTGTGTGTGTGTGTGTGTGTGTGTGTGTGTGTGTGTGTGTAAGTTGCTGTTTATATATCAAGTAGCTTTTGCAGTATTTATTTCTTTAAATATTTAACAGTCTGGGAAGGCAGTGACAGGCAGTAATATGTAGCGTCTCTAGAATGTTGCAAGGGCTTAATAAATGCTAGAATAATAAATTCTTCTATGATGAAAAACAGCAGTCAGTAAAACTATCACAACCTACAATATTTTTAAAGACACAGTAACGTTAAAAAAAAAAAAGCATAAAATACAAACGGTGCCTTGATTAAACCCTGGAAATAAAGGAGCATTTGTATTCATTTTAAAAAAAAATCCACCTCGGTAAAATTCCCTTTTAAATTCCCTAGAGGACTGAAAGAAACGGCGAGATGTGAATAAAGGATTAAAAATAAGTTTTCACTTTTCGTTTTCCTTCTTTCTCCTTATCTCTCTCTCTCTCTCTCTTCCTTCTTTTTCTTGGTACACCTGGTGCAGTGGTGTGGAACTCTTGGGGCCTTCCCACACCCCCCCCCTCGGCCCCCGACGCCCCCAAAGACACCAATGGGCGAATTCCTGTGGTTTTCAAGCTCCCCTCAAGGGCTTGGCTTTGAAAGCAGACACCCCCAGGTCCGTGCGTGCTTCATTTTCTAACGTGAGCCGGGTGGGCAAAACCCTTGCAGGCTTGCCCGGGAGCCCGGGGAGCGCGGCTGAGGCCGGAGGACACCCCCCCCCCCCCCCCCCCGCCCCAGCACCAACTTTACGGAGGAAGTCAGGAGAAAAACAGAGCTGCCCCTTTAAGGGCTTCCCTTCCCCTTTACTCTATGTTTACATAACACGGGGCGCTCGCGGGCCGCCGGGGCTGGCGGGCGGGGGCCGCGGGAGCGCGGAGGCGCGGGCGGCGGCGCGGCCGTCCCACCTGCCCGGCCCGCTCAACCCCCGGCGGCGCGCGCTCCTCCTCCCGCGGGGCTCCCGGCGGCCGCTCGCATTCCGTGCCGGGTCCCGTTCGCGGCGGCCGCGGAGCGCGCAGCTCCGGAGAAGCCGGCGGGCGACGCGCGCAGCCACGACGGAGCAACCGCGGGACTGGCCGCCCCGCGCCCCGTTCGCCGCCGTGCCTTTCCCCGGCGCGCTCACCCCGTTCTCGGGATGGGAGTGTAGCGGCGGCGCGGACTCGGCGGGGATCGCGGCGGAGGCGGCTGCGGCGGCCGAGTGGGGCTCCATGTTTTCCCCCGGCCAGGAGGAGCCCAGCGCCCCCAACAAGGAGCCGGTGAAATACGGGGAGCTGGTGGTCCTGGGGTGAGTTGGGGCCGCGGGCGGCGGGGCGTTGCGGAGGGATGCGCTTCTGCGGGCCCGGGTCCCTTGGGCGCTCGTTGCCGCGACGCGGAGGGCGCTCGGTCACCGCGCGGGGTCGCTCGGTGCAGCCGGGAGCCCGCGGCCGCTGGGGACCTCTCCTTCCCGAGGACCCGGAGCGCGGAGCCCGGGCCCCTGAGCTCACTCCGCGGGAGCTGCGCATTGTTCCGGTCTTTGACCCGGCGGCCCGGCTGGCCTCGGCTTCTTAACGCCCGGAGTGAGCCTGGCCGAGGGCCTGGACCGGGTCCTGGCTTCCCCGGGTTCCCTCACCGACGGTTCCCGGATCCCCCGGGTCTCCGCACCTTAGCGGCCCCCGCACCCCTCGGGCCCCGGCCTTGCCGATGTCCTCCGGGTGGCGGGGTGCTCGCCAGCCTGTCCGCCTCGGCTCCCTCTCCGCTGCTGAAAACCACATTTTGAAGATAGTAATTATCTACAATCGTTAAACGGCTGCAATTAGAGACTTCATCTACTTCCTGAGTTTCCTGGTGACATTTCTATTGTTTACCCTTAATAAGCCAGGAGGGAGGCTTCGCAGGATTAAAGCAGGGTAAAGTGGGCAATGAAAAGGGTGTGGGAATGGGGGGAGGGTTGAGGCGGAAAGTCCAGGAAACTCGGAGCAGGAGCAACTTGGGTTTAGTACTGCTTGGGAAAGGATTGTTTTCCCTTTGGATGTGCAGCTCCAGGGAACCCGCGCTTTTGTCTTCTGTTGAAAGATCTGTATTCAGACCGTCACGGGTGCTGATGGGTGGGCTTAGAGGCACGCGAGGAAGCCTCCCGAAGCGGAGACTCTGGCAACTTTGAGAAATGTGTTTGGATAACTACCTTGAAGTAAGTGCCGACTGAGAAACAGTTTTTAAAAAGACTTAAGGTCGTCTGAAGTTTCCTAGTCTTCCTCAGTTTGTTGCTGGCAGTTTAAGTGGGGGTGATACTGGAATATCATTGCTTGTTTGGAGGCTCAGCAAATGAGCGCCTTCCGCACCTGCATGGGAATTGCGTGCACTTAAGAGACAGATGTTAGAGTTCTCTGGGAAGAGGGAGGGATGGCAGGGGGAAAGCCACAGTTTAGTCTGTCTTATGTAACTTCAGCCCAGCCTAATTTTGTGGAGTTTGGTTTTGTTTATGTGGCTGGCTTCAGAGCATGCTTAACACTGTGAATTTGACACAGAAGATTTAACTCACGCCAGAGCCATTTCATTATTTCCTTTTGAGGCAATCTGCTGAGATGTTGCAGAGCAGCGTAGAGTAAGCCTGGAGAGGTCTTGTGTTCATAGCTAAACATGTAGGGCGCCCCAAAGCCAGGAAAAGAATTTATACCCCGGACTGTTGTAATTTAGTGCCTATGTAAATACATTGCCTGCAGCACCTGCTCTGTCCTTTAGTAATGCTTTTCCTGGATCAGCGATGGCTTAGTGGCTTCTTACCCAATAGTCGGAGGCAGACAGAGCAGTCAGTTATCTGTGCGCCTACTACGTGCCAGCACTGTTTGACTGTTTGGGCATTGAGTATCATCCAGTAGTGGATAACACACTTCCGTTTCAGTATAGACCAAGGCATGAGTAGAAAGGAACACGATTAAGTAATGATTTCAGGAATTGTCACTTTGTCAACAGAAGTTGGTTAACAGTGGGGGACTGCAGTTGAAGGTGGCTGTTTCTTCTTGCCAGCTTTAAGGAAGGTGGTCTGGTGTGTGTATGCCTGGGCTGTAGCTGCCTTCCCCTTCGCTCTCTCTTTCTGACTTCTGACTTTTGCAACATTGAGCACACTGAAGAGTGCATGTAGAATAGTGAACTATTTAGATTTTCACAGAGCCTCACAGTGTTCTGCCCACTGGACTTGAGAGAATGCTCTTTTAAAACAACAAGTGCATTTAAGTAGAAACTGCCATCACTTTGCACGCCTGGTCCTTTGGAACATAAATATTGGTGAACAGAGACTGTCTAGGAAATTTTATTGTTGAAATTATTTGTGAGGCTGAAGATGCCCACAGATTTGACAGTGGTAGAATTTCTTGTGATTTCATTTTAACTGCCGTTGTGATTGTCCTTTTTGCTGTGTTCTGAGTCACATGGTAAAATGTTACTAGGAAGTTTGGAGAGCAAACTGAAAAGTTGACTCAGGCCTACATCTACACGCAAATACTGTGATTCTTGTCATAGGTTCCACAATATGAGAGATTGCTACATAGGATTTTAGTGGGGTCATCACATTCTATTCAATTAGTGGAATTTAAGTTATTTGATAGTTCTAACTAGTTTCTGGGTCATAGCCACAAGTCTTTGTTGTGTCCACTGCTTAATTGAAGGTGGAGAAATGACTGGCCTATTTGCTCTTCTTAGCTGAGAATTTTAAACTTGGCTATCATCTTAAAGTTGGTGAAGTCGCTTGGGATTTAAGAGCCATTCAGTGTAGTAGTGGGGCCCTGATTAAAGTCTTCTTCTCTGACCCCCTGACTCTGTGAATTAGATTTAGTTCCTTCCTCTATGTTTCTGTAGCGTTATCAAAATAGTCCCCAGGACGCTTTTCTGGGGTGTCCTCTGTTGTTGTGGTCACTCTCTCAATGTGGAACATACATAGGGAGCAAATTCTAAATAGCTTGACATTTGGTCATCTTGTGGATCTTAAAATGATCATGCTGGAATCCACGTGGGCACACATTCAGTGCCATGACAGCGGAAGACCAAGCAGTGTTGGGCTGGGGAGATAGTTCAGTGAGTAACATATGTAAAAGGCGCGCGGCCGCATCTGTAACCAAAGCACTGCGGAGTCAGAGATTTGTGGGTCCCAGGGGCTCCCAGGATGGCCAGTCGAGCCCAAATGACCAGCTTCAAATTCAGTGAGAGATCCTGTCTCAAAAATTAAAGTGGAGCATGACAGAGGGAAACACCTTAGGTGGACCTCCTGGCTTCCGCAGGCATGTTGGCACATTTAGCCACATGCACATGGGTCCACACACAGTGCACACAAGACCACTGATAACGATTGCCTTCTGTCAGGTAGTTAGGCACAAAACAGACTTTGAAAAGTTGTAACATTATACAGATTTGACTAAACTGGTGTTTTATGTATAAGATTGGGCAAATTTGGTAAAATTTGCCAATCCAAGTTTTTGGCAAAGGTAGGGCTGGTGAGATGGTTCAGTAGATCTGCACACTTGTTACCAAGCCTGGCAAACTGAGTTTGACTCAGCATCTACTGGCAATTTGTCCTCTGACCCTCATCACACTTGTACCATGGCACAGATGTGCCCCTTGTATCCCCCAAAGTAAAGACGTTGTAATTAAAATTATAGAAAAAAAATCATGATTTGAAGTTTAGCAAATGGAAACAAATAGCATAAAAGAGGACAATCTGGTAACGGGCTTAGGAGTGGAAGATGCTTAAGAAGCTTATTATTTAGCCCTTCACAGAGAACCCAGGACTCCTGTAAGGATGGAGGCTTGCTTACTTTTGGGTTGCCCCCTGGGTGGGCCTCAGAGCCCCCTTCTGAATTCATTGTGAGGCATGCTTCTCTCTTGTGTACTAATGGCCCATCATGGTTTTGGGGTGGGGTGGGGAATGAATTGCTAACTCTCTCTTGTTTTCCCTCATCTCACCGTTGAGTGGGTAATGCATTTTGCAAGGCTTTACTTTTAATTTGATGCGTCACAAACTATGTCTCCATGCAGAAGTACAGGTGTACGCAAGGCATAGTGGCGCACACGTGAAGTCCTAGGGAGTTGACGCATTACAGAATGACGTAAGTTCAAGGTCAGCTTGTGCTGTATGAGACCCCGCTCAGACATATAAATAGTGCGTGTGTGGGCTGAGATTACAGCTGAGTGGTAAAGCCACTGCCCACCACGTGCACGGCCCTGCCTTCCACCTCCAGCACTTGAACAGGGTCTTGGAAGTACTTGTGATCATTTTCCAGTAGAAAGCAATTTTGATAACCAAGTAACTGATTTCATTGGTAATCCATTGACTTTTATCTTATGCATTGAAAACTGTTTGTCTGTTTGTTTTCCTGAGCAGGATGTAGTAGGCTTCACCAGACTGCCAAAGGGTGCTTGGCACAAGAAAGAGGGTTAAGAACCCCTTGCAGTCAACGCTTCTCGTCCACTGCACCTGGGCATGAAGCACAGGGCACAGGTGCCTGCTTGTCCCTTGGGTTGGCAGTTGGCAGCTGTTCTGCCAGACAAGACAAAGGGCTCGATTGCTTGACTGTATCAGGGGCCTTATTTATTATTTTTTAAAAGTGACTCTTTTCCATGTGCTCTCTGTGTTAGGCTCTTTGGACGTGGCTTGACTGTAAGAAGGAAGCTTACAGTATACATTATTGTATGTTTAGTTTCTTTTTCCTTAATTTTCCACTCTTTTTTGAGCCCAAAGATGTCAAACATTATATTTTGTAGACCATAAGATCTTTGAATGTTTGAAAGTAAACAGAGTCTTTACTTTTGTTCAGCAAGTGGGATGATGGGGATGGCTGCAGCCAGTCTGTGGCTGGGAGCCTCATTCTGCGGGCTATTATGGGTTATGATGTTACTGGCGTGAGGTTGCTATGTTTTCCTTTACTAACTTTAGCCTTGTTTGGTGTGTGTGGCTGTCTGTGTGGCTGTGGGGTTGCCAATCTGGCTCTTTTAGATTTGCTTCTTTAACATGCCAAGACTGAAGACTTTATTAGGACTTTTCATTTGGGGTGTGTTTCCTCATGCAATCGTTATTTCAAAATGCTTTGTACAAACAAAATAAGACCAGATTGATTCAGGGTTCAGTGACTTTACCATACGTACTTATCCAAAAGATAAAACATAGACGAGAGCGAGAGAAAATAAAACACGACGTTCACTTCATTTCAGGGGGACTGATACTGTCACCCTGGGACTGTTGTGTAGGGGTCGTGACCTCCCCAAAGTGGGATTGTGGCTTGGTTTTTAAATGAACATAACAGCAACACGTGGGGCTCATTGGCACGGGAGAAAAATATCCATGAAAAGGAATCGCTAATGTCTACGGTTTAATTAAAGGGATCTCCTGGGGTGTTTCATAAAAGGAAAATGAAGATTAAATGATTAACTTACAAGTTCTTACTGAACTTATCATCATCTTCATCTTCTGGAAAACAAAATGGCAAAACACGGAACATGCCTCTCTGTCTTAGTTTTGTCCTAACCACTCTTTCAGCCTCCTCGTGTGTGGTGATGAGCCTTGAGGTGTGTGGCTAATGACTTATGACAGGCAGTAAAGGGTGGATCTTCCAAACGGCTCAGTGATGTCCCTTTAATAACGCCGCCACATTCTCACCCACACACATTGTGGTGTGTTTCCTCAAGTGGGAAAGAAGGGGCGGAGTCACATCAGGCAAGCCAGAAAATTTATTCGTTCAGTAAATATCGGTTGTCTACCTTACAGCCCCTGCGAAGGTGGCTAGGAAGTGAGGCAGGTAGGATTCTCCTGTGACATCCCTGTCATGCCCAGGTGTCACTGAGGCGAAGCTCATTATTTATTCCCCACGTATTGTTAGATGTCACCCCTTGGAACTCGGATGCTCAAGAGAGACTTGGTCCTCGATGCGGATCTCCCAGCATAGTCAGGAAGAGCAAATGGCTGTGGTGCACGCTGCCGCTTAGGAGACCCCCTGCCCTCCCCTAGCATGAGAAGAGACGGCCTATACAGAGGATGCTGCTATCTTGGGAGAGCTCCTTGCATAAATAGGTGGGAGTGGAGATGGGCCTGGCCACAAGGGGGTTGTCGTGGGAGAGTTTGAGGCTTACTGCAGGGTTGGAATAGGAAGGGCGGTGACCAAAGCAAGAGGGCACGATGGTGGTAGAGCAACCAACGACCCCAGGCAAAGAGAAATGAATGGCTGTGAGGCAGAGAGCTGTGGTCTGCTCTCCAGACTCTGCCGTTTGTCACTGGGACCCAGACGCGTCCCTTGCCTTATATCGTGAATCGGTTTGTCCACTGACTACGCTGCTACTGGCTAAGGCCTGGCCGTAACCCTGGGCCCCTGTCGCAAACAAGCACCTTCTCTGCCCACCTCATGTTCACTCTGAGGGGCAGAGATGGCAAGCACGCAGGCAGGAAAAAGAAAGCAGACTTTCAGAGGGAGTGGGTGTGCATGAGGGGTGGTGGCGGGGTTGGGTGCTAGGGGTAAATGGTGGTGGGACCCCTTTCAGATGGAATGATCTGGGAAAGCTGCTGAGAGAACAGCCTTCTTCAGGGCATCCACTGTTTAGTTTCTCATTGACACATCTTTTTCTTTTCCCTTGTTAGTACCCATTCTGGTATTACAGCCAAAAAATATTTGGAGACTCTGTCAATTAGTAGGCAAAGCAGTTTTCGAAAGGGACAAGAGAGAGACAGACACAAAGACAGATACTTACTTTAAGCATGAGCAAGGCTGAAAGGACAAGGTGATGCGTGCATGAACCCAGTATACCCAGAGTGGTACTTGAAATCCACCAGCATTCATTGAAACTGCATTGTCTTTCCTTGGTGGACCCTTACGGGCAGGGAGGGACCTGTGCCTTCACCTGCTGTGGAGTGCTGGGCACATATTTTGGGGGCACAGCAGGTACTCATGGGGCATCTCCTCGGGGAACTACTTTGCTGACACCAGCTATTTTAATTTCAATATTTGCTTTTCTTTCTATGAGTTACCGAACAGCTGTCTTGTCATCTACCCGCACAGAGTTCTTCCTCACAGGGAAGCAGCTCATCTCTTGTGGCTTTACCCGCTGCT
Organism: Acomys russatus; assembly: GCF_903995435.1. Classification (NCBI taxonomy): domain Eukaryota; kingdom Metazoa; phylum Chordata; class Mammalia; order Rodentia; family Muridae; genus Acomys; species Acomys russatus. The sequence goes on from NC_067139.1 coordinate 78,374,111, forward strand.
CCGAGTTGTACTACAAGCACCGTGGTGGCGTTGAAGTGTTGTGGCCATCAATGCAAGTTAACTATGGCTGGAAATACCATGACATACAAGCGTCTTGGATGGCAACCCAATACACATGCGTCGGGGGCATTTCAGCCCCAGGGTGAAGTTTTGGCTGAGGTTTTCTTTCCAGGCGTCCACATAAGGCTTCTCACTCAGACGCTGCACTCTACTTGGTTTCCTTGCCTTTTCAGCTCATGTTTTTAAAGGAAAAAAATAAATCTTTTTTTTTTTTTTTTTTTTTTTTTTTTTTTAGAATAAGAAATCATTACTACACACTTTCTGCTTCCACTCTAATTAGTAATGGTGTAACAGAATTCAGCCACAGCAGGCAGCTGCTTCATTTGCCTTCTAGGTTTTTGGTAGAAAAACAGTCTGTTAACTATCATAGCCAGCTCCCCAGAGGAGCCTTGGCCTCTCCCCATGTTGCTCCTGCCCTTCCCTGTTCCTCCACACCCTTCCACATCTCTCCCTGGACTTCTCTATGTTCCTGGGCTACAGAATGTGAATTTCACCACAGCACTTCACCCTCGGTCTAATTAGGGTTTCCTGGGACATTTCCCAGGCGAATTACCTCGAGGAAAGGTCCTTTCTTCAGCAGTACTGCAGAAATAAGACTTTCACTCAGATCCCAGAAAAGCCAGTCGGCCAGTCCCCTCCTTTTCAAGATGCTGTCCCATGCTGCACCTGCCTTCCCTTAGTGACTTAAGTGCGCATCAGCTTGAAGCTGGTCGGAGAAGGAGGTGTACTGAGTGCTACTGAGGTGGACCTGAGACCGGTTTCCCAGCTGGTCATGTGGCTGGATGGAGATCAGAGAGGGCAGGCAGGCCTTTGACATCACCTCATGCTCTAGTCAGTCAGCCGGGGCGCCGCTGCCCTGCCCGGGTGTGCTGGGTCTTTGCATTGGCCACTGTGGTAGAAGGTTTACAGCCCAGAGGCTGCCGTAGTCTCTGCCCTTAACCCTCCACAGGGGCCAAAAACCACTACAGATAAGACGACGACAGAAACTTTTTTGTAGTTCTGAGGCAGGAAGCTCAGGACCAGGGTGTGAGGAGGGTGTCTCCCAAGGCCTCTGTCCTTGGCTAACACGTAGTAACCATGTTCCTTGGCTTCTTCACCTTGCCCACCTGCCTCCGGATGGGGCCTTCCCTAACTACCCCATTTAACTTTAATTACCTCTTTCAAGGCCCATCTCCAAATACAGGTACATTCTGGGAGTCAGCACTTCAACGTGAATTTTACAGAAGCACAGTTTGACACCACAGTGTTGTGTTCCCTTAGAGGAGGGCTGCCATGTCACGAAGTTTGACCACGTCTCTGGGGAGAGTGGTGCTGGTGCATGAGAGATTTACAAAAGGGGAGGGGAGAGGGTTGCCGGCCCATCTGTCACGGTAACTGCATGGTAGACACTGTGATAGGTGAGGCCGCCACGGCTCCTTGGGCCCCCTGAGCTGCCAGTTGGTATCGCCCAGCATGGCATGAAGGCTCTTTCCGCCGTCCTCTGCCCAGTCAAAGGATTGTGAGCAGACGAGTGGCTGGATGTTGGGTGCTGCTGTGTTCTGGGAGGCTTGGTACACATCAGCTGTACACCGACCGCATTTGTATTTAGCTCAGTTGTCAGATCTGACAACTCTGATATGAATAAAATTCATGGAGCTTTTGTTAAGTTGCTTTTCTCTCCTTTAGGTTATTGATTACTTTAATTAGTATAATTACAGTATTTCGGATGAGTTATTCTAAACATTAAGTAGTGGAGGGTTTCAGAGTCTTAGCTAACAAAAGCTTCTGTGTAGTGTAGTTACCCCATGTAAGCTGTCTGTGAGGTCCCTTGTATAATCTCCATCCTCCTCGGTGCCATCTTCTAAGCTGTGCTGAGGGCCAGCAGCTGACAGCTCACCGGTCTGAACGGAGAACTTCCATGTAAGCAGCTTTCACCCAGGGCATCTAAATGCATGGCAGAGAATTTTCAGTCTTTTAAAGGTCACCTGATGTGAAATAGTAGAGTGAGCAGAGACTGGAGAAGGGGAGGCACTCCCTGCCAGCGTCCTGCGGGTGGCTGTGGGCTCCAAGTGGAGCAGAGGAAATGACTTAACGGTGTAGTTGAGGGGCAAGCGGCAGTGTGGAGCTCCGTGTGCATCAGCTGTCCCTGTCTGCGACTCCCGGAAGTAAGGATGTAGAACAGTTACGAAAACGTTTCAGGCCTTGGGCATGCGCTTGCGTGCCGGTGACGCAAAGGCAAGAGGCATCAGCGCTGCTGTGTGGTGTGGAGGGGGCCAGCTTGTTTTCTACAGAGAAGACAGACGTGACAGCAGCAATGTAACAAACTCTTTCTGGTGCCGAATGGACATGGAAGCCACCAGCACCAGCTCGAAATTGGACATGTCTCATGGAAAGGAAAAAACCAAACCAACCAAACAAACCAGAGACAACATAAAACACAGAGCTTCTTGTAGTAGGTAGATAAGATAAATGTAATCGCTGAGGTTTATCCACTTTCTACTTTTAATTTTAAAAAAAAGGGAGGGTTACGTGAAACTTGCAAATGCTGTGTTACTAAGTTTCTAGCATTTATACTTTTGCAGTGTTAAAGTTGAAAACTGTAATAACATTTGGGACTACAAGAGTAAATTTAATTAAAATAAGATCCAGTAAGCTGGGCATGGTGGTGCACCCCTGTAATTCTAAATCCTAGCACTTTGGGAAGCAGAGGCAGGCTGATCTCTGTGAGCTCTAGGCCAGCCTGGTCTACAAAGTGAGTCCAGGACAGCCAAGGCTACACAGAGAAACCCTGTCTTGAAAAATAGCCTAATGATAATGATAATGATGATAATAATAATAATAATCCAATAAACATCTCAAAATTGAGCAGTGTAGACCCTCAATTTTTGACAGTGATGCTCTTTCAGTGGTTTGGCTATAGTAGTTTCAGGTGGAGCTCAGGAGTGCTGGGTCCCAGGTGCTGAATTTATACATGGTGCGGAGTTGCAGCACTCACAGGGACATTGTGCGCCGAGTCCTGTAATGTATTTTATGTTACTGTCCCAAGATTGCATTTATTTGGGCAGTAAGGTCCCAGCTTGGTGACTCTTTAGGCTTCTCCTTGGTGGCAGAGCCTGTCTGAGAGGCCAGTGCGAATGGCTAGAAAGTTTGATTCTTTCTGTTCCGCAAAGGAGAGAGAACATGTTACTGTGAGTATTGGAAGCATTTCTCGAGGCAGCCTTTTACAGGCTTTGAGCAGTTTTGAAGGGAGACTGGTTCTTCCTGGACTGTAGTACAGAAGCCACAGGGGGGTTGGGAACTCAGCTTGGGGAAGGGGATGGAATTGGAATGTGGTATCAGTAGGCTCTTTCGTTAGGGCTCTAGTGAATGACCCTTGTCCCTGTCCCCTTGGCCCTCGAAGTCTATTCGCAGAAAAGGACTTTGAGCAAATTAAACCTAATTAGGTGCTGCCAAGTATGAGGGTAGACACAGGATAAAGCCCGTTTCTGTGTGAGGGACGAGTTCTGTGGCTCCACTTCAGCTGAGGTGGAAGGACCTGTAGGTGGGGTGAGTGGGTTAATGGGGTGAGAGCATGGCTCATGAAGCATACAGAGCGAGCCTGAGGTATGAGAGACTCAAGGGGGCTGGAGGACTGGAAGCCTGGAAACCCCTGGAAAGGCAGAGCTCTGGCTGCGGAAGCTCCGGTAACAATGCTTCAACGAGTTTTCTGGGTGCAGGAAGCCCTGTGCAAGGATGTGAGTAGCTGAGTTTGGTAGCCCTCAGGACCCTGCCTTTCTTCCCTTCCCTGTTGAGGAAGAGTCACTCTCAGTACGCATAGCAGCCCCTTGGCAGTGCCGTGTGTGTGTGTGTGTGTGTGTGTGTGTGTGTATGTATGTATGTGTGTGTGTGTGTGTGTTCATTTCGTCCCACAGGGGGTTGTTTAGAAACATGAGCTACAGGAGATGAGTGTTTTGGGATTGGATCCCACTGGCCAGGCAGTCAGGGATCTGATGACATTTTTCCCTTCCCACACTCTTCTTTTCCTGTACCCCTCTGGCCTGGCATTCCAGCAGGCCCAGGTCATGGTGACCCTGCGAGTGTCTACTGGGGTGGGAGGAAGTGGGATGACATCAGAGACCACTGTTCCCCTTTCCTTGTCTTAAGAGGCCCAGTGTTCTTTCTAGTAGTCATTGTAAGAAGCAGCTGACTGCTGTCCTCCGGAACATTACTGTGGTTCAAAGCAGGCACTTCCTTCTCCTGAAGAGTCCCACCCCACCCCACTGTCTTTTGCCAGCCACACCAGCAGGAGTATGCATAGGGCCTCTCGCTCCAGACCAGCCCTCTGGTGAGCGACTACACAGAACTCTGTTTTGGTGGTGTTTGTAAGAGTCCTAGCTGTTGCTTGCCCGCCCTGCTCAGCCGGGCAACCCTCTCTCCATTTCTGCCCGGCCTTCAGGGTGCAGCACTCACTCCCTTTTGAATTGAAAAGGTGACTCCTGTTGCTGTGAGAACCTGTGTTTGAAATCTCTTTTGAGGAGGAAGCAGTCAGGATTTGAACCTTTTTCTCTGGAGACAGGTAACTCTCCGCAGGATGGTTGCTTCTTCCAGGCCTGATCCCTCCTGCCTTCAGGAGGGAGGCCCAGCGGGTCTAACCTGCACAGCTGCTTGTTGTCATCAAGCACCCAACACAGGACATCGTTCCTTTAAGGAAGTGACCAGCAGTAAAAGAGGTTTCTTGTGTTTCCAACTTAGATCAGTTTCTTCAGTTAAAAAAAAAGTTTGCTTTGTTCCCAGTGTGCCTTTAAAACAGGAAACATGGGATTTCTACTCTTCTCTTCTTCACCTGCATGTATTCCAGTGGAATTGATGGCTCAAGGAAAACATTCCGTGATGCCCTAAAGCAGTGTTCTCAACCGTCCTAACTCTGTGACCCTTTTAATACAGTCCCTCAGATTGTGGTGACCCCCCAACCATAAAATTATTTTCTTGTTACTTTATGGCTGTAATTTTGCTACAGCTATGAATTGTAGTGTGTGTGTGTGTGTGTGTGTGTGTGTGTGTGTGTGTGTGTGTTTTCTGATGGTCTCAGATGACCCCTGTGAAAGACTTATTTGATCCCCAAAGGGTAGCAATCCTCAGGTTGAGAATCATTGACACAGGGTGACTGCAGATCCCTCTAGCTTGCCGAGGGTGGCGGGGTGGGGGTGGGGGGGCTGGGGGGGCCGGTGATCTGCCATGTGTCACCTCTCTAACCTTATGGAGGTGGCACAAAACCTTGAAATCCTTTCTGGTTCCCTTTGCTGTTGGGGGGCTGTTTATGCTAGCTTTTTTATTAGGCTGATTGCTTGAGGAGGGAGCTTCAGTGACACGTTTCTCCTCAGTAAAGACTGGTGTTTGCCTGTGTGCCACTGTTGCTGTCTGTCAGGTTCCCTTTCCTGTCTCTTGGCCTTCCTGCTATTGATTAGGGGGAAAGACTCACAACTTCTGTCTCCTTAGTACAACTTGGCCCAGTAATGGAACTCGTACAGTTCACCCGAGGCACTCAGGCCAGCTTATACTGTTAGCCAGGACCAGAGGCAGCCTTACCGCTTTGATGAAATTGACTTAGACCCTGGGAAAGCTTTATGGGGTTGTGGGCTCAATGTTCCTGTGACTTTAGTAACATGCTTGGTGAGGTACCCATGACCCTGGGTTTCTCAAAAACATTCCTAGCAAAGAGACATCCTTTGGTAAAGGATTTGGTAAAATTCTAGGGAGCAAATACAGATGTTATGTGGAGGAACGCTGAGGCAGGGGAATGCTACAGGGATGTGATTCAGTCAACAATATTGTGGTAACCAGTAAACTACCAGGGGTGAGACACAAGTTATTTACTCACTGGAGTGCCCTTCAGTTCAATTGCTGTCTTACATCAGGTGTCTGCCCCTGTAATACTGTTGAAAATAGTAAAAGACACCACAAGTCACTCCCTCCCCCAGCCCCCTCCCGAGATTTGAGAGAGAAAAAAAATCACATCTGCATCACTTTGGTTATTCTTATCCCTCTCCACCACCCGACTAGACTATCAGCGTTCGAGCTTTGAGTTTTTGCTTGCAGATCCCATCTGGGATAGCAGAGCATAAACTGCCCCACAGGATGTGAGAGCAAAGTGTTCTGTGGGAGGCAGGGAGGACCCAGCCATAGGCCCTTCCTACCATGCTCCTGCCATGGGCTCAGTCAGAGCCGTTGTAGAGGAGGTGTTGTCTTTCCCACCGGACAAACTGAACAGAAATCTGGGACACTGAGTGTATGTACAGCTACCAAAGGATGTTGACGTTCAGGAGTTTAAGGGAGAGTCTCCGCTTCTGGAAGTTTGTGTCACGATTTTCTGTGGCCTACAAGACTGCATTGAGCCTGTGGCACTCCCAGGAATAGTTTTCATTCAAGGTCAGAAGCAGGTAAAACTGTGGTTATAATTTGCAGTGGGGAAGACTTCCTCCTGGCTCAGTAGGATGTGGGGCGTGGGGTAGTGCTGGTGGAGGTTTCTGGGAGCCCTGCTGGAGCTGGCTCTACTGTGTACACTTTCCGCCAGCTCCTCCTCTAGGCCCAGGGCAGGGGTCAAAGGATGCTGCAGAGTGCTAACCCCTAGGGGAGGAAGAGCTTTATTGTAGGCCCTAAAGCTCTGAGTTAGTGCATCTCTGACCTAATTGGGCCCTGTTATTCCCTTGACCACTCCCACTTTGCCATAAGTAAATCACCGAATTATCCCCTTTCAGTTTTGCCTAAGAATTTGTTTTTAGCCTGCGGTTTCTCCGAGCTTTAATTAACTTTTAAGTTATATGTCCTGGATTCTTGCAACTTAAGGATACTAATAAGAACCATTTTAGCTTTGTGTTACTGAAAAAAATTGCAAATGGGAACAGTTTTTAAGGCAGACCATTTACCCTAAAGAGCTGTATAGCAAAAGTGTGTAAGGAATTTCTTTGAAGGACAAGGCTAATTTTATTATTTTTGCAACTCACTATCTAGTAATGCTTCCTCTACAAACATTTTATATACTTTCCTTTACACATAGCATATGTACTCCTTTAAAAAACATTAGCCAACTAACCTTTTTAAAGATAAATTGATTCATCTAAATTTTAAAAATAAATCAAATATATCTTTCCTTCATCAAAGTAGGTCTGAGTTAATCAGCCGTTTAACATAAACTCTCTCTTTTCGGAGGGTGAGGAAGGACAGAAATTGTCCTCCCATTTCTAACCTCCTTGTCCTCGCAGGACATATGAGAAGAGATCCCAGCAGATGGAGGAGATTTCAGAAAGAGCAGCGTGGACATAGTGTGGCCTCAGAATAAGTCCCTGGTGGCAGGGGAAAAGTCTGTTCCAGGACAGGAAATTCTGTGTGTGCACTGAGCAGGCATGCTCAGGACACCTATCCCTGCCTTGAGGGCTTTCCCTCCAGAAATATACCTAGAACTCTCTCCAGTTTTCATCCTCTGTGCCTCTGCACACAGTCCCTTCTGCCTGACTGCGCCATCCCGCTTTCCCTAGGGTGTAGCTTAGGTGTCCCCTCCCATGGGTGCCCCCCTGCCCCCTGCCTTCCCCTCCTCCGACAGCAAGGATGTGTCGTGATCATGCCTCAGTGCCTCTTCAGTGTCCCCTCAGCTGCTCTGTGTCCCAAAACCTGGCAAGAACAGGCAGAGAGAGTAAAGAAACACTGTCCTGGATGTCGGTATGGCTCCTTGGTGCCTTGTTCTGGTTTTTAAAAAGTGCATTATGTCCCTAACGTAGGCATTTGCTGACTCATGCGTCATCGGGCTTCTGAACGTATTCCATCTGACTTTTGAGGTGAAGCAGGTTGTAAAGTTCAGTGCACAGACATGGGGGTGCTCAGTGACAGGTGAGTGTCCCTTAGTTGAGGTAGTCACAGATTTCAATTTTTTTCTTCTGAAGTTTAACGAAGACAAGACATTGAAATGCATAGATGCAGCGTTATGACAGCAGCTTTGGACTTCCTTGGTATGTAGTGTTAAAAAACTTCCCAGAAATACTAAGAAACCCAGCTATATTTTGACAGTGACTGAGCTTTAGTTTTTCTTAAAATTAGTTGCCCTGGCTCCTTAAGTCAGAGAGAAACATGTTTTCCATTATTCCTGCCCCCCACCCCCACCCCATTGCTTATCACAGCTGGCTTTGTGTGCGGCTGGGCTTAGCACTCTGCTTCTGTGCTCTTCCTGTTTGCTGCCTGGAGAACTTTCTGCTTGCTATGTGTAGATGATGTTTGCGGCTAGCCAGTTCTGGTGTGTGTCTACAAACACGCTGCTGTCGGCCTACTGTACCCCCATTACACCATGTTGAGAGCAGCTCCTCGTAGCTTTGAAGCGAGACAGCTGGGGTACTCTGACTTCCTGAGTTTACATTTTCATTATTATCAGAAGGAACCAGAGATATTATCATTACGTTCTGTTTCTTTTTGCTGGAGAGCGTATGTCGATCTTTTATCTGCCCCCCCCCCCCCCCAATCCCCTCGCTAGCCTCCCACTCAGCCTTCACTTTGTGGAATCCTCACAATGAATATTATTCATCTCCTTTGCCCATTCCTGCTCCTTTTTTTTTTTTTTGGTATGGGCCACAGTAAATAATGAAATGTCTAAAATCCAGGTGATTCATGTGGTTTATAGGGAGCGAGGGGGAAATGTGCTGATTTAAATGACTTTCTTGTGCACTGGCCAGTCGTGTAAAGTACTGAGAATTCAGGGCCTGTTCTCAGTGGTGTCTGCAGCCGAGTCCTTGCGTCCTAATAGGAAACACTGTGACCCTCGCGGCTTCTCAGCTGCAGTCCGCATGACCTGTGAGCTGTGGTTTTTATGGAGTGGCTTAATGAAACTGTTCATTTGGTCTCAGCTGGATTACAATAAGCAGCCGTCTTAATGGTGACTATCTGGCTTTTGCCTAGTAGCTCCCCTTTCTGGCTTATGATGGATACACACTGTTAATAAAGAGGGTGACCAGGAAGTCACAGCACTTCAAGAATGGTAGCCTCAAGATTTGGGTGGGTGTTTCTGATGAGTAAATGTATTACTGCAGATATCTCTAAAGGGCCATTTCTCCAAGAGGTGACATTTGACTTTCTTTTACAAATGTATCAGCTGCATGTGGTGACTATTATCAATTTGAAAACAGCCTTTATCTGTGTAGCAGTGATCACCAGATGTTGTATAAAGCTAAAAGAGTGGGACACAGGGATCAAAGCAAACTCTCTCCAAGTTCCTCTCAAGCATTTGTTCTGTAAAGTTAGAAAGTACAAGTCACGTACTAAGAGTGCCTCAGCCCCTTAGACGAGTGCTTGGACTCATGTGTTCCTGGCCAGAGATTTCACAGGCATCTGCACAGCCAGGTTCTTCAGTGTCCCTCAGCGGGGTTGGTGGCTTGTTGAGGCCAAGGGTGTCTTTTGTCATGTCCAGAGTGTCCGGATTCAGACAGCGTGGCAGCAAAATAAACATGCCAGCCTACTCAGCCGTGGCAAGGGTAATTCTGAAGCATCCCTGTTAGCTAATTATATTTTACTCTTCGAAACTGCAGCTCCTTGCAACACTCTGGGCCAGTGAAAATGAGATCAAATCATGGTTTCAACCTAGGAGCGCTGGGATCAGGAAGGCAAGCTGGAGCTGTCATCTGCTATCTGTCACTCTGCAGTGCTGCTCATTTAGAAGAAATGCCTTTGTTGAAATAAGAATAAAAACAATAATTGACTACTTCAGCCTCCTGACCTTGGTAATTGTTTCATCCTCTGATGTAATTTATTAGTGTAATTTATGGAGTGCCAAGGGCTTTAATTAATGAATAAAGCACAGATTTATGTCTGTTCAGGCCAGTGGCCTCACTCTTCGTCTAATGTATCTTTTTCTCATTCCTCTACTCCTCCTCTTCTTTCTCCTCCTCTCTTCCTCTCCTCCTCCCCTTCTCCCTTCATTCTTCTCCCTTTCTCTTCCGCTCCCCGCCTCCTCCCATCCTTCCCCCTCCTCCCCCTCCTCCCCCCTCCTCCCTCCCTCCTCCCCCATCCTTCCTCTCCCCTCCTCCTCCCCACCCCCTCCTCCCTCTCTACCCCCTCCTCCCTCTCTACCCCCCCTCCCTCCTTCCCCCATCCCCTCCTCCCCCTGGCCCCCTCCTCCTCAACCCCCTTACCTCTCTCCTTCCCCCCACTACTTCCTTTTCTCCTCTGCTTCGCTGACAGCGTTCCTTTTAGTAGGTAGAGCTTGTTGGTTTGCCTTTTGGACCTTTTAGGAGTCTTAGGTATACAAAAAGCATCAGTTTGTTTGGTGCTGGCAAGTTGTTCTCCCTATGTTATTTCCATTAATCCACTGCATTGGAAGAAGTCGCAGGCATTGGAAATGTGTTTCATAATGTTTCTCAGAAAGTGTTTTATGTCTTAGAGTGAACCTAAGAATCCTGCAATTTTATTTTCTTTCTTAGAAGGGAGAGGCTGTAACTGTGTAAGATGGTTTTTCTCTCTGGAAATTTCTCTGAGAAATTTCTTCCATAATCATTGGAACATGTGACATGTAATCACAGTATCTGGATTAAAGTGTGTAAAGAAAGCAAAGCTTCCTAAATTTAGTGGGTCCTCTGCTCCTTTTCTGCCCCCAGGGTGGATCCCGTAAGACAGCCATTCTGACCAGGGTTCCTTGTCACCTGGGTATAATTGCCGACCAGATTGTCTTAGGGTTGACCCCTGTGCAGACACTGTGCTTGTTCGTGTGTGAGGGGGGAGGGTGAAGGAGGGGCCTTGTGTATGGAGCCTTTCTCTGAAGGTATTTAGCAGCGCAGTGTCTATGCAGAAAAATGGGCTTCCAGCTTTATCAGTCATCATTTAAAAGACAAAATTTTTGGAGTGTGATCCAGTCTGAGGCGTTGTGCTGATGGTTGGAATTTCAGATCCTACACTGCTAAGAGTTTGCCTGCGTTGCCCCGGGGAGCTGATCCAGGCTGATCTTTACAGAAAAGTTCTGAAATCTTCCCTCTGTTGGGGGCTCAGAATCTCTTTTGCCCAGCTTGAAATAGGGCAAGCACATGGGCTCTGGATTCCTGGCTGGCTGGCATTTCTGCCTGTGGTGGGAGAGGACAGGCTCCAGGAAGTCGGCTTCCTTGATGCCTTAGGAGGCTAGCTTTGTTACAGGCACCCACTGGAGGAGCCCTTACCATGCACTCACACAGTGCAGAGGTGAGCACCACACTGTAAGAGCATCACACTGGCCAGCTGCTTACGCCAAGAAGGAGTTCATGGTCCCATGTGTCCCTTGTCCTCCCAAGCTGACAAGTATCTGTCATTTTTCATTTTCTGTAATGCCTCTGCAGTAAAGACTTGAGTGGTAGCTGCCAACCAGAAACATTATGTAACAGGGATTTGCTCAGTTTGAGTTCATAAAGTTCGGGATTGGAATCTTTGTAAAACATCCTCTTTGGCACACTTTAAAGTCGGGCTCTACTTGTAGGGATATGTGAGTGACAGTGGAGTATTTAGATATTAAAGGTTTGCCCTGTCAAGCTAATCCTTGCATGCCTTCTGTTTCTCACTGTAACTGGTTTGTGGTTTTACTGAAGGACCACATAGATTCAGGTCCACTGTCAGTCACATAATGCTGCTCATCACTCAGCTGGCCTCTGCTGAGCTCACAGGGAAGCAGGTATCTCTCCTTTGTCACTGGCATTCTTGTTTTCTCTGCTGCCTTCTGCTGCCCACCTTTCACTTCTGCCACTGGCGACGTTGATGAGCTTGTGGGGAAAACAGGGTGGGGGTGGAGGTGGGGTGGAGCTGTTGGCAGGACAGCTGGGTGGAGGTGGAGCCTCTGGGAAAGCCATAGGATCTTTCATTATCTAAGGCAGCACCTTGCCCTGGCCTACCTCCCCCCCCCAACTGATGGCGTCCCACACCTAACGATTTTCTTGGTTTGCCATGGCTGGGCGTGGAGAAGGGAAGGAAGTGCAGGGCAGGCAAGGGAGGGACCCCAGGGCTGCTGCGCCCAGTGAGTGGGATTTAAAACACTGGTGCTCTGTGGATATCATGGCCTCACAGTTTGTCCTAGACTGATTATGAAGCTACATAGAAGTTGATTGATATGTGTTTTGTCTGCAGTTGCTTATTTTCTAAGTAGAATTTCCAGTAGTTTTATGTATAAGCCATTATTGAACTAGAGTCCTGTTTGTCATTCCTTTTATCATTGTTTACTTTTCCCTTTTCTCTCTTCTTCTTCGGGTACATCTTTATTTTCGTTCACTTGGCTTGTTTTTAAATCATAGAGTCACACACACACATGCACACACACACACACACACACACACTCTTTTAAATGTTTTCCCTTTTATTGAATAGATTTTTTTCTCACATAATATATGCTGATTGTGGCTTTCTTTTCCTCCACTCTTCCCAATTCTCCCTACCTCCCCTCCTACCTAGACCCACTCCCCTTCTCATTAGAAAACAAACAAGCTTAACAGAAAATAAAAAAGTAGTAAGATAAAGCAAAAACTAGCACATCCTAATTGGGCAAAACAAACGGTAGAAAAAGAGCCCAAGAATCTGAGACCCACTTCTTTGCACACGTAGGAATCCCATAAAAGCATTGAACTGGAAGCCATGACATATACACAGGACCTGGAAGCCGTGGCGTATACACAGGACCTGGAAGCCGTGGCGTATACACAGGACCTGGAAGCCGTGGCGTATACACAGGACCTGGAAGCCGTGGCGTATACACAGGACCTGGAAGCCATGGTGTATACACAGGACCTGGAAGCCATGGTGTATACACAGGACCTTATACACAGGACCTGGAAGCCATGGCATATACACAGGACCTGGAAGCCGTGGCGTATACACAGGACCTGGAAGCCATGGCGTATACACAGGACCTGGAAGCCGTGGCGTATACACAGGACCTGGAAGCCGTGGCGTATACACAGGACCTGGAAGCCATGACATATACACAGGACCTGGAAGCCGTGGCGTATACACAGGACCTGGAAGCCATGGCGTATACACAGGACCTGGAAGCCGTGGCGTATACACAGGACCTGGAAGCCATGGCGTATACACAGGACCTGGAAGCCGTAGCGTATACACAGGACCTGGAAGCCGTGGCATATACACGCAGGACCTGTGCAGACCTGAGAATGTCCTGTGCATCTGCTTCAGTCTCCGTGAGCTTTGACTGATTGAGAGGACCTTGTTTTCTTGGTGCCTTCTATCCCCTCTGACTCCTAGACTCTCTCCCTTTTTTTCCAAAGGCTTCCCTGAGCTCTGAGGGGAGGGATTTGATGGAGACGTCCTCCTGCTTAGGGCTGGGGATTTCAGGGTGTCACTGCACAGTCTGGTGCGGGTCTAAGGAAGCCAGCATTTATGCTTCGGTTTGCCCCTCCCCCGTCTTTTCATTTTAGTGGTGGCTGTTCTGCCTGGTCACAAAAATATTTCTAAAGCTAATTTTCTAAGTATATGATTCCAGTACCCAGTGAGACAATAATAAAAAAGCTGGCGCCAGAAGCCCTGATAAGAGCCTCACATTCCACTCCCACGTGAATGAAGTGTGCTCACAGGTAAAAATTTCATTCCTTTCCTGAAAAACTTGGCACAAACTGACTTTACTAAAGGAAGAGACCAGATTCTGGTATTTGAGGTGCGTTCTTGGTGTAAGGTATTTCATTGCTCTTAAAAATTGACTCTCATCAGAAATTAACGGTTTGTCTTTTGTCCCTCACACAAGGAATGTGCTGGTTATGGCCAATTGTACCCTGCTCCTGCAATGTGCCTGGTTCAGAGCTGAGCTCCTCATTTGAGTGGGAAGGTTTGTAATTTTATGGAGCTGATGTGTTCTTTCATGAATATCTGTGAGATTTGGAGTTTTTTTTTTTTTAAGTTTTTTTTTTTTTTTTTTTTTTTCCAAGACAGGGTTTCTCTGTGTAGCCTTGGCTGTCCTTGACTTGACTTGTAAACCAGGCTGGCCTTGAACTCACAGAGAGTTGCTTTCCTCTGCTTCCCTGAGTGCTTGGGTTACATGCATACACCACCGAGCCTAGAAGGAATATTTTTTTTTTATACCTGCTCTTTCCAAAACAAGCTTTGTCCTCCACTTGTATTTTCTTAAAATACACAACAAATAATACCAAAGTTGCTTTAAGTGTAACTCATCGGAATAGGCACACATTAATATAATTTTCAAAATAGCAGAAGCAGCAGTAAATATAACAGCAACATTGCTTTCCATTTCATTTTGCCTTTGTAGTGGGACCTGAAAGGGAAAGTGTATGAGTTTAGCAAGCCTTTAAAACTGACTTCTGAGTTACTTTGGGGATGGTATTTGGTTTTTCCTTGTGGGACATGGAAAGCTTGGAAAGACAGTGGTGTGGCTTGTTATTACTTTTAGTTTGTACCTAATGGGCCAGAAGTGCTTTGTTTGACATTCCTATGTATGACACTTGAAGGCAAATGAGTGGCACAAGAATCGAGCCCTCAGGGGATGAAGTGAACTCATGGGTTCACTTGGTACCAGATGACGATCCCATTCCATCCAAAGGCATGTAGAGGAGGCGAGAGACTAGGGCAGATTCTGGACTCCAGATCTCTGCTGGCCCGAGCATGGCAAGAGGGTACAGCTACAGGCACTGTGCATCGTGTCCTGCCGTTTTCCCAGGCACTTTGCTGTCCAGTTGTCCTTCTAACCCAAGAGAGGAAGAGATCAATAATGTCTGAAGTGGTTTGGAACCCAGGCTCAGGCTGGCAGGCAAGTGTAGTTTCAGTGAGTCCTGGCTCCTGCAGAGAGGAAGCAGAACTTGACCAATTGATTGATACTTAACACTCTTCACGCGTTGTTCCCTCTGCCGAGGTTGTGAGTGGGAAAATTAAGTGTAGGAAGATGTTGCTGGACCAGAGTCTGGTTGGTGCCTGGAGCCTCATGTGGGTCAGAGGACCAGTGAGACAGGAGTGACGGGCATGGTCTTCTTTGCCGCTGTACTGCCTGTGACTCGAACTGCCTCCCAGGTGTTGACAAGCTGATTTGTTTCCTGACCATATCTCAAGATTCCAAGCATTTCACTCCAAGAAACACCGTTTGTAGCGCTGTACAAAGGCACTGGCAAAGCTTAATCAAACGCAAGATGCATCATCACCTGGACCGTGCAGCACGCCAGCAGCAGAGTTCTTCTGTGAGCACGGAACTGTTAATGTACTTTGGCTAGAACTTACAGATGCCTCTTTTTAGGAACCTTTGAAGAGATAGTTGTGAATGTATGAGCGGATGTTGACACTGGTCTCTGCTTTACCTTTAAAATGGTTTCTTGCCCTCTAAAGTCAAAACAAGCCGGCCCTGTAGTTGGGTTGGGAGAGGGTTTGCCTAGGGTGCATGAAGCCCTAGGTCAGATTTCTGGCACCACATAAAACCAGGCGTGGTCATAGCGCTTGAGGATCGGAGACGGGAAGATCAGTTTCAAAGTCATCTTTGGCTACATAATGAGTTCCTTTTTATTTTTAAGATTTTTTTTTTTTAATGTGCAGTGATGTCAACCTGGGATACAGAAGATGTTTCTAAATAAACAAGACTCAACAGGTACAACTGTTGGTCAGATACATACACAGCAGGGGCGCTGCTTAGTTATACGCATCGGGGGAATTGGACCAGACTGTGCCCTGCCTGCTGTTGCCTCTGATAGATCTCGGTGCAGTGTGAGAACGTGGGCTCTCAGCAGGGTGCCCCTGTTGCCTGCTGGCCTTGCCCTCCCGGTTACCATTAGTTGCCACTGGACGCCCTGCAGCGTATAACTCAGCAGAGAACTAAGACTTAAAGGCTTAGGAGTAGCTTTTTCCCTGTGAGCTCTGATCCTAACCTCGAGCTGTTAGAATTTAGAAGCTTTTGGAGTGTGTTTCATGTAAAGCCACCTCACCCCATTTGAAAGTGAGATTGTATTCTCTTTTGTCATGTCCTCATATGCTGATGTTAGGGGGGGAAAGTTACAGTAGGAGATCGCAGCATTTCTAGCCATGCACTGGAACAGCTGTGCTAAACTGAAGTACTCTTAACTTCTTACAACAATCATTACCTCTTAAATAGGCTTTAATGTATTCATTACTGAAGACTCGGGACTCATAAGGATCAGTCAGTGCCTCCCAGTCCCTGGCCACCGATGGCTCCTGCTTTCTTCACTGCAGCCCCAAAGGCCCTTTCAGGAAACTGAATCAAGTCTGGTCACATGGCCAGAGCTTCCAGTCTATCAGGCATATGAGCTGTGCTCTCCTGTCCCTTGTCCCTTAGGTTTTCTATCAAAGCCTCTGGTGTGGTTTATTTTGTATTTGTTCAGCTGGTTTTTGTCTCTTTCTCTGTATGTACTTGGTGAACCCAGGGATCATGTCACTGCGTATCTAGACCTAGGCATGCAGTAGTGTCCTAGAATTGGAGGGGCTTAATGGTTAACATTAATAATTAACATATAGCAGATGAGTGACTTCCATTCGTTTCTCATTGCATACACAAGTACACACACTCGCATGTATGTTTTTTTCCTTTAGAGAATTCTTTGTTATGTCCATCCTGCAGTCCCCTAGCTCCTTCAGTACAGATCTTTTTTCATTTTAATTACAAGGTTGAGGGGCGATGGCTCTGTGGGTTAATCCTGAGGACTCCAGAAGCCGGGCCTGGCAGGGCAGCTCTTCCAAAGAGCTGGGGAGCCTCAAGGTGTACGAAGCTGTGAACAAGAAAGCCTGTCTCAGAGCGGATGGAAAGCAAGGCCCTGCACCCGACCTTCACTCTGTGCACTGTGGTGTGCACACACCTGCACCTCTCATGTGAACATGTGCACGCATGCACACATCACATACAGAAGGAGGATGAAATTATGACATACTTTAAGAAAGCACTAAGGATTGCTGCTTATAATATTTATTTTTTAAAATAAAAATAGATGTATGCAATCTCACTGTTTTTACCATTTTAAAATATGCACCCAGATTCAGATCTCTTTGGATAGCAGGCCTCTCTCTTTTTTCTTTCTGTTTTGAAATAATTTAAGTCCTGAGTAAACATTGTAAAAACAGTAGAAAGGCTTTGTGTGCACCCTTCACTGTGGCTTCCTTTAGTGTTACCAGGGTTTATACCTGCTGAGTAATTCCAAACCTGGAGACAAGAGCAGTCCACCTTACAGACGCCACATGCATGGATTCCACCCTTTTCCTTTGTGTCTTCTGCTTTTGCTGTAGCTCAGTCCTGCATGTCGAGATCTGTTGGTTTTCAGCTCCCCACTCTCCAGTAGCTCTGAATGTTCTTTAGCTGCCTCTACCATGGCTTTTGGTGACGAGGTCTCACGCTGGCAGTGGCATGATTTCTCACTAAGTCCACAGACATAATATGTTGGCAGTGAGTCAGGGGCTATAGTGATGTAATGTCTTACCTTGACCTTCGGTAAGGTGGCAGCTGCCTAACTTTGCTGTAAACTTCCTGTTTTCCCTTGGTAATAGATAAATGTCTAAGGAAGACCTGCCCAGATGAGTTTTTGTGTTTCTCCTTATCTTTCTTTCACTGAATTTAGTGTCTGTCAGTGGATGTTCCAGGGACAGTTTCTGATTACTGAGATGTTTGCCTAATGGTGATTTCCCCTCCTTTTGTGTTCACTGATTGGGGGGCTGTTCCATCTCCTCCACATATGTCCTTATTCAGTCATTTATTTGAAAGCTGAATTAATTAATATTACTTTATTTCGTGGTTGCAATCTAAAATGTGCTCCCTTTCCCCCAAAACCCTCTCCGACTTTTCAGACTGCTTCAGCTTTGGCTGTCAGCTGACTTGGGGTTGGCCCCGGGCCCCAGCCTTTGCCGTGTGCTTCTTCCATTGTGGCGCTCCAAGGCGTTTTCAGGCTCATCTGGTGTTTTACCCACTCTGTCCCTGAGGTCTGTTGTGTTCCAAGGAGCCTTGGGCCTTGGAGAATAATATCCAGAGACTGGGGTTTAGATGTTCATACAGCTCATTGCTACTACAGATCCTTTCAGTTTCTCCTAGGAAACACACATGCATGTACACACACAAACATGCACATGCACACATGCATGTCCATACACACCATGCACACAATGCTATACACATATGCATGCATACATGCTCACATACATACATGCACACATACATATACATACATGCTGCACACATACCTGTATTTGTCTATGTTTGTGTGTGTGTGTGTGTTCATATATAAACATGCTCCTCTTTCTGACTCCAATCTGACACCATAAGGTACATTTTTGTTTCCTCCCTCCTTTGCTTGAAACTGCTTTTTTAGAATGAGAAAGAGTATATTTACTTACTCCTTCAACTTAGTGAGTCATTGAAGATGGAACTAGAGCAAGAGAACCAGTGGAAGATACATCACACAATGTCTTTCAAGGAGTTGGCATATTCCATGATGGAGACTGGCCTGGGTGAATCCCAACTCCATAGCCATGGGACAGTTTTGAACTGTCAGCAGGTGGGATTTCTTTTTCATGGAACCCTCAGTTGCTCTTGGAAGGCTTTTGAGCTTTTTTGAGTCAAGGCTATGGCAGCTTTTTGTCATAGCAAGTACCTGAGATAACTTATGAAGGAAAAGTTTATTTGTAATTTTTAACTTGGTTTATCATGTTTCTGTATTAGGGAGCTCCAGTCCTGTGCTGTAACCCTAGCACTTAGTGCCCCAGTGACCATCTGTCAAGTAGGTAGAATAGATAAGGCTGCCTGGCCTAGTGTTTTTATTATTACTAGCTTTACCAGTTGCCTGTGTTTCCTTTAAAAGACAGGACAAAGTAAAACACCCAGTGTAGGAAGGGTAGAAAGAGACAAAAGCTGGGGGTTAGGTTAATAGTGAGTCGTTCACTGCTTTCTCTTCCTCTGTCCCCTCAGCTTCTTTCACTAGTCCTGCTTGGTTTCTTTTTATCCCCCACTCGCTAAGTTTAAGCTTCAGAATAGGTTAGCGGAGGGCAGTGTAAAAGTACTCGACGGTGGTGATTGCTATGTTGTTATCTTTTTGGAGTAACAGGAGAATGCACACTGCATTTACCCAAGCATCTTGTCAGGGTTTCTACGGAGCCTTGCATGAGAGGAAAATACTGGTTGTGCTATTGAAGAATATATATTCTAATGAACGTCACTGTTTAGATATGAAGTGTGCTTCTGAGAGGCTCATATGCTGAAGGCTGTGGATCCAGTCCCCTGACAGCTGGGGCCTCATCACTGGGCTAACTACTTAATGGATTCATGGTATGATGGCAGTATTGGCAGACGGTGAAGGCAGGGCATGGCGTGAGACATACATGGGTGACGTAGGTCTCTGGGAATGTGCATTGTCTAGTCCAACTTTCTGACTGCTATGAAGTGAGCAGCTCTCCCTACCACATGTCTACCTCTGTGGGGGCTTTGTCATGAGCCTGGAGACAGTGTAGCCAGTTACCTGTCAGTGCACCAAAACCTCTAAAGACACGCCAAAATGTGATTTAAATAGTTTGTCTCAGAGGTTTGACACATTGATGAAAAACAGCATATATGCTATTTTGGTAATTCTCTTTCAAATGGAAAAGATATTGTGCCTCCTGAGTGTTGACTTAAGCTCCCCCCCCCCCCCCCCCTTTTTTAAAGAAAAAACTAAGCTGCTTAGGTTTATAGAAACCAGAAACTAGGAGTAAACACTTTATGCTTACTACAATACAGAAAAGCCACTGTGTGATGAAATACAAAACTACAAAGTTGGGTTAATTTGGATCTCACTGACAACTTAATGTGGCAGAGGATGGTGTTTTGCTGCAGCAAAAGTGTTAATTGCAATGCAGTGCTCTGTGTTGACTGGTGCTGGTCGGGGCTTTGTATCTGGCCTGCCTCTCCTGCCATGAGATGGCTCTTCCTACCTGTGAGTCTGTCTTGAAGCCACTGGGGTCTTGGATTTTGTGGAGTGAAGCAAGATTTTCCCGAGTCCCAAATCATCATCTGTATGAGACCTGCCTCCATTAATTTCTTGGTGTCAGATGGTGAGAGTGTAAAGTTTGCTCCATTTAAATTGGAAATACAGTTCAATCAGAGCCCTGTCAAAGAAGATGTCAGGTGCTTTTTTTAACATTGTGTGGGTCCCCAAGAGCATGCCATGAGTCCCTCTTGGAGAAGCACTGGTTCCTTAGAGAGAGGGCCTGGTCCACTGGGCCCGAAGGATGTGCTGGAGGTGGAGGGTGCCGCGTGTGCTGTAGGAGACGCTGACCTTGCTGTTCTTGAAGCAGGAGCGCTGACCAGCAGGGAAAGACACAGAGCTAAGTACATGCACGCAGTACAGGTAGCTCCATGCTTAGTACAGAGAGAGAACTTTTAAGGTTGAGCATAGCATGCCAACAGCCATCGTTGTGAACTTCAGCTTTCATGAGAGGTATGTTTTGCTTGTGTCACACATTGTAAGAGTAAAACATTTGTTTTTCTGGTTTTTTTTCAGCCTTGTTGAGTTGCAGCTGATGCTATCTCTCTACTTCATCCAGTCAGCGTACAGTTGGTTCATAAACTCATTGTCACATCCACTGGTAGAGCACTGAGCATGTCCGTGACCCCTCCTACCAGTTAGTGGTTAATCCCTCCTCCCTGCTTGCCTCTAGGCAACTGCTGGTCTCGCTCTAGAATTCTGCCTTTTTTTGGAAAATTTCTTTTGAGTTGGAGCATTCAGTAGGTAGTCATTTGTGCCTGGCTTCCTTCATTGGACTAAGGTTCTCCGTGTCACTCATGTTACAGCATGTTAGCTCTTGATTCCGCTGTCATGTCCAAATGGTGCTGTGTGGCGTGGGTGCACACCACTCGATTTACCCTCTGGCCCCGTGGAGGACACACAGCCCACTATGCAGTTAATGGCTATTTGCCTAGTAGGTTCTTAATAGCGAATTGAGTCCAGTTGTAAGCCTGTGTTTAGCTTTCTTAGAAACTGACAAATTGCCCTACCCCAAGCCTACTCTGCTTTATTGGCTCCAAGCCATAAATGTGTTGCCTGTAGGTAGGGTGAAAGTAGCATGTATGTATGTATGTATGTTACAAAGACATGACATGGTGACTTTATTGCAGGGAGGTTTTGTTTATTTGGTTTTTGTTTTTTGTCTCTGAATTCCTATAACTAATCGTACGGCTTAGTACCCAGAGGGTGTTGCAGTATTTGTTTTGAAGTTTGAATGTTAACATTGGCTCCTTGTCTTAAGTAGCTCTGGTTTTACAGGAGCTGGTTGTCAGTCACCGGGGTCTAGAGAATTACCCTTACTGTGGTCCTCAGCAGCGCTAGAACAAATCAGCCCTACAGCTAACTGTGCTGTGCAATTCTCCGGCCCTGGCTTTCAGAAAGTTAGAAGAAAGCCATAGATGTGTAGGAGGGCCAGTGTTGAGAAGCCTGTGGCTTGGGTGTGTGTCCAGAATGGGAAACCAGGGCACCGTTGTGTGATGACCGTGCGGTGTTCTGACCACAGTGGAACAAAGATCTTCAATTTAGGTTTGATACAGATTTAATGTCCCATGTATGGGCAGCTCAGGATGCGGGCAGGGTTGACCAGAAGCACAGATTACTTCTTACCTTTTGGTAACATTGTGCATGTGCTCACCTCCCCCAACCCCACCCCACACTCCCCTGTGCCCCCCAGCTGGAAATCTTGCCTTGGATTCTCTCCGAGCAGGTACTACCAGCCATGTCTGCCTAATCCCAGAGTTCAGCCCAGATCTCGTCACTCCACAGTCCAATCCCTGAACATTTTAGGCTCCCTCACAGTCTCACTCCTGTAGCCATGGCTTACAGTCTCCCTGTTCCTGCCCCTCCTTTCTCACTCAGCTCATCCTGCACGGTACCGCTGTACCAGAGACAGGCTTCCTCATAGATGCACTGGCCTTCTCACATGTTCCCATCTCTGTGGCTTCTGGGTCTTTGCAGATCCTGACCTTACTGGGCGGGGGACTTGCCCCTCCCCAGCCCTATCTACTCCATCTTTCCAGGACTTTGTGTAGGTGCCCAGCTCCTCGAACCAGCTCAGACACTGTCCACCTGCTGGTTTTCTTCCTGAGTTCCCATGTGACTTTGGTCCCAAGTGCAGTCTCAGTGAGTTAGACCTGTGCTCTGAGCAGCAGTGTGACCCTGGCGTCTAGCCAAGCGCTCAGCACCAAACATCCATGCGCAGGGTTCCCCTAGTGGCAAGGGAAGAGGAGTCAGCCTAGCAGTCTGGGAGTGTAGATGTTCCTGAGAGACGATTAGCCTGACTGTCTGGGGAAACCTGGGCCCAGAGGAGGGTAGAAGGCAGACGTGAGTGTGTGTGGTGTAGTCAGTTACCCAGACCGTCCCCAGGGATGCTGCCTCCTTAAGAGTACTTGTTTTAGTTATCAAAAAACTTTTACTCCTGCCGGGAAGATACAGACTGGCACCTCACCCAAATCCTTTGTGATAGGTTTTAAGCCTCAGGCTCCTTCTGTGAAGACAGACATTGAATAAGAGTTGTAATCACTTTGAAATTAAAGTAGCGAAGGTGGATGCCATTGTATCTTTTTTGTTTTAGATCTCTACTAGGTGATGAAAAGTGAGGGTTGGGCTCTGCCTCCCTTCCCGCAGCTCTGAACCCTGGAATCTACAAGGTGCAGTCTGCTGGTTGTCTTTTTTCCTCTACAACTTGCTACGTGTAATTACTTATAAAGTATGTTACAAAAACAAAAACAACAGCAGCCAGAAAGCCTGGCTGAGGGGGTCTGGAGGTGCAGAAAGACACAAGGGGTGCATTTCACATTTCATCAAGTCATTCTTTGGTTTTATCAGTTGATTTTTTTCCTTCCTCTTATTCCCCCCCCCCCACTCCTCCCTCTCATTTTCCCCCTCATACGCCCCTCTCTCTCCCTCTCTCCCTCCCTTCCTGTCTCTCTCTGTCTCTCTGTCTGTCTCCCCCCCCCCCCCCGCCCCCCGTCTCTTTCCCTGTCTCTCTTGTACTTTTGGGTCTTTTGAGCACAGCTGTGACTTACTGACCACCAGGAGGCCTGCCACCTCAGATCACACTTGGATCATCTTCAGTGCAATATCTGTGTGATATGTGGAGATATGTTTCTAAAACACTGTATATATTATGATCTTGTTTTGGTCTCTTGATAATATAAATATTTTCTGTTTTATTCTTCTTACTATTAAAGGATATTTAATATCTTATTCCCAGTTTAGAACGTGCATTTGTCCTCCCTCTTCTCTTTTTGGTCGTGGTGTAGAATGGACATCCTGCGTCCCTGTAATCTATCACACTGATTAGTGGCCTTTCCAGAACTTTAGGATAGACAAGGAGGCCTGGACAACACAGTCTTCTCTGGCTTGCTTGCCTGTTACCTTCCTTCTCCAGGTCCTTTCGTCCTATAGTCTGAGAAAACTGATTCAGACTTACCGATAAAAGACCGAGGTCTAAAGGCACAAAATGATTCTGCCTTTTGAACGTAAGAGCTTAGAACAAGAGCTTCAATCAGTTTTGTCATGCTTGAAACTGGAATTCAGACAGAAGGAATGAAAAATGAGATCGCAGGTTAAGGAAGCATCGTTTTGAAGAGTAATGTCTTCCCCACAAACCCTGGTCTCAGACGTGTCTCTGTCAACTCTTGAGCACATGCACAGGTGCCACAGCGTGTGGGGCCCTGGCCAAGCAGTCCCTCTGACTTCGCCCTGCACCTGTGACCTTGCTGCTCCTCAGCTGTCTCCCAGTGCACACCCTTGGCCTGTGCTTGCCCCATGCATGGTTTGCTGCTCCCTGGCCTCAGGTGCTTTGGCCTTGATACTTGATTAGTGCATTGAGACCTGTTCAGGGACAGCAGTCTACATGAAGTCCACATTTCTCACAGTCATACTTCCTGAACACGCCAACTCTTTTGGTTATTACCACCACTGGTAGATCCTTCTGCTGAGCTAAGACTTGGAGGCAGCGTGCTCGTTCCATCCCAGCTCCGCGACTTGACAGAGTAGCAGCACGTGTCTGAGCGACCTAACATGTCTTGGTGGTGTCCCTCCTCCATAGGTTCCTTATGAGGAGTCAGTGAGTAAATACAGGTAGACTGTGCTTAGAAGATTGTCAGGTATTTCTCTCTGGACCTAAGTGGGTAGCGACGTTTTACTAAGAAGCAGATTATTAGAAAACATTGCAGGTACAAATGAGGCAGTGATTCCCACAGGACACTGGAGTGATGCAGGAGGCTTCTGCAGATGTTTCCTCTGGTGGAGCGGCTCGAAGCTGCACAGTCCAGGACTCTGGAATCCAGACCCAGAGCCCTTGAGTGTTGAGATCCCCAGAGAGCTGGTGTTGCAGAAACTGTCCTGTCTCCATCCTCTGGGAGGAGCGAGGAGGTAGGAGTTAGGCACAGCACAACCAGCCTGTCTCTTGTTTTCACAGTCTCACAACTGTGTAGAGCACAGGCAGGTGGCTCTCCAGCCTGTCCTGTTTCCTGAGGTCACTTGGTAGCCACAGTTAATTTTAGGTTTCAGGAACTTAGATTCCACCTAAGCCTACCCATTAGAGATCTGCCTGCCTCTGGTGTCCAAGTGCTGGGGTTAAAGGTTCTTGTCTATGGGTTTGATTTCTCCAGTACTCTTTTCTTCCATCACTGTAGTTTGCCATCAGCATACCAAAGAAGTAAATTATGAGAGACTTCTGTCTGTAATTACATTCGTTTATAAAATTAATTCTTTACATTTTTAATATTTTGCTTTTATTTACGTATGCATGTGCCTACGAAGAGGGTGTCGACTCACCTGGAGTTGAGTTGTGATGGTTGTGAGACCTTGATCGGTGCCAGAAACCAAACTTGGTTCCTCTGAAAGAGAAGAAAGTTCTCTTAACGACTGAGACATCAGTGTAGTCGCTAACGTTAGTTCTCATTGACAATGTACTTGGGGAAAGATGACCATATAGTGTCCTTCACAGATTGAAACCCATTTCCCATCACCGTTAATTTGCAAGTGTGTGCTAATGGGAATGAACGTAGGCATTATGCAAGTCCAGAAATTTCTGACTTCTGCTTTTCCCTCAGGCCACCGTCCTTGTCTCATAAGAGCATGCTAGACTTTATGCTGTATGCTACACACTGACCGAGGCAGTTCCTAACCTTGCCATGGGAGCATTGCTCTCTGAGTGAGTGGTGCATGCCATGATGGCAGGTCAGTGGGACAGGTGACTCTGGGATTCTGCATGCACTGTGTTACAAGTGCTGGTGGCGGGAGTGGAGCACTGTGAGAAAGGCGATAGAAGAAATGCCTTGCTGAGTGTAGTTAATTTCAAATGAACTGTTTTGGCTTCCTGATTTGTTACTGAGCAGCGCTGACTTCTATCACATGTGATTCATACAAACGGCCAATGCTGTAAAGTGTCGCAGTTCCTGTGCCTGCGAGTTCAGGTAACTACAATGATCAACACCCTGTTAATGCAGGAAGAGAGCAGGAAGGCTGTGGGAGGAGAGAGACGCAAGTTCCGCATGCCTGATTGGAGTGATAGGAATACATTTCTAATTTTAGGAATTAAGACAGAAAAAAAAAATTCAAGTTAAAAACTTTCCCAAAGTATGTCTTTAATTAGTTTTGTATTTTGCATACAATTATATAATTAAAAATTTGATTACAGTTCTAGGTACAAGAATGAAGCATATCCATGTCAGTAGCCTCTCTGGTAAAAACAAGGAAGTGTTTTTATTTAAAAAGAAAGTACAAGAGTAATACATACAGAGTTAGTTTTTTGTTGTTGTTGCTTTTTTTTTTTTTTAGCCTAACAGCTTCAGCGAACATAGTCTATGTCTAAGATGGAGGCTGCATCACTATGCCTCTGGAGCTACTCAGCTTTCCTGTGTGTCATGGGTAGTCTGTGTGATTATGAGAATGGCCACTTAGCAATACGTATCCACTGTGCCATCCTACTGAGTATATATTTAAGCTTCCCATCCCATGGGTTGAATTCACATCTGAGCCCTGTTTCAGTTATGAATAGAACATTGCTATGCTACTGGAGGGTAAAACAACCTTACTGGTATATATGTATATAAAATTTAATTCTGAGTTAAAGAAATAGAGTCAAATGTAGACACCTAAAAAAGAAGAATATAAGTAAAAATTAAATCAAACAATTGTAACAATTGCTCTTAATATCTTGGTATGTTTCTTTTGCTTTTTTGTCCTATGTATATTAAACATTTTTAGTATGAAATAAGATATCACATACACATTTTTATATTTAGTTTTCACACTCTTGTTTCATTGTCACTAAGAACTTGTAAGTATTTCATTATGTAGAATTATATAAATTGATCCATTATTATTGAACATTTCTGTCATTTGCTGGCTTTTGCCATTACAAGTAGTAATATAGCTAATATATTTGTGCGTAAAACTTGACTTTCAGTTCAAAGTTACTGTCCCTGGGATGGAGCTCTCCAATTAGAATTTCTAGGTCAAAGTGCATGAGCATTTAGAAGGGTGCGGCTATGTCCTGCTAAAGCCGTTTTCTGGAGGAATTGCACCAATTAATATTTCACCAGAGGCTTCGTAGGGTAAAGTGTCATTTGAACAAAGCTTGGTATGATTGGCAAACAGTGCATTTCAAAATTTACAGTAAGGTTGAAGATTTGAAAAATATGCATCTACTTAGCATTGCTACTGTGTGAGTTGTCCTTGGCCTTTTTTCTGTTGTATTTCTCTACGAATGTCTGTGTCTTTATCTTTAAAGAAGAAATTAGCCATTAAAGATGCTGTGCTGTCCAAATTGTTGCCAATATTTCTCTAGATTTGTTGAGTGTAAGTTTATAATTCTTGATATGTAGAAATTTCAAACTTTAGCCAGGCGTGGTGGCACACACTTGGGAGGCACACACACAGGAGGATCCTTGTGAGTTCCAGGACAGCCTGGTCTACAAAGCGAGTCCAGGACAGCCAGGGCAAAAACAAACAAACAAACAAACAAACAAACAACAACAACAACAAAAACCCAAACCAGAGAAACCTGTCTTGAAAAAAAGAAATTGCAAATTTTATATATTAAGTGACACCAATCCTTACTGTTATGTTTATGAAGATATTTCTGATTCACAAATAAGATGAATAATGAAGTTTTTTCCTTTAAACTTTGTGACTGTTCATATTTACTTCTTGAAGAGTTGTATGATAGCATTTTTAACGAATTTGTTTTCTTTCCAAGAATCTCCAGAAGGACTGATGGAGTCTGATTTCTCAGTGAAAACTGGTTGGTTCTTCATTATGTTCTTGCTTACCCAAGGGTGTACCGCTGCAGGGTCCCTTCTGTTTGGTAGTTTTGTCCACCCTAATCAATCCACTGCCGTCATTTTGACAGCAGCAGCACTAGCTGTGTTTCTTCTTACAGCTGTCTGTAGCTCACATATCGATTTCAGGTTTATTGATCAGGCCAGAACTTTTATAACTATTGAGTAAAAAAATAATGGAGATCCATGTTTTTCGCCTATGCTTTTTAATCAAAATGCTTTTACTGTTTTATCTTCAAATACCCATGTGAGAAAGTATTATTTTAAGCTCTTAAAACCAACCTGGCACTCTGTTTTATCAGTGCCTGTTTGGCGTCTGCAGGGTCTGTTTGGAAGTTGTTTGCAAGATGAAGTTTTGTGGGTGAATCACAGTTTGTTAGTAACTTACGTCGTAAATTCCGAAGTGTGTCTCTAGAGGAAATGCGTCAGCTCAAAGCAAAAAAGTATTTTTGATGCCAGAGTATTTTTTTCCTCAAAAGGCAGTAGAACATTTTCTTAATCACTAGTTGGGGTGTGTGGGTGGGTAGGGGTGTGTGTGGGTGGGGGTGTGTGGGGTGGGGGTGTGTGTGGGTGGGGTGTGTAAGAGTGGGGTGTGAGGTTGGGGTGTGGGGTGGGGGTGTGTGGGGTGGGCGTGTGTGGGGTGGGCGTGTGTGGGGGTGGGGTGTGTGGGGTGGGGGTGTGTGGGGTGGGGGTGTGTGTGGGTGGGGTGTGTAAGGGTGGGGTGTGAGGTTGGGGTGTGTGGGGATGGGGTGTGTGGGGGTGGGGTGTGTGTGGGGTGGGCGTGTGTGGGGGTGGGGTGTGTGTGGGGTGGGCGTGTGTGGGGGTGGGGTGTGGGGTCGGGGTGTGTGTGGGTGGGGTGTGGGGGTGGGGTGTGGGGGGTTGGGGTGTAGGTGGGTGTGTGGGGGTGGGTTGTGTGGGGGTGGGTAAAGCAGAGAGATGAAGTTTGAGAATGTGTTCTGGCCCTGGCATTATTTCAAGGATCTTGAGTGTGTTCAAAACCTATCAAGGATATACTTGAAGTGTGGGACTTGGGATTCTACACTGTTTGGCCATGTGACCTTAATGACCCCTTTACTTGATATGCCAGTGAATGTATGCAAATGCTGTCTTGTCGACCTCATACATGGTAGCCATCTTGTGCACGGGCCACTGGGCTGATAGGCTGTGGCTAGGGCGACAAACTATTTTTAATTTGCACTTGACTTTAAACAGAAACTTTAATAGCTCCATAAGGCTAATGTCTGCCATATTAAACAGTGCAGATCTAGATGGTGCACTCAAAGATCACTTATAGTTTGTGAACCCTGACTGTGACTGCACATTTCTGTTATCTCCCTGTGTTTCAGGACTTTATACATGGAGCGATTGCGGGTGGGGAGGATCTTGGGTGTGCTCCAGTTCTTGAATAATTGATAACATTGTCTCTCCATTAAGATCACGTGGTCATTTAAGGATGCTATTTGCTAATCGACAAGGTGATGTGTGTATATATTTTCAGGGTGGCCATGAACCCCTTTCCTTTTGAAGCCAGTGGGCTAGTGACTGAGAGCACATTGACTTCTGGGCAGCATGCTTCTGTGGCACCGAAGAGTTGACTGTGGCAAGTGCCACTTACTACTCAGAGGCCCAGGAGCCATTTTGTGTTATTGACCTTCCTTATCTGCTCTTACGCAGTAAAGATGCGTGTTTAAAAAGTGTTTTTTATTTTTGAGACTGACTCTAGGTGGTCCTGTGGTTCAGCTATTATAGGAGCGGTCAGGGGAAAAGGAGTGATCCCTGTGGCAGTGACGGGTATGCTGGGAAGCCATGCATCATGTTGCTCTCGGAGGCTCACTCAGACTTTACTATTTGACACAATCGTGTTGTCTCTAAAAATTTTGTCATGAATAATTTAGCGAAGGTAAAATATTTTACAACAAACTGCAATAGCAACTAAAGCCTTTCTGCAGCAGATGATGGCTAATGCATAAACTCAGGACCAGTCAAAGTGCAGAGAGTTCGTGACTGAGGAGGGGGAGGAGGTAGAAAGAAAGTGTAAGCCAGAGGTAAGGAACCCTTTTGCATATTAGTAGTATTCAGAGCTTCTGCATGCTGTGGCTTGTTTGTATCTGTGAGACTCTAAAAACTGTCTGCATGTGGACTCACTGGAGTTTAAGGACATTGGTGTGGCTTGTTTGGGAGTAGGAAGAGACAGGCCATGACACTTTAAACAAGAGAAAAGAGATGGAAGTGACTTCCAGTGCTGCGGGATGGGGCTGGTGCAGAGGGCATTCCAGTGCTTGCCTCTAGTTCTGGCTTAGTGCTCAGAAGCTTTGGGCCAGTGACTGGGTTTCTTTTTAGTGTTAAGCTTTGGGTTTTGAAGCATGCCGTAGCTTAATGCAGATTTTAATCTGCATTACGGCCTATGCTGGTTAAATAATAACACTTTCTTCAGAGGGAGATGGAGATGCTCATTTCTAGAGACTTCTTACGGAGGTAGGAGGTAGGGTTTATGTGTAAACTGATTTTAAAGACTCAATTCTCTGCCAAGTAATAGGTAATTTTGTTTTAACTCTTTTGTGACTGTGTTTGATTAGGAGAGATTAAAATCATTGCATGCACACATTAATTAGTTTAAGGGACAGAATTTAATGGACATGCTTTATTGAAAAAATTGAATACATCACCATCCTCTTATTGTATACATTTTGACATCCCATTTTCTTTTAACTAGCTTTAGAGGGAATAGATTTAAAATTATTTCTGATTTCTGATTTCCTTATGCATAAAAGTTTGAAAAGATACTTAGTGTATATATCTGGCTCCAAGTCTTTTAAGTACTAAAGAGGCTACTTAGTTACCTTGCCTCTGAGATGCAGAAGTCAGCAAAGTATTGCATGTGCTACTTAACAAACCAGCTTTAAACAACAGTTGCTTCCTACCAGCCTGCAGGAGGCTCAAGGAGACTGGGTGAGGCTCTGATGGGGTAACTCTGTTTCTTACTACATCCATGAGATTTTTTTTTCTTTACTTATAGCTTCCATTTAATTCTTTGAGAATTTCATATAATGTATTTTGATTGTATTCGCCCTCAGCCTCTCCCCTGAGCTCCCTCTGATCTGCACACACCTTGGTACCTCACCTCCCGCATGCTTTGTCGTCTTTAAAACAAAAGCAAAACCCATCAGCTCCAGTTTGTGCTGTCCATCTACTTGTTCCTGTGGGACATCCACTAGAGGGTAGTTGACCTGCCAGGTGACACACCCTCAAACCTAACTCCATCTTACAGACTCTCCCCACTGCCCACAACTCCTTGGTTCTGGCTGGGATCAGGCTCATAAACCCCTCTGCACTGCATAGAAGGCTGACTGGCTTTATTGTGTGCAGCCAACCACAGCTGCCGTGCATTCCTGAGCGCAGTGGTTTTGTCACACCTGGAAGCTGCTGTTTTGCTCCGGTATTCTCTGTCCTCTGGTTCACACAGTCTTTCTACCCCTTCCAGATGGTCCTGAGTCTTGAGGAGGGCTTGTGGCAACAGTTGTCCCGTTAGTGGACTTCGCTGGTGTGGCCTGAGATACGCACTGAAAACTGGTAGAGCTCAACAAATGTAGAGGGCAGTTTGGTAACTATGTCTGAAGGGATCAGTATTGGTTCAGGAGTCCAAATCCTCAGCACAAAGGAGATAGAGGGTGTGAGGGAGAATGAGAAGGGAGCAAGGGAGACGGGAAAGGGGTATTTGTCGGAGAGCAGGACAAAAGACTGCCTCTTCATAGAGAGGAGACAGAAATGGTGAGTTATAAAGGTAAAAGGGGAAATCTCCTGTTAGGATGAGGTGTTTAATTTTAATTGGGCAAGTTAATCACATGAGCCAAAGAGGGCTTTTTATTGCTGGACTTTTAATACTTTGATAGCTGGGCCTTAGAAGTCAGCCTTGGGAAGAGGAAATGGCCAAATAAGGGAGTAGAGCTTGGGGGCTAGCTTCAGGAATGTAATCTAATGGTTTTTAGCAAGGTGGAGGGAACAGGGGAGAAGGGCCAGGCCTGCCGGAGTGTTTGCCATGCTTGAGCTGTGCAGAGTCCCTTCCATGTCCATATGCAGAACAACCCTGGGCTGTGAGTACTCCGGCCATGTTTGGTGTCTTGTTTTTGGTAAGATTTACAGTACCACATATGTTTTTCTCTTATGGAGAGTCCAATCAGAAAACCCAATCCGAAAGTGGTTGGTTAACCCCATAACACTAATACCAGTGGGCCTATCTCTATACAGTAGTAACTAATTGCAGTTCACAGAGTTCACAACTGGGTAAGACTTTCAGTTATCCTCTCCCCAGTTCTAATACTGTCAGAGCTGGCCAACAAACAGGAAGCTTTGTGATGAGCACCAGCTTGGTTTCTCCATGTCCTGTGGCCAGCGTGTGCAGCATCTTCAGCAGTAGGGTCTTACCATCAAGTTCTGTGGGCAGCTGGGGACAATGGCAGTAGCCTGCATTGTGTGGAGTCTCCAGGACAGGTCTGACCAGCAACTTGAGGGACGTGCCTCACACCTGATACTGGCCTCTTTACTTGTCAAAATATGGGGGTACGCATAGGCACTGTGTAGGATAACTCCAATTAAAATACTACATGAACATGCAGACACACGTTGCATGTTTCTACATGGCGTTTTCAAACATCCTTATAATAAGTTATTCTGTACTTATTACCCCTGAGCCCCCCTCCTCTGCACTTCATCCCTCTCCCCCACTTAACCCTCCCACCCCACTAGCTTTCTCCTTCATGTCACCCATGTCCTACTCTGTATCCACA
Source organism: Acomys russatus (assembly GCF_903995435.1). Classification (NCBI taxonomy): domain Eukaryota; kingdom Metazoa; phylum Chordata; class Mammalia; order Rodentia; family Muridae; genus Acomys; species Acomys russatus. The sequence continues at coordinate 78,406,169 of NC_067139.1, forward strand.
AGACTTGGCGTCCCTCCAGGTACCTCATCCTCCCTGGCTCGGGAGGCCAGCTGGCTGTGTTCCTGTTGTTTAGAGAGAGGTCCCCAAAGACCATTTCACCAGCAAGCCCATTTCCAACCTCTGCTTGTCTCAGTTTTGTTCATGGCACACATTGAAGGGAACAGGTCCTCCTGTGGCGTGACCCACGTGAGGGGTGAGCTGGGCTCTAGTGTTAGCAGGCGTAGGCCCCGCATCCAGGGTGGGAGAAAGAATCGGGACCAGGGTTTTAGTCTGTCACCTATGGTTTATATTATATCTGATTGTCTTCATTTTGGTGGTGAGAGGCCAAGTCAAAATAGATAAATGTCAAAGTGATGAAAAAGGAATGCGTGGGGTTTAATGTCTTAAAAATTATCAGAGAATACGGGAATGAATTGAATACGTAGAAGGCATTAATCCAGAAACAAGACTTAACGTTAAATCATCACAGGATCTCAAACTACAGGAATCGATGTGGTAAGTCCACCTTTTGCTACATCTTATTTCTTGCTTAGTGTAGCATTTTTGTTCTTTTAGAAATACAAAAACGACTACAGGACTAATTAGAAATGTCTGCAGCAGAGTAACAGTCCCTGACATGAAGCAGCTAGATACCTTAGCTGGAGATGATTCCGCTTGTTGGCCCCAGAGGTAGAGTAGTCTGAAAGAAACAGTGTTTGAACAGAGAGAGGGGGAGGGAAGGAAGGAGGGATATACAGAGACACCCCCCCCCCCATTCCTGGCTCTTTGCCTATCTTCTTCAGGTGTCCTAAAACATCTTTTCTTAAAAATTAAACTTTAGTACAGTAAAGACAAAAACGGCTTTGCTTGGTTCCATGACAGCATTGATATGAAATGAGGAAAACCTCAACAGGTAAAGTGGTGACTGTCAGGGAACACGCACTGTTCTCTCTCGGGACTATCTGGTCTGCCTTGTTGTTTAGGTGCACTGGGTTTTCTTCGCACACTTTTTTTGGTAGCTTTCTTGGAGGAAGAAATAGAGGAAGTTTGACCTTCGAGAATCAATAAGAATTGAGTGAAAGCAAGAAAGAGCAGAGTGCTTGCCCAGTGGTCAGCACGGGTGTGGTGCTAATGAGGCTGAGGTGAGGAGGCTGACCTAGCGAAGCACACTGGACGGAACCCTCCCTTCCGGGTTGGGAGCTGAAGTGTAGGGCTCTGTGGGGGCGTGTGGGAGACTATAAGTCGAGCCAGCATCCAGGCCTCTCTCAGTCACACCAAGCTTTTGACACAGAGGAGTGTTGACCTTGTAGGTGTGCCCACCTGCGAAGGGCAGGTAAAAATCAGCTGAAAGTGCACCTAGGATTGTGTTCTTGTCATTGGAGTGAGGGGCTTCGTGAGGCAGAACTAGACACCAAGCAAAGGGTGACCTGCAGCATCACTATCCTGTCTACACTGCTGTGAAAAGTTGGTTACCACCTGTCAACCATCATGGCCGTATGAATCAAATAAATGTTCCAACCCATGCTTCCTCTTAGATAGGACGCACAGGGTGCCAGTGCTAGAGCTGGATGGATGCCTCCTGTGTCCACCCTGAGTGGGAACGCTTGAGAACTGCTCTTTGAATCACGTTGGTAATTTGTAGTTGAGGGTGCAGTTCTGCTAGGTTGAACTCCCAGCTTAAGAAAAAGAGGTAGGCCACTGTTCTTGCCTCACAATCCTTAGATGGTCCTCAGTGTGCCCAGACTCATATGGTGGCTGTTGAGTGAGCCTTTCCTCTGTGCAAGGCTACGATGTAGATGTGAAGGGAGGAATGCAGAGAAGGAAGTGCTCAGAAAATAGCCACCTTCCAAATGGCGAAGGAAGAAGACGACCCTGATGTGTGCTGTCACACAGGTCTGTTGTCGAAGATGCTGGAGCAGCATGTGTGGGACATGGCAGTGCGTTAGCCTCAAAGACACCAGAGCAGCATCACGATGCTGGTGCTGATGCAGATGCTGATGCGAAGTATACCATTGGAGGTCTGGGGCCCCATCAGTGGTACATAATGTACTTAGCATTAGTGTAGTCCAGGGCTCCCCCAGCACTAAAAGGTGAAACAGGAGAAAGTGGACACAGTCACACTCTTGATTTCTTTTTTATTTTTTTCCTATTTTTTTCTTTTATTAGCACTTACAAGCTTGTTGTTACTTTGACAACCTTTTCCACCTGACTCAGTCTATCAAGGCTCGTGTGTCTTGGCCCCTTGGATCCATCCGTCAGCCTGACATATCCCATGAACTTACCTGATAGGTTTTGGGGGGAAATGTGTGTATATATATCTCACATTTAGTGCTTTTTGAATAGCTCCATGGAGCAGGGACCATTTCCAAGGAGAAACTGACTTGGAAATCTTCTAACACCTGAAAACTTCCCAGAATGAGCAGGTGTTTACAGAGCTGGAGCTGGCTACCTTCAGAGGGAGTGGATGTCATGGGGATCGTAGCATTACTGCTCTGGGCTAAAACCCAATCTGCTGCCTACGAGACCCTCGTGTGCAGTCCTGCTTGTGCGTACAGAGATAGTGTGTCTCTGGGCTTTACAGTTCGTTAGGACAGAGGACTCCCATCATCAGCACACTAAATTAAATTATAAGGGGACCTAGACCATCATGGTTTGCATGCAGTGCCGGGCACCTGTGTTCATATGTAACCAAACACGTGAACTGTGGAGCACACACATTTCTCCAGTCGCAGCAGTACATTCCATGTGTGGGAGCTCCTCAGCGCAGGTGCCACATCGTACGGGTTTGTCAGAGCCAGTTCCTTGCTTGCCAGCCTCTTATTGCTTAGGGTCACATCCTGTTTATCTTCAGTTACAGTAGCTGCTTGTGATTTATTGGTGGAAGAGACAGGTGTTATTTTGAAAGGAAGGCTGAGCCATCAGTCTGTAACGAAAACCCTGGCCATCTCTGGAATATGACCGTTGGATGCCGATGATGCCAGTGTCGTTGGTGTTGGCGCCCACAGCTCTTCTACTCAACACCGGTGCTTCTCTAGGAGCTCACTGCGCTGTGGTGACTCCAGGACAGGAGCTCTGAGCACCACTTCCTTCTCTCTATGCTGTTTTCCCCCTAAGGACTTTTTCTTTTTTGACAACTGAATGTTTTAGGTGCCAAGCGTTGTTTTAAGATGGTGTCACCATGTTGTATGTCAAGAAAAGCTTTGAACTGCTAACTTGTCATTGATGTTGGCAGGAAAGCCTGCAATTTGGAGTTGGACAGGACTGGATGTGGCTTTGGGTTCTGCCTGACCTTTCCTACCTGTGAAAGTCTCTGTTTTTTTTTTTCCCATTTTTACTTTTTACTGGTCCAAGAGCAGTGCCACTGTTTCAGGGCTTTGTGGCAGAAAGTAAGAGCACAGGAAATGGTACTGATGGGAATTGGTATATGCACTCTATATTGTAAACCAATGAATCCCTTTAATACTTGGGTAGATTCCCCCCCCCCAGGAATTTTCATTTATGTTTTGCAAATTCAAGATAAGTTTGCTACAAAGACAAGCTGTTTGCTCTGCATCTTTAGAGTTTTTGATGACTCGTCAACTAAGTGAATAAATAGATCCTTAAAAACACCCTCGGACTCCTTTTTAAATGTGGAGCTTGAGAAGCACCTTGTGGGCTCAAACTGGAGCACCCCGTTCAGCAGCAGAAGCGCATGAGTCAGCAGCACCCAGACAGTTTATTTCTATAGATTCACTGTGAAAGGCTTGCCAGGCAGAGGGCATTCTGACCTTCTTTTGTGAGCAGTGTCTTTCTGCCTCTACAAGCAGAATTTGGCCTTTGTGCACGTGGGCCTACCATACCAAAGATGTTCTACTCACCTAACCGGGCCTCTCTGGTGCACTGTGCCGGGTGCCTCAATTTCCCAAAACCCACAGTCCTCTCGGGGGTGGGATGGGCGGAGGGAGTAGGACCAGATGGGGGTAGAGAGGGGAGGATAGCCATCAGGAGAAGGCGGTAGTTGGGGACTTGCAATCAATTGGGCATCAACATAAAGACTGTGAGCCGTGGAGAACATGAGCAGCCATTCTAAAGCATCGAGCCTCAGCCGCGGCTGCAGCAGCTCAGACTTCTCAGGGCCCCAGGCGGAATCACCTGTTCTGCATCTTGTTGGCAAGTAAGTCATAAGCCAGGACAACCAACCCTCATTTAGGGAAGAGGAGCTCAGACTCCACTTCTCAGTGGGGTGGTGATGAGGGATTTGTGACCCTCTTTAAATCACCAGTCCCAGTTCCTTACACAAGTGCCTGTGAGAGACCTTGAAGAGGAAAGGGTGGAGGACATTGGTTATCCATGATGGAGTCAGCATATGATGGGTCTGGGAAGCCGCTGTGGGCGTCTTGGTACACAGTGCTCTTTTAGGATTATGCTGCTCGGAGGGTGGGAGCTAAAGCTGAAGCTCAGGGAGGCATGGGGTCGGGGAGGCATTTGCCTCTTTTGTTGAGTTAGTGAAGACGGTGAGGTTGCCAGTGGCCTGGTCGGTCTCTTCCAGATCACGATGGTGCCTTTTTGTTCACATGTCCCATTGACCTTGTTAGCTACTCATGGAGTATCTGCCTCCTGGGTTGGCCCTTCTGCCCACGCCTAAGGGTGGTTTCCTGCAGTGGCTTTCATTCGTAGGCACCACCTCAGCTTTCTTTTTGTCCCCACTCTGTACCTTTTTCTTGATGAGCCTTCTTGCTCATTCTCTTGATTTCCACTAATGCTGCACAGCAAAGGCCCCCAGACACATGACAGCTGTCCTCTGCCTGTGCTGTCTGGTGCTCATTTTCAAAGCTCCCTCACCCCGCCCAGGTCAGAACCTCTGGTTCTCCTTCCTCTGTCTGTACTGTGGAGTCGTTCCGAGTTTTCCTCCTATACAAGCACAGCCCGTGGAGCACTGCATCGGTGTGGACCTGGAGCCCACTGCCATGCTGCCCTAGAACCTCTGGGGGGTAGTGTTCCATATTCATCTAGGACTCCCTAGGGACACTGACTTGGATATCACCTCCAGACAGTGCCAAACCTTCTTTACCTTGCCCTAGCCTGTTTCCACCACTTTGATTTGATCCAGCTTGTGGAATTTTTTCTGGGCTCATACAACAAAACGAGCACCTATTCTGGCAGCTCCAGGGGAGAGCCTTCCTTGTTTCTTTCAACTCTCCCTGGCTCCAGGCATTCCTTAGAGTGTGCGTGTATAACACTGGGCTCCCCCTCCATCCTCAACGTGGTGTCTCCCTCTGTTTCTGAGTGCCTCTTGGGTCCTTGTCCTTAGAGTTAACTCCCACCAACAATTCAACCTGACTTCATCTTGAGAGCTGTCACCTTCTTCTGAAAGGCCGAGTCACAGGCCCTGGGATGTGCACATATCCTGTTTTGGGGGGTGGGCACCATCTGTCCACTGCCTGCCCCCTCTGGCAAGGATGATGCTCTCCACTGCTCATGCTAGTCCATCCTGTACCTGATTACTTCCTACGACCTTTCACACTAACTGAGCAAATCCCACCAGACTCCCTGTTCTCCTTAGGGTAAGAAACCAAGCTGCTTGTCCTGGAGTGCCCTGCGTTATAATCTCACACAGCCCGTTTCCCCCACCCTCCCACAACCTGAACTCCTCTGGCACTTAGAACTTGGGAAGCCCTCAGCCCTCCTTGCTGTGTGTGTGCTCCATGTTCTGGCTTGGGTCCAAGACAGTTCCAGAGTGTCTTCCCTGCTCTGTGCGCTGCTGCTAGTGCCTCTTGTCCCATGTGTTTATCACACAGCTGTATCTTTCACTTCTTCTTCTGGATAGAGCGCCCTGTGAAGGCAGGAAGCTGGTTTCCATCGTTGTAGCTCTAGTACCGCCACTGTAAATACTGAGTGAATGGCTTAGGAGCTTAATCTAATTACAAACTTGTCTCGTCCTTACGTCGCTTTTCCATCGCTGTTTTATTTCCAATGGTGTTTTTCACCTGTCACTGTCTAGATACATCAAGTAGCAGTCTGTACATGCACTGGGTTATTTGTTTAACCTACAATATCTGTGCATCTGTGCACAGACACAGGCGATTTAAATTAAATTGTTTCTGCATGTGTTGGCATTTCTGACTCCTTCCCTTCGTGCTGGGTATGGCTTTGAGGCTGTAAAAAAGAATCTCATGAATAAGTGTTAGAATACATCTGAACCAATAAAAGCCCGTACGGATTCTGTTTCCCTTCACTTTTTGCCTTAGCTAGAACGTGACATTCCCACAGCTCTGTGTTTATGCGGCTCAGGCCACCCACAGAAAACGGTTAGTTGTCCCTTGTCCCAGTTTTATATGCCCTAGGATGAGGATGTTGTTGACCAGATTGGACCAGATGTAAGGTGGGAGGGGGACAGGGAAACATGCTGGGGCAGCAGCTTCCCAGAGCAGGGAGTCGTGCTGAGTCTCCCCTGTGAGGGGAGGGGCGAGTTTTGGAGAAGGGGGATGCAGTTAGAGCTGGGAGCTGTGCTGTGCCTGTGGCACAGTTCCCAGGCTGGGTTCCCCTGACTGGGAAGAGTGTGTGCCTGAGGAAAGCGGATGACACAGGAAGCCTTGACAGGGCTTGGAGGTTACAGCAGGGAAAATGCTCCTCCAAGTTGTTAACTGTCTCGGCCTTGATTGGTTCACATGCTTCCTTTAATATAGGCTACTGGTCCTGAGTTCAGGGGCATCAAATATCTTCACATGAATCCATGGCGTTTGTGTACTCATGAGCACTTGATAATAGTGATTGTAGATTTATGCAAAATGTATGTTTTCCTGATCTTGCCTCAGGGAAAAAAAGGAGGTGTAAAACTTGAAACCAATCATTTATTTAGTCTAGAGACATCGGTAGGTAGCTGGCATTTCCTTGTGATGGGCGGGCATGGCACAATACAGATAACTTGGATGGTGATGTAGAACCCTTGTCTGGTAGAGCTATTGGCTCAGCTCTTACCTATGCACCCAGAGCCCTTTCTTCCAACTTGTGCAGTTCCTAGGGGCCTCATCTTGCACCACACCACACCTCTCCTGTACAGAGCGGGAGAAGCTGATGGTAGCCATCAGTCTGCTAGATAAGACACTCAAAGTGGGAACAGGCCGTCAGCTCCATGGCCCTTCTCTCTGGTGTTCTCAGAGGACCTTTTAGCAGCTGTGTTTATCCTGGTACATTTTGTATGATTCCCTTTCACTTCTTCTCTCGGAAGGAGGCTCTCCCATGGTCTGGCCAAGGGTCCTAGTCAGACCCACATGGCTGCCTGGGAAGCTGCCTGAGACAGCCTGAGATCAGAAGTTAATCCCTGGTTAGCACATGCAGTTGAAACCAAACTGCCAGCTGTAATCCAGAATCTCTTGAAACTCTGGCATTAGCTAAATATAAACAGTCTATCTCAAGACCTGTTGACTTCCCAAGTTTTTTTAGAGTGGGGTAAAACTCATGTATAATTTGTGTAAGTTATTTTTGTTTGTTTGTTTGTTTGTTTTCTGTTAACCTAGCAGTATAGGTTTCAAACAAATGAGAATGCATATAGCGTTCAAAACTTTTAAGAAAGAAATAACTAGATCTGGTCTCATTGCGAATGCAGATCTTACAGAGAGCAATAGCATGATCTGAGAGTAAGAGACAAAGGTTAGTTAGCATTCTCTTTCCTAACTAGTTCCTTTAAAATATTCCTCACATGTTTTTCTGAGGTCTGTTAGAATGGCGCTAGCTGAGTCAAGCCAGAGTTTGTATGGCCTCTGCACAATAATCATTGGCTTATTTAAACCCTGGTCTCTTCAGAAAAAGATTTGAAGAGCCTGTCTTTATAGGATAAGAAACCTATAATCACTTGTCCATCACTTTTAGATGAAGTCTGTGGAAGTGATCTGGGTAGCAGCTTTGCAGCCGTTCCTCTTCTCCTCTTACACTAAACTCACAAACAACTGAGTGCTTTTGTCTCCTCTGCTTTAGGTACAATGGTGCTTTACCTAACGGTGACAGGGGCAGGAGGAAAAGCAGATTTGCCCTCTATAAGCGGACCAAGGCCAACGGCGTCAAACCCAGCACAATCCATGTGGTCTCCACACCACAGGCATCCAAGGTAGGTGGCTGTGGAAATGGTTATGTGTGTATTTCTAGTCAGCTGTTGACTCCTCTGCTCTTGTTTTCCTTATACGACAGAGCTTTGCAGGCCAGTGCGGCTGGAGAATGTTTGTGAAGAGCTGCGCTATGCGCTGTGCTGTGCTGTGTGCTGTGCTGTGCTCTGTGCTGTGCTCTGTGCTGCTGTGCTGTGCTCTGTGCTGTGTGCTGTGCTCTGTGCTGTGCTGTGCTGTGCGCTGTGCTGTGTGCTGTGCTCTGTGCTGTGCTCTGTGCTCTGTGCTGTGCTCTGTGCTGTGTGCTGTGCTGTGTGCTGTGCTGTGCGCTGCGCTGTGCGCTGTGATGTGTTGCCCTTGACCCTCTAGGCGCCCACAGCATCCTCTTCCCTCTCCCCATTGCTAATGCTCAAATATATCTGGAGACATTGCAGGCTGGCTGGTGGGGAGGGCTGGGCCAAGGACACCTGAAGAAGGCAGCTAACGTTCATCAAGTTGCCATTGTGTTTGACAGCTACACGATGCTTTTTACCTTACAGAAGTTCTGTATTAAATCTGGGCATAAACTTCACAAAGATCCATTATTTTCCGTCTGTCTCTTGAGCTCAGCGTGTTTTTACATTGTCTGCGTGTTACTTGGACTTGAACTTGCATGATTAATATGATGTGAAGTACACAGGTCTAAGTGATGCGGGCTTTTCCCGTATTATCTCTTAAGTTTGTGGTGGGTTGAATAAGAGTAACGCCCTTAGGCTCATGTATTTGAACTTGGCCCCCAGTTGGTGGAACTGCTTGCGAAGGATTAGGAGGTGTGGCCTCATTGGAGGAGGTGTGTCATGGGGTAGGGTGGGCTTTGAGGTTTCCAAAGCCCATGCCGCTCCCGTTCTCTCTCTCTCTGCCTGCTGCCTATGGATGAGGATGTAAAGCTCTCAGCTACTGCCCCTGTGTAATGTCTTTCTGCTTCCTACTATGATGCTCATGTACAATTGTAAGCAAACCCCCAATTGCATTTTTATGTGTTACCTTGGTCAGTTGCTTTGGTCCTGGTGTCCATCTCTTCACAGCAATAAAACAGTAACTAAGACAGAGTTTGAAGTAAACAAAATGTTAATTTAAAAAGGATTAAATCATATATTCCCTGATATATAAGCAAGAGAAAGACCCTGAGTTCCCAGCCTAGTGGCAAGCTATTGCACTTACCTATGGCACATTTTACATATTACACATATGACAAATTTTCCTTCAATAAAATCAATTTTTTGCTATATAAAATACTTGCCTTTTCTATACAGTATTAGTGTGTGATATTTTCTTGTTGGGTTACCAGATGTGTTTGTGATTATGGCTTTGAACAACCTGGACAAACCAAACACTGATTCTGTTTTCACTGGACGCAAGCCTTTAGAGAACATGACCCTTCCCTGGAGTCCAGTGTGGTGTCTGTACCCAGCAGTAACTGGTCAGCCCAATACTTTGATGTGAAGAAGCAGTGCCATGGAGAGAATCTGATAGAATGTGCCAGTTCAGATGGTCTGCTAATAAACAAGAAAACACTAAGTACCAAGGAGACAGGAAAGATAAATGTGGAATGAGCATCATGTTTGGCTACAGAAAGAATCTGAATGGTGTGAGAGAAAATGACATTTTATAAGTAGATCTAGGTTTGATAGAATCTGAAGAAAGGAAGAGACAAGAAGTCCTGGGGAGGTCAAGGACACGAGAAACGTTTTATAGTCTTTATTAGTTCCTTTTTCTTTCTTTTTTTTTTTTTTTTTTTCCTCTTTTTAATCCCAACAAGATACCTGACAAGCCAACTTGCTCTGACTCTATTTCAGGAGATGCCAGTTCATAGTGGCAGTGAAGGCACAGTGGCCAAGTGGCTCAGTCCCTGGAGTGGCTAGATCTCGCAGCACTTAACCTTTTTACTTTATGGTGAATCAGGAAGCAGAGGTGGTGCTGGGAACAAGGCTGAGCAATAGGACTGTCTCCAGTTGACTCCCAACCAGCTATGCCTCCCGTCCAAGATTCTGCAGGCTCCTTAAACAGCACCATCTACTGGGGATGAAGTGCAGAAGCTTGTGCAGGACATGTCGAAGTAGTCAGTGAAAAAAGGAAAGCAAGACAAATGTTTCAGAGAATGTGCCAACTGCGAGAAATATTCCTGTAGTATCAATACAGTCCAATGTATAGCCATTGACACTTGTCTTCCCTCTCTTGTTTTGAATCTACACTATTCATTACTTTCTTTTTTCCCCAACATAATGTTTTTATTGATTCTTTGGGAATTTCACATCACATACCCATTATTTCCTTTTTAAATCGGGAGTTTTATGTTAGTAGAATGGCTGACAAAAGCTACAGAAAGCTGGGCCTGTGCCGTGGGGATAGAGTACTTGCCTAGAGTGTAATCGTGGTGATAGAGTACTTGCCTAGAGTGTACATAGGGTACTGAGTTTGGTCCCTAGCAAAACGCATGCATGCACTCTGTGATGAGATTGTAGCTATGGGATATACGGGCTGAGTGGCTCTTTTCTTTTTCTTTCCCCACCGCTTACTGCCCATTTTAGCTTTTATTATTTTACCTTTATGCTTAGATTCTGCTTCAAGATATTTAAATCATATATCTCAAAGTAGTTGTCCAAGTGTGCGTTTAAATGTATCAACCACAGAACTAAGAATTGGGCACATTAGGTCTCTACCTCTTTGTAATCTGGAAAAAAGTATTTTCTCAGAGCCTTGGGATGCTCATTTGCAAACTAAGCAAGTTGACAATAACAGGAGCCATAATGTATTCTGGTTATGAGCAAATTCTGGCTAAAAAAAATAGGAAGGAAAAAACTAGAGAAATCATGATAGAAAGGGTAGAAGAATCTAAACCAGGGAAAAGTTGAGCAATCCAGTGTTGAGAGAGGAGAGTGCAAGTCCCAAGGGAAATTATTAACATGGCTGTTCCTTCACTAGGTACCGACTTCAATGCAGCCATCCCATGTCCCTACTAAAGGAGAGAATATGGTAGGCTGAGCCTGGCCTCACCATGGCCAAGGCAAATAGAGAGACCAGGGACCTTTATCTTAATTTATTAGGTATGTGTGGGGCGTGGGGGGACTTGGGGTGCTACCAGTGGCCTATTGTGGTCTTTCTCATCTTTATACTGTGGTGTCTAGGGCCTAGTACCTAGTAAACACAGAATGTTGTTTGTACTGTGAATAGGGACTAAATCAGTTTTCTACCATCCAGGGACCTGGACCTCAGTCACAAGCTCCACCTTTCTGGGGCCTCTCAGATGCACCTCCTTGTCTGTGTGACAGCGCCATTCTTTCTGCTGCATTTGCTCTGTTGGCCCTTTCTGCTTCTGAGTTCCATTCAGTTGTGAGCAGTCTCTCTGCACTTATATATTTAACTGAATCTAGAAGCCAGTAGGCTTTGGGGGACAGGCAGTATTGGGGAGGTGAACTCCCAGCTCGTAATGCGCCCTTATTACTCTTTCCATGGCATGACTTTCTTCTGCTGCCGTTCCTGTCTTCTCTGTTGACATTACTGACTTACCTTGTCCCTGCTCCCTGCTTCCCATGGTGACCTGTCCGTTCCTTGTCAGTGACCCTCCTGACACCCCTGTGCCTCTGCTTGGGGGCAGAACAAAGTTACCTCCTTGCCAGTGGTAAAGGCAGCGGGAGAGAGGGCCTCTTAGTCATCCATGAATGTCAGCATCTAAGCTGAGGGAGATTCTGGTGGCAAGCCCATGCTATTGTGTAATCTCTGTTTGTATAGCCTTCATTTGTGTACATATTTGTTCTTGGAATAATACAGGTATTCTCTGATTATATAACGTACTTAGAAAGTATCAAAAGTCTTGTTTTACTTTTGGCAGATCTGTTACATAGGCATAAAACCTCATAATTTATTCACCCATTCATTTATTCAACAAATATTTATCCAGCACCTTCCACGCCCAGGCATCATGCCAGGTATTGGATAGACTGCCTCGAACAAACACATCAGCATGGAGCTAATCGGTCAATGTAGGCAAACAGTGGAAGCTTGTTTGAATGCATACCCAACTGTGCATTGTGAGAAGCTTTGAGAGGAAAGAGACACAAATGTGGACCAGAGAGGCAGGGAAGGGTCTCTGAGTCAGGGTGTATGAGCCTCCAGCTGATGGGAAATGTTAGGGGTGAGCTGACCAGGGGAGCAAAGAGCTCAGGGGCTAGCTGGAGGATTTGACTTTTTCTGAATGGGAAGCCCTGGCAAGTGTTGAGCTGAGAGAATGGCATGCTGTAACTGGGACTTCACATGCTGTGGGGAGACCAGTGTACTATTGTTCCTCCGGCAGGCAGCATGCTGGAAGTGATGGTGCCAGCAGCTGATAAGGGACCGTTTACCAGCTGCATGCTAAGTTTAGCAGCACTGCTATGGTAAACTCCACCATAGTTTTTCCTTTCTTGGATTATGGTTTATAGAAATCTCCTTTTGGGGAGTATTTTCACTTTCCATCAGTAACTGAAAATCACTTTTTTCCCCAGTGTATTTCATAATGGAAAATATTAGCAGTGTTTGATGATTTAGAGCAAGATTAAATCTCATTAATGTGATTGCATGTCCAGGCTCACTTCTTCGTCTGTCTTTGCCCTCTTTTCATCTATGAGAAAGTACGGCTGAGTACCTTAGGAAGATGTTTACTTGTCTCAGCTGTGCTGAGTAGTATTGCACCAGCATCCTGCCTGTCTCGGTGTGCTGGGGTTGTAGAAGGGGAGCAGGTCAAGTGCTGTCAGGCATGTGCCAGGGAGGAAATGGAACAGATATCCTCGAACTGTTCTTTACAGCTCTGGTTCTTACAGGAGCTTGCCCAGTCTCTTGAGACCTCACCTATGCTGTAAGATCAGCACTCGCTTATCCTGAGGGTGGTGTCCGGATGGCCTCTCTCTACAGATGCGCCACCACTCAACACTGCTAGACCAGGAACCAAGCTGCCAGCGCGGAGCCTTTGGGAACAGACCGCGTGCAAACGGCAGCAGTGTGTTTGAGATGGTGTAGCTCTCATGGCTGGTGCACCTGCATCCCTGCGGCACTCTGTGAGTGTCACAGTAGTTGTGGGAAGTGGTCAGCGGATGCAGTGCTCAGTGTTAGCGCATTAGCTTGAGCTAATTTGCAGGATTCAGTGAGGTCCACATTTGAGGCGTGTGTCTTGGTGGTACTGGAAAGCAGAGCTGGACTCTTTGCTTTGGGAGACAACTCCAGTTCATGTCTGCTGACCTCTCACTGCTGAGTCTGTAAAATATTTTGGCTTCACACAGTTTTGATTTTGGTTTCTTTTATTGTCACTGTATTATAATTCTTCAGTTAGCAGTGTGGGGTGTTAGGCTTGTTTGCTTGCTTTGTTTTTTGGTGAGACATGGTATGATGTGTAGTCCAGGTTAGCCCCAAACTCACTGTCCCCCTGCCTCAGCCACCTGAGTACAGGTTCGAGTCACCACACTCTTATTCTGCATTTAATATTTTTAAGTTCAAGAATTAATGAAATTATTATTAGTGATAATTAATGAAGTATTTTGTCATCATCCAGACAATGGTGTTTTGATAAGGCTTTTCCAGTTAGGTGCTGTAAGTGTAAATATTCTAAATCTGTTAAGAGAAAAAAATGAAATAATAAACCACAGAGCTGAATATGTCTTGATTCTCTGCCGGATACAACCCTAAAACAAATCACTTCATTTCTAGAGTGAGAAGCCACTTCAGTGAAAATGTGAGCACGTCAGCTTCTAAAGGTTAAAGTGTCAATTTGCGAACACTCTTTATTACTGAGTGTGGGCACACAAAGACTCGGGTCTGAGAGGTTCCAGCGTGCCACGCAGTTCAGATGGTTCCCTCGCAGAGTACCAGGACTTCCAAATAGTTCATGTAGAAATGGATCATGTCAGTTTACATTCACGGTCCTGGTTGCTACAAAACATGTCTGCTGAGATGAAAAAACACTTTTTGGGAAACATGTAAAATCAAAGCAGTAAAAGTTGAGCCATCAACGATGAAGCTGCAGCCATTTCACATAGAGGTGTAATAATTTACTTAAAATGCAATATCAAAGACTTAGATGATGGCACAGTGGCTTGGCTCATTTCATGGAGCCGGAAGGAGTGACGTCGAAATGTATTAAACTTTACTGCGGTCCTCAAGAAGAATGGTTTCTGGGGGTCACGCTTACAGGAAGCCCTTATGGACTTCGCACAGATGATGCAGGAGCTGGGGAGAAGAGCCTGAGGTCACTGCTGTCTCCTGGGGTTTTGCTGTGCCTGGAGGACTTGTAAGATAAACCAAGGGAGCCTGGTACCATTTTATGTTGAGAGACTGACTTGCTACTTTACATCAACTAAACACTAGAGTTAAATAGCATTCTGAAGACCCCGGGGGTTGCAGTACTGAGGTAATCGAGGCTCAGTGTGTGGCTTATATAAACCTCGCTGGGGTGGCCTGTGAAGGCTTGAAGAGGCACTGGTGTGAGGGAGCAGTAAGCCAGTTAGTTCTTAGGGGTCAGGCCTGTGTGTGGTGGCAATCTGCTGGATGTGAAGTTTTTCTTTGTTTTTAGGAGTAAGAATTTGTAATTGTTAACATGGAGAGATTTAGTCGACGCGTGATTGATGACAGAACACGTATGAAGCCAAGTAGAGGAGAGTGTGGTAGGGAGTCAGGATATATTAGAGATTTAAAAAAGAAACAGAAGTAAGAATTCCAGGAGAAAATAATAATCTAACAAATTATATGAGACTGAACTATATCGACTACAAATATGACTAATGCATTAACTTTTAATAGTATCTTTTAAATTCACTGACTCCTAGAATTTGACCAGTTGCTGTTCTCAGAATACTATAGAGTGAAAGTAAAAACCACATCTAATTAGTAATTTCCATGGCTGAGGTGATGGTAGAAATAGCAGGTGTGAAAATCTCAGTGTGGTTAGAACAAGGGCAGGCGTGTTGCCTGTGTATCGCTGAGCAGAAGGGGCCGTGAGCGGCTCCTCCGGCACCTGCAGGGTCCTCCTGTGGAGGGCTCACTCGCTGCTTCCTTCAACTAACTAAGCAGTCCTAGCTCAGACATTGAGCTCCGTGTGTAAATGCTTCAAAGAAAGGATCATGCTAACAGTTTCTAACAAGCAACAGATGGCTTGGAAATTAGTGTGACGACTTGAATGCTTGATGCCGTAGCCTGCCATGCTTGAGTATAGTTTCATAGTATGAATGCTAGGAAGTACATGGGAATGTTTTTAAATATTTAAAGCCAGCTTCACTTAGGGTTTTAGGATTTGGAACAGCATACTCCCTGACCAGCGCTCCTCTGCACACTTTTGTGGGTCTTTCAAATAGGCTTTAATATAATGTATAATATATTTTAAATTAAAACTGCAAGTCTGATTCGTGATTCCTACAGAATACTTCCAAAAAGGTGACGGCTGGTTCAGAATGTTGGGATTTTCCTAGTTTCAGCAGTTAAAGTGTTTGGCACTAATATTTTTTTGTGTGCTCTAACACTTGTTTCAGTATATTTGCAAGTGCTGACAACTGTGTGTGTGACTCTGCTCTGCTATATGGTGTGAATCGAAGAACTCACACTTTCAAATAAAAGAGACATTCTCTGGTGCAATAGTCGCCTCATCTATGCTCAAGGGGCCTGCGTCTTAGTCTGTGGGACTGGCAACTATATTGCCTTCATGGCAAAGGAAGCCTGCAGGTAAACTAAGGCAGGAACTTTAAGAGGGATTGTCATGGTTACCCAGATGGCCCAGTGTAATCACAAGGACCCTTAACAAGAGGGAGGGAGGGCTTGGTGAATGACTTAGGGAGAGATGAGGGCAGAGGCACAACAGGGACTTTGAGGTAGAGAAAGGACCGTAAGTCTAGGGGCGCCTGCATCCTCTAGAAGCTAGGGACCAACCTGTCAGCCAGCAAGCAAACCAGAACTCCAGCCTTACCATCCTGGGGACTGCAGTGAGCCCAAATGTCCTGGAAATAGTCTCCCCTGGAACTTGCTTGCTCCTTAGCGTCTGCCTGGTGTGATTCTGGCTGAGGATCCAGCGTGTCAGCTGGATACCAGTGGACGGATCTACAAGAAAATTTCACTGATTTTAGCTGCAGAGGCCTTTGGTGATTTGTTACAGCAGCAGGAAGAAACTTACACGTTCTGTTCCATGGGAAATTAAATCCAAGATGCCTGTGTTTGCGATAAGTTCTTAGTCTTGTATTAGAGGAAACAATGATACTGAGAAAAGATGACAGAACTGAGGGGAGAGCAACAGTTTTAGGCCAAGAGTATTAAAACAGGAGATCTTGATTCAAGCATTTGGCATCTTTAATTATCACTGTAATTATCTACATTACATATATATAATAATTATAATTTTGACTCAGAGCATATATTTGTTGGAAAAATAATTTGTGTTTGTCATTAAAGCAAAGTTTTATTGGCTTGTTTTAACATATCGATGTCAGAGAATGTTTTTTATCTATAATTATGCTTTTAATCAAACTTGCTTGAATTATGACCCATTTAGTCACTTGCAACCCTCTTTTTGTTGAGGAAGGGTTTTTTTTCTTACAGCTCTCCCTTTGCAGTGATCATTAAAAAGCCAGAGTATCTTTATTTAGACTGACTTCATTTTTAAAGTGTCCAAAAGAGCCTGGCAAGGTGACTTGGTCACTAAGGTGGGTGCGCTGCGCAGGGCCCCGAAGTGCTGGCCTGTTGTTGCTGCAGGGAGCAGGGAGTAATTCCCTAGAGAACAGGGACGGAAGCCGGGGCTTGCTTCTGACTCCTGCAAGTGTGATCCAGAAAACCCATCCATTGTCAGACAAGGGCTGTTGTGATGACGAAGTCAATTAGGACAACCCTTGCTCATAAGAGTGGGAGCTGCTAGGCGGATGAGACAGCTTCTATGGGTACAGTGCTTGCTGCACACGGACAAAGGCCCGAGTTTAGATGCCAGCGCCTGCAGAGGGCTGCGTGCAGCAGCATGTCAGCACATCTGTAACCCCAGCCCTGGGGCGCAGAGAAAGGCCAATCCCCAGAATGTGCTGGCCAGGCAGTCTGAGAGCTCTGGGTTTGATGAGAGACCTGCCTCAAAAAAATAATATGGAGATCAGTAGAGAAATCGACTTCTGGCTACCAGATGCACACTCAGACTTGCATACAACATACACATGAACGCATGCACAGGTACACACTCACACATAGACACACAAATGACACATGCACACTGGCACACACACACACACACACACACACACACAATTTTAAAAATTTGAAAAGGAAGTTGCCTTGCAGTTGCGTCTGCAACACCAGTGGTTTTTTAAATCAGGTGTTCTGCAGAGAGCCTTCTACAGAAGGATCAGGGATGGAGGCTGGCTGGAATAGTAGCTGTCTGTCTGCAGCGGTGAGTGCCATAGCATGCTGCGGAGGAGCATGGCAGTGAGCTCAGTGCAGCAGAAGATGGGAATGGACAGCTGAGGGGAGTCACTGGCATCTCCGGCTGGCTTGGAGTGACCGCTGTTGGTTTAGACACTTGCACCTTAGAGTGCATGAGAAAGTATCTCAGCCTCATTGAAACCCTGTGGGACCGGTCTGCAGTATTTACGTTTGTGTGCTTGGTTAACGGCATCCATGTTGTAGGTAAGGAAAGAGTGGCTTCTGGAACCTTTGGTTTTGTCTTGCTGCGCGAGAGGAGACGTGTTCGCTTGCATTTTAATCTGTTTCTGTTTCCAGCTGCCTGTGAGCTCCTCACACTCTGCTCTCTTCCTCTCTGCTTCTCAAATTGCCTCCCCCACCCCAACTCAGCGCTTTTGCCAGTAACATCCTCATTTGTCTCATCTGCTCACCTGTGCCCTCACATCTCTCAGGACCCGCCCTTCGATCCTAGCATCAGAGAGGAGTCCTTTCTGAGCTCACTGAGTGTTTGCTGTGCACTGCCGCTCTGTTAGAGTTGTTGTTGACTGGCTCTCCTCAAAGGTAGGAGCACATGCATTTCTGCTCCCCTGCTGCCCAGCAGGACGTGTTCAGTGCTGAAACAAGACATTCTCGCTCGCTTTGGGCCTGTCCCGGGACAGACAGCAGGTTCTCCTAACAGTCTGCCAGCTAGTGACTAAAGAAATTCTTGGAATGTATCAAATGCCTGCTATACGGTAGTGGTAGCAATTAGTTAATGTATGCTGATGTTGGTGAGGTGGTCTCTGGAAAGAATTACTCATAAAAAAGTCATAATGGGCTCTGGTTACACAAAACCTGGCACCCGCACTCAGGTACTGGCTGTTGAGATGTATGAGAAACCGTTAGCCAAAGTGATGGGTTAAGATTGGAACTGAATTTGGCTATGGGCTTCCTTTGTGGACTTGATCACTTAAGTTCATCGCTTTCTTAGACCCCAGCAGTGAGGCAGTACTACCAAGAAGTTTTGGAATCACTGGGTGCACTAGATGTAGAGATCAGTGCCTTTCCTCACTGGGGAATGCCCCCGGCGAGATGACGGTGGTAATGTCTTCTCAAGGGAAGGCGTGCCTGCCCAGTGCAGCTCTTGCTGCTCAGGCACCCTCCATCAGCCAGCTGAGTTCCTCTTTGTGTTTTGAACAGAAGGATTGCTTGCATGTTCTTCCATGTGGAGTTGCCCCTTTGTTAAACATGAACAAATTAGATGCAAAAAAAAAAAAAAAAAAAAAAAAAAAAGATTCTTCTAAGTCGAAATGCTGGTTGATGTTGTTAGCCTGAATATCAACAGTCTTTACTATCAACATTTTAAAAATATCATTTTTATTAGTGTATTAGTCAGGATTCTCTAAAGGGACAGAACCCATAGAACGAGTATGCATTTAAAGGGGGTTCCCTAGATCAGCTTGCACGGTAAGGCCTTCGCAGTCCAACAATGGCTGAACCACAGCAGAGAGGTGGAGCATGACGCTTGCTCAACCCAGGAGGCTGGATGCCTCAGCAGTCCCAGTTTTGAGTGAAGTCCTGGAAGATACCAGGAACCTTCTCGTCTTCAACCCATGACGAAACCTGAAGACGTTGGTTCTGATATCAGGAGCACCATAGGTGTGGCCACAGGATGGGTGAACTTGCCAGCAAGAGAAAAGGCAGCAGACAGACAACACAGCTACACTTCCGTCTTTCCCTAGCTGGACTTGACGGAAGGCACCACTTACATCAGGGCAGGTCTCTCCTTTTTGAAGTGGTCTGATGAAGGAAACCCCTTGCAGGAGTACCCAGGTACAACGTCAGCTGTCACAATTACGTGCTTCTGCAACCTAGTGTCCTCACTTGCAGAGGCGCTTGCCTGCCTCGGAGTGCCATCTAAATAGCACGTAAGTCTTAAAGCAAGGTAGAACTAACGTAGTTCTCTTCAGCCAGATGAATGAGGCTTCTGGCAAACAGATCTTAACTAGTATTTTATGTTTCTTCCTGTTTATTGCTTAGTCTGTGATATCGAGCCAGGGGCCTCATACGTTACTGGTGTACACCCTGCCTCCGTACACCCCCACAGCTGTTACCTTTCATTTTATTTTGACTTTTTTCAGCATGCACACATTTTACATGTGGAGTTGAATGACTTTTCACAAAGTTTGCCCAGTACCCAGAGCAGTACTCTGCCGGAGCCCCAGAGATCCTGTCGTCCCCCTCCAGCCAGCTGCTGTCCAACCCTCCAGCCGGCTACTGTCCACCCAAACCTTAGCCAGGTAACCACCTCCGCACCCTAAAACTACTGGTGGCTTCTGCTCTTCTCATAAACAGGATCCACGGTGTATTTTTCTTTTTCGGAGTTCTTTCATGTAGTATCATATTTGCAAATGAAATATTCTTAGGTTAGATGCAGTAGTTTGTTTATTGCTATTTAATATTCTGTGCGGATATTATTCTAATAACTAATATGACTCAAAGTTTTGATAGCACTAAAATCCCAGTTAAAATTTTGGTATCTGATATTTGGTATTTCAAAAGTTACTTTACTTTAGAATATAAAGTCAAAATAAATGCAAGGTAATCATAGATAGCAATATTTGTGTTTATAGTCTGCAACATTTAACAATCTAGCTTTTGCTGCAAGTAAAATCTATTTTCATTTGGAAAATTGGTAAACATGCTAACACAGCAATATTTTTATAGAACTGAATATTCCAGGAAAAACTGATTTTTTTTTTTTCATACGACTTTTTTTTGTTTGTTTGTTTTTCGAGACAGGGTTTCTCTGTGTAGCCTTGGCTGTCCTGGACTCACTTTGTAGACCAGGTTGGCCTTGAACTCACAGCAATCTGCCTGCCTCTGCCTCCTGAATGCTGGGATTAAAGGCGTGCACCACCACGCCCGGCTTTATACTGTTCTTTTAATACTGTAGTGTGTTGCTTTCCTCTGAAAAACATTCTTAATACTCACTGGCATCCATGTGCCATGTTTCCTTTAGTTTCCACATTTCTGAGATCTGGAGGTGGCTTGACGTAGAGGCACGGATGGTGGGGACCTGTGTGTGCTATCCTGACAGAACTTACGGCTCTGTGCCTTGCTGGCCCTGTAGCTAGGGCCCTGCTGTCTAAGTGTATCCTTCCAGAGTTGCGGGCGAGAGCCAGGCAGGATGGACAGTACACACACCTCCTGCCAGGTTGGTGCTAGGGAACCAGTAACTGTTCTTTTAGCGACCATTGGCCTGACACATAGGAATCATAGGCTCTTTGACAGTCCCCCTGTACACCTACTCTGATGTCCTGAACCACGCAGACTCTGTCATTGAGAAGACTCAGAATGGCCCTCTTTGTGAGTGTGTCCCTGTGGATCCTCATTGGCTGGGTGATAGATCAGTTTCAGGCCACGAGTTCAAGCTGACCCTGAACTTGATACCCTAATAGACATATCCATAAAAGTCTGCCCTGAATGGTGAGTGGCCGCAAGCCAGTGTCATGCCATCTACAAGTCACCGTATTACAGTGCCCAGGCCCCTTTTTGCCTTGGTGGTGCTGGATCTCAGTTCCTACGAGATTGCACTCACCACAGTAAGGGGTGCTCTCACCAGCACATGCCTGGGGGTTCATAGACTTGATGCACAGACAGCAGCCATTTTAGTGTCCGTTTACATGATCCTGTGAAGTAAAAAAGACCTTAACATTTGGGTGCAGAGGTTAAAGGAAAATAATCGTCCTGAATAGTTTCTAGTATTCCAGGGAGCTGAAATGTTTGATACAGTTTTTCTTCTTTGTGGAAGTTTTATCTATTACAAAGCTGAATGAAATCTTCACATAGGAAAATAAAATTTGGTCTGGCTAGTAGCTCACAACCATCCCTAACTCCAGTTCCAGGGGACACAATGCCCTCTTCTGACCTCTGCAGGCACCATGCATCTATAAGGTACACTTAAATACATGTAGGCAAAACATTTATAAAACATAAAATAAAAAATAAATTAAAATTTAAAAACCCAAGAGACAAACTTTTATAAACTGTAATCTTGAGAAGTTCCACGTTTCTTGAATTACAGCACAAAATCAGCTTTAAAAGTTTGGCCACTGGTTACCACTTTCATTTTTGTTGTAGTATCATTAATATTTTTTGCTTGTTTTTTTTTATTCACTGTTACTCTTGTTTATTTCTGAACAGTTGAACAACACTTCCTTGTGCTTTGTCTTTTGTTACACTGTTTCTGTACAGGTTCTCTTCCGGGCACCCCCCCCCCCCCACACACACACACCAGGACAGAAGTTAAGGGCGGAGAGGAACATTGGTTTAGACTGCTAAGCTTTAGTAAATGTGGAATCTGGAGTCCAGCTAGCTCCCCAGGCTGAATTCCCCCCCCCCCCCATTTAGCTGATAGAGAACCACGGGGACCCTCAAATTCTCGGTTCTCAGTGAGAAAATACGTATTTATTTCTCTCTTGCGTTGGAATCATGTAAACTATGTCCATGTAGAGTTCGTAAAGAATTGCTGCTGTCAGCTGTAAATGCCCAGGCAGTGACTGCTCCAAGTATTGTCTGGATAGTAACTCTGCCCCAACTGCTGTGAGCCACCACGCGGAACAATGCGTCGTACCCTTTTACAGCTTCCCTTCTAGGTGTTTTTTTTTTTTTTTTTTTTTTTTAAATTTAAAATTAAATTTTGTATTTTTGCCATGGCACAGAATGGAGACTGATGATAAATCATAAATCATACGAGATAAAATCCCCCAACAAGTGAACTCCGTTTCAAAAAGCCACCTTGCCACAAGGGAAACAGGAGACTCCTCGGAGTCCCTTTTCCTTCAGCAGAAGCCATCACCTTACATTGGGCTTTGTGGAAATGCAGGTTGAGGGCGGGGTGCTTTGTAAATTGACTTTTGGTTTGGCGTTAATCTGGCTTTGGTTTGGATTAAGAAGGGCTGGCCTCAGTTCTCTGAGCCTCTATCCTCCCAGGGTTATCAGCACATATCAGGACCAGTGTCACTGTCCCAGGATGAGGTGAGAAGCCTATGTAGGGGAGAATAGGCTGAACAAATATGGAGTGTTTTTTTTTTTCCCCTTGGTGCCTCTGTTAGTGGATGCTCCCTCGTCCCTGCATCCAGTCTATTATCTGATCTGACAAGGATGGATTCATTTTCCTCAAGCCTTGGTTGTGGCTTGATTACTAATTTCATAGACTCAAAAGGCAGGGCTGACCCGAGGAGGAGCAGAAAGAGCAGCAGCAATCACATGGGGGTGGAGAGGATGCTTCCTTAAGGTCTGATTGTGGAAAAAGAGGTACAAGTTAGACAGTGGTCCTGTTAACAAAGTGGATCTCAGTGAGCATAACTCATAACCAGCCATCTGGTGACACCTGCAAGGGACTTGTGTCTGTAGGTTCAAAACAAAAATAAAACAACAACAAAAAGAACTCATCTCAAATTGGTTAATGAGAGGCATTTAAAAAAATCTTATCAACCTGACTTTTAGAACACACATTTGTTAAGGAAACAGCATTTTCAGTTTAGAACTACGCATTAAGTTAATATGAAATTCTAAAGGAAACTTTAAGTCTTTTTTGTCAAACGGAGGCAGAGGCTTGCCTAGGAAGCCACAGGACACTGGGTCTGGGAACCTCTGTAGATATCAAATCCACAGTTGCCCTAGTGCCTTGTAAAAAATTGAGTCATTTGACAGAAACCACACATATCCACCCAGATACTTGACTGACTCATCTCTAGGTTAAAGACCCTAAAGTGACGTAAAAGCCATGTAAGAAATTGTTATGCTGTACATCATTTCTGTAGCTGTGTTGTATTTGACATGCGGCAAATGCAGGTTGTGCTCTCCCCCCAAAAGGGAAGAAAACACACCACGACCAATTTGCATTGTCCACATACTCACTGGAGCATGGTCTTAACTCTGGTGGCCAGCTCCTTACAGAGAACAGAGTTCTCCCCGCCCCACAGCCCCGCCCCAAGCCATCTTCACCCGTGAAGATCTACACTAAAGCATCTTTGTCCCAATTTTTTGGGACTCTCCTCATTGGCTTCCTGTCTGGACTGTTTCTTTTTACGAGGCATGGGGCTTGTAGTGGGGGGATGTCACAGAACCCTCAGTGTCTCTCATTCTTAATTATGAGTCTGCAGTCATCAACACCACTGCAAAAGAAACTTCCTTGCCCATAACACCCAGCAGCAGCACAGGTTGATGGTTTCCGTTGGCAGTGGGGTTCATGGCCTTCAACATGGCCTCAGGTGGCAGCACAGACTATGGACATCAGCATGGCCTCTGGTGGTAACATGTGCCATGGACATCAACATGCTTTCCATTGAGCACACAGACCACAGACATCAACACTCCCCCCACCTCCCCACCCTGGTGGCAGCAAGGACAGTGATCATGAGCACGGCCTTCAGCAGCAGCACAGACGACGGCCATCACCATGGCCTCCACTAGCAGCCCAAATCACAGACACCAACATGGTTTCCGAGGAGGCTTAATCTAGGAAATGAACTGTTCTTTATTTTGGATTTCTTGTTGGTGCTCAGTGCCAGGGTGATCTGGTTGCGGGGAGTGGTCGGGGGCACGTTGGGGTGAAGTTGGGGAGCAGAATCTTCTCAAGACCCAGATGCTGCACATCACACACGTCCGTCTTCAGCAAGGACGTGCTCCTTTGCCTTCTGCATCTGCTCTCCCAAGTCTCCAGTTCTGCCCCTCCCTTCCGCCATCTTTCCCATCTCTCCATCTCACATTCATCCATCAAAATGGCAATGCAAACCGCTGCTTTGTGTCACACGGTATATTTTCTTGCCCAAACAGCTTTACATGCAAATACTCACTGCAAGGAGTCATTGGTGTGGCTCAAAGCTTCTGGTCTCTGAAGCACCACAAATACTGCACTATCGCCGAGACTCATCTCAGCAATCCTGTGATTTTTGCGGCTAGACAGCATGTCCAGTGGCAGGATCCATGGGCGCTCCGAGCTGCTGCACACCTCCTGCCCTTAGCGCTGGCTCACTAGGCATGACCATCTTGCTTGCAGCCCAAGGGCAGCACCAAGACCAGGGCTGCCGCCCCACAACCTCCCTCCCTGAAGCAGCAGTAGCTCTGCCATCTTTTCTTTCAATTTCTTAAGACCACTCTTTAAAAGCATCTTTCCGTTAGACCTGCCCTTTTTTGGTGTCTGTGGAGCTACTGCAAGCTCTTCCTCCTCCTCCTCTGCGTCATCTCATCTTCTGCAGCCTCCCCTCCCCTTGAAGCCTCTGCGGTTGTCTCAGTCTCCTTGAGAGGGTCCGAGGTTCTGTGGATGCCAGTGGCTGATGCCGTCTTGAGTCCTCAGCTCCTATTGCTGTTAGTCTTACTGAGCTACATCTGTCTGACTGTATCATTTGCCCCTGGTTTTGGTGACAGTTTCCCCTGGCTCTTCACGTTGATTCTTCCAGGATGAAAACCGAGCCAGGGCTCCTGGTCCTTTCTTCAACCTCCGGGCGGGACTAAGCCTCGGACTTCCCTGCCAGTTCTTGCCTTGTTGGAGTCTTGACTTGGTTTGAGCTGATAAATTCTTCTCTGATCTTTTAAAACTAAAGTAATAATGAATTCTAGGTTTAAGGACCCGTAATTAGCCCTCATGAATTGCAGCTGAGCTTAAAATGCTTTTTATTGACTGGAAATTGGGTTACTGGTTCCAAGCTCCCATGTGTGCTCTATCCTGGTTGTGGCATTTGCTAGTGTGTGTCTTCCCTTCTTTGTACTGGGGGAAAAAAAAAAAAGCCCTGTTTTTCACCTTAGCATCTGGCCCCAGATGTGCTTTGGGCCTTCAGCCTCAGTTCTTGTGATCCACGTGGGGAACGTGGTGGAACCCTTGCTGTTTCTTTCCTTTCCTCCCCATGAACCTCAAGACTCTGCACCCTGTGTTTGACACCCTGGTGACCTCAGGTCTCCATATTTGTTGTAGTTTATGGATGAATGCAGGACCTCTCAGTTTCCCTTGACTCCAAGCCAGTCTGTTCATGCCAGTGTGTCTTTAAAGTACCCGAGAACACCCTTTATCCAGCTGATGTGTAGCACACAGCCCTTCCCCACATGATGCTTCCAACTTCTCCCCCTCCACCCCCACAGCACCCTGTTTCTCTGTAGCTGCACACAGTCAGTGAGGGGCTGTGGAGGTTTGTGTGTCTTGTTCTTTATGTAGGAGAAGATAAGAATACAACAATGTTGTCCCTGTTCCTGGAGCTCAAGAGCCAGCTGCGAGGAATTAAAACACGCCGTCCTTTACCATGTGCAGTGGTGACCCTAATTAATGAGTCAGAATTCCCTGCTTTCTGATGGGAGTTTAATTTAAAACTGTAAACTGGATGCTCGTTAATTTAATGCTTTTCCTTGACACGTGTCTACAGCTTTTAGTAAAATGTTTTTAGATGTCTGTGAAAATGGAAGGATACAGACAAGCCACCATTAACTAAGCTTAAAGAATGACCAGCCTCTTGTTAGTAAACCACTTCTAAGAGGGTCCCTTGGCCTTGCTCTGGAAGAGTGGGGTGCTAAACGTGCCTTTTTAGTGTTGCTTTGTCATCGTTGTGTGTTTGCATTTGCCTCTCACTGTTTCTTTGCCCTCCTCACTCTTTTGGAACAAAGCAAGCACTACAGTGATTCCCCTTCTCCATGTCCATGCCTGGGTTATCCGTGGCGCTCTCCTGCAGTCATCTCGTCTCCCTTTACAGCTGCCTTGAGGCTGAAGCAGTTTTCCCAGTGTCTGTTCACCACAGCATGTCTGTAGCACGTGGCCACCACAACGGCTGTGAAATGATCTTGCTCTGTGAAAGACTGTGCAACAACCTAGCTCAGAGCAATAGAGGCACAGGAGATGGCGTCAATCATGCAAGTTGGCACTAACGAAACAATTGGGGATGGCTGTCCTCCAAACACAGTCACCTCCTGTGTTAAAATGCTATGCACAGTTCACCAGAAGAAACCCCTGCCTTTGCCTCTTTAGATTGTGCTTTGGAGGCCATTCAGGGGAGAACCTTTGGTAGTTTAGATGTGGCTCAGATGTCAGAGGCCTGATCCTAGCTTGATCTGTCTCCAGGGTCCTATTCTCAAAGGCCAAGTGTCCCTGAGCACAGTGGTGCCTGCCTGTCACCTGTGGCTGTAAGGTTGAGTTGGATCCTTCTGCTCACTGCTTGACACCACCTGTCTCCTCTGTAATACCAGCGAGTGGGACCTAGCTTCCATTCAACTCTGCAGTGCTCCCAGGACGGCTACAGGCAGATATTGGGGGCATGATGTTGGCTCTGTTAATAGGTGGATACAGTACATGACAGAAATATAACTTCAGGATCGAGGAAGTTGCAACAATAGGGTTACTGCCGAATGGTATAGGCCAGAGAGGACAGGTTATACAAGAAGGGTCCTTAAAATTTGTGTTCCTTGGTCACTATGTTCAGATCACGGCCCCTGAGGCCTGTGGGTTGTGGTTTCTGAAGAAGCTACCGACAGGTTTGTGTTTACTGAGCAATTTGAGCCACGCACTAAAATACAGCTGGGGAAGCCTGTTTCCTTATATTGCTTCTGTTGTTTCTATGTCTTGTACGCCTTGTTTCTGTGTAAAATCTTTCTCTACCCTCATGCCATGGGAGATGCTTGTTTTCTTTTCTTTTTCATGGAGTCGAAAATACTGTCTTGTAATAAGTCTTAAGATTTTGCGTTCATAGGTAGGGCTTGAAACATCTCAGGGTTCTCTTTTGCATAGACAATGAGCTGTGGGAAGATTCTGTTTTCATGTGCATTAGCAAGCTTCTCTGTGCTTCTTTGCATTAGCTTGGAACACTTCCTTAGTCACACAAAAAACGACTACATTTGGGGACCCACATGTGTGGTGCTGTTCCCGTCTGTGGGTCTGTTCTCGCTGACTCAGCTCCACCCTGTTGTATGCGCTGCTGTGAGCTCCACCCCGTTGTACACAGTGCCCTGCTGTGAGCTCCACCCTGTTGTACACAGCACCCTGCTGTGAGCTCCACCCTGTTGTACACAGCACCCTGCTGTGAGCTCCACCCTGTTGTACACAGCACCCTGCTGTGAGCTCCACCCTGTTGTACACAGCACCCTGCTGTGAGCTCTACCCTGTTGTACACGGTGCCCTGCTGTGAGCTCCACCCTGTTGTACACAGTGCCCTGCTGTGAGCTCCACCCTGTTGTACACAGCACCCTGCTGTGAGCTCCACCCTGTTGTACACAGCACCCTGCTGTGAGCTCCACCCTGTTGTACACAGCACCCTGCTGTGAGCTCCACCCTGTTGTACACAGCACCCTGCTGTGAGCTCTACCCTGTTGTACACAGCACCCTGCTTTGAGCTCCACCCTGTTGTACACGGTGCCCTGCTGTGAGCTCCACCCTGTTGTACACAGCGCCCTGCTGTGAGCTCTACCCTGTTGTACACAGCACCCTGCTTTGAGCTCCACCCTGTTGTACACGGTGCCCTGCTGTGAGCTCCACCCTGTTGTACACAGTGCCCTGCTGTGAGCTCCACCCTGTTGTACACAGCACCCTGCTGTGAGCTCCACCCTGTTGTACACAGCACCCTGCTGTGAGCTCCACCCTGTTGTACACAGCACCCTGCTGTGAGCTCCACCCTGTTGTACACAGCACCCTGCTGTGAGCTCTACCCTGTTGTACACAGCACCCTGCTTTGAGCTCCACCCTGTTGTACACGGTGCCCTGCTGTGAGCTCCACCCTGTTGTACACGGTGCCCTGCTGTGAGCTCCACCCTGTTGTACACGGTGCCCTGCTGTGAGCTCCACCCTGTTGTACACAGCACCCTGCTGTGAGCTCCACCCTGTTGTACACAGCACCCTGCTGTGAGCTCTACCCTGTTGTACACAGCACCCTGCTTTGAGCTCCACCCTGTTGTACACGGTGCCCTGCTGTGAGCTCCACCCTGTTGTACACAGCACCCTGCTGTGAGCTCCACCCTGTTGTACACAGCACCCTGCTGTGAGCTCCACCCTGTTGTACACAGCACCCTGCTGTGAGCTCCACCCTGTTGTACACAGCACCCTGCTGTGAGCTCTACCCTGTTGTACACAGCACCCTGCTTTGAGCTCCACCCTGTTGTACACGGTGCCCTGCTGTGAGCTCCACCCTGTTGTACACAGCGCCCTGCTGTGAGCTCTACCCTGTTGTACACAGCACCCTGCTTTGAGCTCCACCCTGTTGTACACGGTGCCCTGCTGTGAGCTCCACCCTGTTGTACACAGTGCCCTGCTGTGAGCTCCACCCTGTTGTACACAGCACCCTGCTGTGAGCTCCACCCTGTTGTACACAGCACCCTGCTGTGAGCTCCACCCTGTTGTACACAGCACCCTGCTTTGAGCTCCACCCTGTTGTACACGGTGCCCTGCTGTGAGCTCCACCCTGTTGTACACGGTGCCCTGCTGTGAGCTCCACCCTGTTGTACACGGTGCCCTGCTGTGAGCTCCACCCTGTTGTACACAGCACCCTGCTGTGAGCTCCACCCTGTTGTACACAGCACCCTGCTGTGAGCTCCACCCTGTTGTACACAGCACCCTGCTTTGAGCTCCACCCTGTTGTACACGGTGCCCTGCTGTGAGCTCCACCCTGTTGTACACAGCACCCTGCTGTGAGCTCCACCCTGTTGTTCGCCCTGCTGTGAGCTCCACCCTGTTGTATACAGCACCCTGCTTTGAGCTCCACCCCGTTGTACACAGCACCCTGCTGTGAGCTCCACCCTGTTGTACACAGCACCCTGCTGTGAGCTCCACCCTGTTGTACACGGTGCCCTGCTGTGAGCTCCACCCTGTTGTACACAGCACCCTGCTGTGAGCTCCACCCTGTTGTACACAGCACCCTGCTTTGAGCTCCACCCTGTTGTACACGGTGCCCTGCTGTGAGCTCCACCCTGTTGTTCGCCCTGCTGTGAGCTCCACCCTGTTGTACACGGTGCCCTGCTGTGAGCATCCTAAGCTCTGGTGAGGCGAGTCCCCTCACCTGGTTCTTCTAGAGCCCTTGGCAGTTCTTGATTTGTTTCCCTCTATATGAATTTTGTGATTAAGTTGGCAAAGCTGTCAAAAGAGACATTGAAATTTTGATGAGAATAGCATGTAATTGGTAGATTAATTGGGGGCAAGAATTGTTCCACATTGAATTTGCCTCTGTTTTATCATGATCTTCATTTAGGTCATTTTTCATGTTACGATGTGGTTTGATTCTATAAAGACCTTCCATTGCTTCAAATATTAGCCTTAAGTTACTGAAAGTTTCAGGAGCTGACAGTACTCCTGTGTTTAAAGTTTCTGTTGCTATAGGGAATACCATTTCTGCATGTATGTGTGTCTGTGTGTGTATGTGTATGTACGTGTGTGTGTATATAGTTACTGATTTCTTTTTACTCCTACTTTTCTCAAATAGGCAAAAATTGTCTTTACATTCTGGATTCATGATGTTACAGATAATACATTAAGTAGGATGTATTCCATTTTTTCATCCTGGTCATTAAACGACATTACTTTTTATTCCTAGTATCATGCACATTTTTGCCTTTTGCTAACATTTTCCTTTTACTTATTTTCAAAGAGGTAGATTTTTTTTACTTCACTATTTTTAATCTTTATATCTTTTTCTTAAATTTTACTAATTTCTGCTCATATCTCTTCCTACAGCAAACATAATTTTATTACTGTCATGTGTGAGAGCCAAAAGTTTCTGCGTTGCTACCCACAGCCTTTCTCATGAGAGTGGTCACATGATGCAGCTGAGTCATCTGGAGCATCTGTCCTGGATGTCGCCACATACCCATGTTTGGAAACTGAACACAGCCCTTCTGCTTGGTCCCTGATGGTTAATTCACTTCTGTTTTTGTTTATGCAGGAGGCACTTTAGCTGGGTCACTTTTGTTCTTCATACATTGTGGCTTAAGCACAGTTCAGCTAAAGAACCAAAAACTGAGGGACTGGACATGTCCTGCTAATTGTGGGTGGTCGAGTCTCCAGCTTAATTAAAAGTCATTACTGCTGGGAAAATTAAGAAGGGACACTTTGTGTAAGATAATACATTTATAAGATCTACTCTGTGCTTCCCCTGTTGATTTCATGGGGCGTGAGCAACAGTGTCTAAGTAACGAGTGTGGGTGGGATCTTCTACAAATAGCCACACTAGCCACTGCTCCGGGATGCAGGGACTGAGCCAGACTGCAGGTTCTGCCAGGTTTGGTCGGGTCACAGCCTGTGATGAATCTTTGCTGAGGTTCACCTTTGAAGGGACTCTTGTCTTGCGTGGGTAGCATCCCTGAGTAGACTGACCTGGTAGACAAGAAGTCAGCATCAAGGTGCTGCTTCCTGGTCAGATGGAGGACGGTTTGCTGAAGCTGGCATTCCCTCGGTCCAAGCATCACATGCGTGGTAACCTGGGCCACAGTGCATTTTCCAAATGTTCCCCACTGTTCCTGTTCCTTGAAGAAAAACCAAAACTGTATTCCATCAACCTGCCTTTGCTTGCTGTTTTTGCACTGTAATAAGCTGGCATGCAGGGTCCGTGATCTGCTGGGAGTTAGGCCAGGTGTGTTTTGTGAGTTTATTGATTTTCCTGTACTTCGGGATGTGGAGTAGGACTTTGGTCGTTTTCACTCCTCGGGTTGAGGAATGTAGAGGCACAGACAGAGTGGCCTTCGTAAGGCAAACAGCTGGTGAGAAGTGGGGGGCAGAGTCAAAGTTGAGTCTGACAGCATCTGCATTCACAGTGACCACAGCCTTCTGCCTCCACACAGGTAGCGTAAGTGTGTAAGAACTGGGAGTGATGCCCCACAAGGAAAGGAACCGTGAAAAGGCAGAGAAATAAACAATGGACCCCCGGGTCAGCCCCAAACCGCGCAGCTGTGTGCTGAGATGCTGGGATAGGGAGGGGCCAGTTTTCAGTTGGGGCAAAGGTGCTTCTTTGAGCAGCTGGCTTTTTGTGGCTCAGGGCCACGGTCACTTTCCATACCACAGTGGGCCTTGACAGACCTCAAGACATGCTCCCCACTAACTTACCTGTGAGTTCAGGTCCATTGTTGGCTCCCCCATTTTGCTTGGTCTGGAGACTATTACTGGTTATTATTATTCAGTAAATCCACAAAGAGACCACAACTTTGTATTTCATAGGCTTTGTTTTCATTTTAAAAAAAAAGACATACATGTACATCATTATATTAAACTAGACATAAAAAACAAACACAAAACTGTAAAGCTTTCGCCTTTAACTTGAACCCAAGAAAGAACACTGGCCTTTGGGCTTGCCTGCTGCTCTGTGGCATCAGAAATGATCCCCTGTCTCCAGCTGTGGTGAGTGGGCCTGTAAAGAGCACAGCTGTAGACAGTGACCGAGAACAGTGCTGGCTTTGTTGCCTGGTTTCCCGTAAAAGTTCTTGTTTTGGAAAAATGTAGGAGATGCAGAGATCCTGGGAACGGTGACATCATCTTTTTTGTTTTTCTTTAAAATAGGCCGGCAAGCCACTGTACACTCAGCACAGGATAGCTGTTTATTCTGTGTCTTAAACAACAGTGCACAGAAGTCACTGTTATTCAGGCAAGGCCCAGCAGTTTTAAAGGGTGTAGGCATGTGCCCCGTCTGAACTTCCTGTTGCTGTGTAGCTCGAATTCCACATGTGTTCAGCTACCATTTCCAAAGGACCCCCGTACAGATGTTAATTTTGAAGAAATAAAATTCCTTATCTGATTTGGTCGGGTTGTATTGCCAGGCTCCACCTAAAGCCATGCTTTGCGTTGACTGCAGGTGTGATGACCCATTGCTTTTCCATTACAGAGCCACTCTCCCAGGCTGCTTAGTTTGTCTTGGTTTGCTGCGGTGCAACCAGGGAGACTGAGTTTTAGTTAATTTTCTTTGGCTGGTGTTGAGAATTGAATCCAGATCCTCATGCATGCTTGGCAAGTGCTCTGTCGCCGAGCTAGCATCAAGGGATGTTTAACCAGGGGTCCAGTTTGCAAATAGTTTACAGTGATCCCATCTGCAGGCAGTCAGCTCGTATTCTCTTTTCCACAAAGGCTAAAGTAATTTTTTTAAACAAAAGAGTCTTGTTAAGCGCAGTCGCTGGCTGGATAAGATCAGTAATAACTCGATGGCTACAGAGGCATCGGCCGTGCTTGAGGTGCTCGGCGCTGTTCTTGCACTTAGCACTCGACTTGTTTATTCTGACAGCCAAACGCTCACTTCTGTTACCCTGTTTGGTAGATGAAGAAACCAAAGCACAAAGGTCCCTGAGATAATATCCCAGCATGGCGTCATCACTAGGTGACATGCCGTGACTCCACAGATCACAGCCTGAATAGTCTTAAAATGATCCACCTAAGGCCCCATAAGGTGTTTAAACACATTTTAAAAAGTGTATCCTGGACCCTTCAGAAATATCTGTCATAGCCACACATCGTGGAAGGTCCTTGTAGTCTCCACACTCAGGAGGCTGGGGCAGGGAGATCATAGACCAATGTTGGCTATACAAGACCTTGTCTCAGAAAATCTCACCAGAAAAGACCAGGATAAGAAGATGGGTTAGCTGTTTTTCTTTTTCTTTCTTTCTTTCTTTCTTTTTCTTTTTTTTCCCCCCCAAGACAGGATTTCTCTGTGTAACAGAACCCTGGCTGTCCTGGACTCTATAGACCAGGCTGGCCTCAAACTCACAAAGATCCACCTGCCTCTGCCTCCCAAGTGCTGGGATAAAAGGTGTGCGCCACCATGCCCGGCTGCTGTTTTTCATTTTTTAAAAAATGCCACCAGGGTGCATTTCCCAAATAATCAGTAAAGTTGCAATAAAGAAGAAAGTATAGTCATCGTCTGAAGGTTGGTTTCACAGGTGTTAGGGAGGCATTGTGATGAAGTCACTCAGAGTGGAGTGTAGCACAGTCTGAAATAGTTCACTTACCCCTTGTCTGTACATGTGTTTCTTCACTGCACACAGACACACACATGTAAACACGTACATATGTATGCATACATCTACCTTGATGACATGAATGTATGTGTGTACATATGTGAAATTTATATATGGTTTGTGTATGTAGATCTTCTCTTTACCTGTAAGTGTCTTTCTGGAAATTACTTACCACGAAAACATTCATGTTCATTTCTCACAGTTGAACAATTGAAAAATAAAGCAGTGATTCACAATGTGGTGAGGTAATTAGACCGTAGGCTATCTGTTGGCTTTATGATTTCTTTATCAAAGATTTACTGAGGGTCTGTTAAGGGTATGCAGGAAATTTTGAGAAGAAGGCTTACAGTCCTCAACCCGGTCAGCA
Source organism: Acomys russatus (assembly GCF_903995435.1). Classification (NCBI taxonomy): domain Eukaryota; kingdom Metazoa; phylum Chordata; class Mammalia; order Rodentia; family Muridae; genus Acomys; species Acomys russatus. The sequence continues at coordinate 78,439,955 of NC_067139.1, forward strand.
TGTGGCCTGGGGCCATCTCATACAGGCAATCATACTGCTGTTGTGGGGCAAGGTTGTGGCTTGCCACAATCAGCTTCAGCACACAGTGCCTTGTTAGCTGAGTCTCTTGAGAGAAGAACTGGGGTCCGTGTGTCTCACGGGGAGCTTCACAGAGAGAAGCTAGCAGGGAAGGAGGCCTTTGACAGGGTCAGGTGGGAAAGGCAGCAGGAAGCTGAGCTGAGCTGAGCTGGAGGACTCTGCCTACCTGGCCTCAGGCACGTGCTAGCGACCCAAGGCGTAGGCGTGTCTGATTGAGAAGTTACATTGGTGGTTGTTTTGAAAATACTCAGAATGCACGTGGTGAACGTAACAGGTGGATTAGCTGTCGTGCAAACATAGGGATGTAACATAGACTGAGTTAATGGCAGTGAAAGTAGAGAGCGGCGGATGCCTTAGAGTGACATTCATGCAGATGAATGCTTTGGTATGCCCTCCAGTAGTTTGGCTGTGCTGTAAGGGAGAGTGAGACCACCCTGCCAACCAAGCTATTGACTTGAAGAATTGAGGATGTCATGGGAAGCTGAGGGTCTAGAGGCAAGAGTGAGTCCAGGAGTTGCTGAATTTAAGGTTTTTGAGATGCAGACAAGTGCTGGGCTCAGAAGGTGGTAAGAGTGTGGATCTGCAGTTGGTGCGGTGGCCGGGGAGGGGCCTGCACAGGGCAGGGAAGTTTAGGGTGTACAGATGGTGTGTGGAGAAGCAGAGAGTGAGTGCCCTGGCAGCTTTTAACTGTTCAGGAGAGAATGGGGGGAGGGGTGTGTTTTTAAGGGCTCTGAGCCCAATGGGGGCTTCAAGCAAGGCCGGCAGTTGCCAGCAGGTGTGGATTCCGAGGGTCCAAGCAGGAACAAAACACTGAAAGAGTCCACCGGTGTCACCAATATGAGGTGGCCTCTAGGGCTGCTCTTCACTGATGGTGTGGAGCACTGGGGTGGCACTAAAGATGGGGTTCACTGTAGAGCGTGGGAGGCAGAGATGGTGTTATCAAGCACTGGAGGCCCTGAGACAGTGAGCATGTTGGTGGCAGGGGATTGAAGTTGCAGAGAGGGGTCTGTTCATACAGACATTAATACACAAGACTCTCAAATATCCTTGAATCCCAAAGGCCCTGAGCCAGTGCAGAAGGTCATGGGGTTGATAGTACAGGGGTGGGGATTAGACTGGGCAGTCCCGCAGAAGACAAGGAGTGGCTAGAACCCACCAGGACTGGCCAGGAAAGCGGAAAATCACACCCTTCTTGGAAAAGAAGAGCAGAGGAAGCACATGGGTGAATGCTCTGACTCAATAGAAAATGAAAATGAATATTTAAGAAAGTGAAACCATTTATTGTTTTCAAAGGTGAATAAAAGTGTGCTCCCTGGGCTAGGTAGCATTGACAGGATGGATGCTGTTGCCAAGCACAGTGTCATCCATATGTTCCAAGAGGGCTTGTCAAGGCCTCTGATGGCCTTCCAGGGAACCTCTGGCCAGAGCTTCCCTACCCCCACCTTTAAGTACTTGTAGGGCACTAGATCTTGGCCTTAGAAAATAGTTGGGAGGGGAAGTTAGTTAAATGCAATCGGAATAGAAGTTTGCTGTAAGTGTCTTGCTGTTTAAGGGGTGATTGGAGAGTCATTCGGTGCACAAGAGGACACACACAGATAATCTGCCAAAAAGCAGTCGGCGTCCACTGTGGCTCACTCCAGCGGACGCTCTCCCTGCATCGGTACCTGAAGCACTAAGGAAGGTGACCTAGTGATGGCCTTGAGAACTTGCTCGCGTCCTCAGATGGCTTCCCTACACTGCACCAGCACAAATTAGCTGTGACTTGTTCCTGGGACTAATGAAGGAAAAGCAGGACCGTGGGATTGGGTACCACCCTTGTCCCCCATTCATGGAAAGGAAGAGTTTAAGTTGCTCTAGAACAGTGGTTCTCAACCTGGGGGGTCTCAAATCAGATGAATTAGATATCCTGTGTGTCAGGTATTTACAATTCATAACAGTTGCAAAATTATAGATACCAAGTAACAAGAAGATAATTTTATGGTTGGAGGTCACCACAACATGGCAAACGGTAGAAAAGGGCCGCAGTGGTGGGAAGGTTGAAAGCACTGCTCTGGGTCGATGAAAACCTCGCAGCAGGCCGTGCAGTGTGAATCTTCTGAGCGTTTCCTTGCGGTTCATCCTCAGTCACACAGAGTGTTCCACCGTTGTCAGTCAGAGCTCAGTCACCTGTGCCATGCTGCTGGCTGTGATATGTCCACTTCTAGAATTTCATCAAAGGCTGCTTTGTTTTACTAATGGTTCTTCATTCCTAGAAAACCAAGTCAGAGCTGTTTCACTTGAGGTGTTTTAACATAACAGAAGCTACAGTTTTCGTTCCTCCTCAGTCCACTGTTGTGTCCCTCTCAGCCATGGCTCTCCCAGGATGGCCGTCAGCTTGTGCTATGGAATTCTGGCAGTGTTTTCAGAATCTCCAGATCACTGCCGCTCCTTTTATTAAAATCCTCGACATTATCCTCAGAGGAATTGGCGCTTGTCATGTGAGACTGGTTCCTGCTCCTGAAAGCTCAACAGGTTGTTGAGTAAGGACATTTAATTTCCAGAGGCCGCATGGCTGTTGAGTTGTAAGTGTGCAATGTAATTATGGGGAGATGGCAGAAATTAATAACAAAAATTACTACCCAAGAGCAGAAGCCCATGGTCCACATCACTTCTCGTTCTGCTGAGATACGTGCTGAGATCCCTGTCCTGACATATTCTGCATGCATGCTGGCAAGGCCAGCAGAGCAAATAAAATTACTGAATAATCGCTACATCAGCCATAGCATTCCTGTGGTTGCTGTCCTGTCAGAATCCAAACAAGCTTCCCTGTTGACTTCTGTGTCTTACTGTTATGCTAAGAACTTTATATACATGATCTCATTTAATCAGTTTAACAGATACATTGAGTATCTGTTACGTACTAAGTATTATAGTAGGTACTGGATATGTTATACTCAGTGTCCTTTACAGATTTATGAATTAATGAGAAAGTCCAGCAGGCAAGCCAGCCCTATTAGAACCTGGTATCCTGGGTATGTGCGGAGCAGGAACCAACTTTGATGGTGGGTACGTTTCCTGTTAGCAGATTGTGTTCATCCAGAAGCTCAGGCTCACACTGTAGATCTGGTTGCAGCGTGGAACATGGATGGTCAAATTGCTGGCTAGACTAGAGCCGCATCACGGTGGTCAGAGGTTCAGTATGAGCTGACAACTAAAAAAGACTTAGAACCATTAAGACAACCGAGGATTGTGTGGCCAGAAGGCAGCAAGGCCCTCATTGGCGGAGACGCCCAGTACAGAGGAACACCTAACCAGTAGTGGCCGTGGGTGCCTTTGGCTTTCTGGGGACCATGACGTCATGCCTTCTTTCTGTATGGACACTGGGACTTTATTTAACTCACAGTCATTTTAGGAGCTGTCAGGTATTGAGATGGAGGCCCAGAAGGCAAACAGAAAGTGACTCTTATCTAGACACACAGGCAATAAAAGCCAGGCAGACACGTCTTGCATGCCAGACATGGTGGCTAAATTCAGAGGACTGTGTTGTCAGATGGGAGGAGCTTTCACATGGAGCAAAGAGCAAACCCTCTCGTCCCGGTACAGGAGAGGGGGTCTGGAGAGCCCTTACAAACCTCACTCAGTGCGCAGGTGCAGAGACAGTGCCCAAGAGCACGTGGCCTCCAGCCAGGTAGGTAGAGAGGGCTTTCCAAAGTAGGTGACAAGTTTAAAGAGGGAAGAAGTGTGGGGCAGGGGAAGTGATGATTCACATAGACATAGATAAATCTGCTCCAATAATTAAAAGTATTTCCACTTGACCGTAAGGTGTGAAATAGAAAACCATTAGAATATGATTGCGTTTTTGCTGTTTTCTGTGTTGACATTTGCACTAATGGTTCCAAAGCAGTGGTGGGTAAAACTGGCGTTTTAGCATGAACCAGTACAGTAGTTCAAATATGAAGTCATTTTATTCTTCATTGCTACAAAATACCTGTAGTTTTGAAAAGTCAGTTTCACGTGTTAAAGCAGTAAACATTTCTTAAACTTTCCCCATTAAGTACACATCTTTATGTTTATCCAGGTGAGATGAGAAGACTGCATATAGAACTTGTGTCATACAACAACATAACAGCTCTAAGAAAAACTCTTCTGCACTGTTTTCTTAGGAAATGTGTTTTACCTTGAGGAGTATACATAAGCATGCTATTGTCGCTTGAATATGTGGCAGCCATATTCTGAAAGGAACCAGTAGAAAGTGTTGGTTATAATGTTTTTCATGCACAGTTAGGAGGTTGGAAAAGTTGTATCTGCTACTAAGATGGCAGTTCCCAATGCTTAAGATTGTTCACTGGCTGGAAAGGGATTAAAATGCTTCTCGGCAGAGGACCTGAGCTTGATTCCCAGCACCCATATGTGGCAACCTACAATCCTCTTCAGCCATCCAAGGCAATCGCATAGACACGTACACGCAAATGTATACACACAGTAAACAGTTTTAAAAATGAAAAGATTTTTCTGGGGAGCCTAGTGGTGATACCAGTGAGAATGTGGGTTTTTTCATTTGTCCAGGTCATCTGTGTCAACATTTGAAAAACCTACGTGGCTCAGCGAACTAGTGGCCCAAGTAACCAACACATGGTGTTACAAAATCGCAGCTCTTTGGTTCCATTTCTGTTACTGAGATAAAAAAATAAACAAAAACCACCTACCCCCCCCCCAAAAAAAAAAACAGGCAAAAGCAATTCTAAGGGAGGAAAGGCTTGTTTATTTACAGTCCCAGGCTGTAGCCCATCATTTCAGGGGCATCAAGGCCGGCACTGGCACCTGTGGTCACGTCACACCCACCGTCAGAGGCAGAGAGAAACAGATGCTTCCAGTACTTACTGTGCACTCTCCACTCGGGACAGTTTAGAATTCAAACCCGGGGGAGTGGTTCCACCAACAGTGGCTGGGGTCTCTGAGTATCAGTTAATGTAATCAAAACAGTCCTTCAAAGACATGCCACAGGACAACCTGTTCTGGACAGTCTCTTATTGAGACTTTCTTTCCAGGGGGTTCTGTGTTGTGTCAAACCGACAATTAAAGCTAACTACTGCACACATACAGTTAAAGATACTCAGTGTATTAATTAGACCAGTGGACTTTCATGTGGTTGATTAAGAGCACTGGGTGTAGTTTCAGATTCCATATTACAACTAACCTTTAAAGGGAGGACCCATTGTCACATCTGAGTACAGTATCACATACGCGTCTGCAGTAGCTTCCAAGGCTGTTGAGCAGTTGCCCACATCCCAACTACATATCCAAGCGAGGCTGAGCTTCCTTCAACCCAACCACTGTAGAACAACAGATTGAGTGCAGAAAGAATGGGAGAGTCCAGCCAGGCTTGAAGATTTGTGCAATAGAAAGCAGTGTCATTCTTCCCAGTAAATTGTTCTTTCATGTTGTGAAAGACGGGACCTTGTTCCTCATAACGTCATTTTAAGTGAATTACTGTTACCTAATTTTTTGTTCCATTTATATATATATATATATGATATGGTAAACACAGATTGAACACAACAATCTTTTGGAATTTTTCAGTGGTTTCACAGACTATGTAGAGACGTTGAGAATACATTGTTTCAGAACTAAGGATCTGAATATATAAAAGGGAAAGAGTTTAATACCAGGAATTGGACGCCTGCCAAACCATTTGAGAGGCCAGAAGGGAAAGAGATCAGGGAAAGCCCTGGCTAACTCAGGCCGAGCCCTGGCTTCCAAGAGCTCAGTGAGTTGCTGCAGCAGAGTCAGGAACCACAGGGCACCGTTGGTGGCTTGTGCTGCTTGCAAGGAGGTAAAGGGACGGACCGCGAGCTAGGTGAAGTGCACACCTCCTGAGCAGACCGTGGGCCGGAGACATGAAGCAGTAGAGTCTTGACTGGGAAGGTTAGGGGAGATTTGAATTCGAGCAGTAAATGATAGTTTTGTTAATGTTGAATCTCTATGATCCTGTTTCTGTTTTTTGTGTGGGTGGTTTTTTGAGATGGGGTTTTGCCATCAGACTAGTCTGGGCCCAGCCTTCCCAGTGCTGGGATTACAGGCATGAGCCGCCACACCCAGCTAGATAGATTTTTTTTTTAACAATAGGAGAAGAAAAAAAAAAAAAAAAGAATGAAAGCACAAGGCCGAGTGGATATAGAATGTGTATCTGAGAACAGTTGGGGGCGGGGAAGTGGATATGACAGAAATCTTTTTTTTTTTTTTTTAAACATATGACGTGATGGGGAAGAAAAGAAAAAATTAAAATAATGCAATAGTGCTCTACCAGGGAAGGGTAATAGCAAATAAATGTGAGCTAAGAGCAATCTGGAGGGAAAGGAGCTAAGTAATAATGGGATAAAATCAGGTGAACTATTGATGACCTACCAGAAATAGAAGAAAAGAGCCACATCAGGTCATACCCTGAAATTCAGAATGCCAAACCTGAAGAACACTAGTAGCTTCCAGAAATAACAGTGACCACACATGAAGTTAGAAAACCTCACCAGCAACATGATTGAACAGTGTTTTTTAAAATATTTATTTTTATTTTACGTACATTAATGTTTTGACTGCATGTACATCTGTGTGAGGGTGTCAGATCCCCTGAAACAGGAGTTATAGACAGTTGTGAGCTGCCATGTGGCTGCTGGGAATTAAACTTGGGTCCTCTGAAAGAGCAGTCAGTGCTCTTAACTGCTGAGCCATCTCTCCAGCCCCTTGAACGTGTTTTTAAAGTTGTGACTGAGTCCTGCCTCCAGGTTGTGCCTCCTGCCACATCACCAGGGAAGGGATGGGATAAGCTTGCTCTCATACACAGCAGGATGGCAAAGCGTCCCAGCTCTGAACTCTCTCTGAAGTTAGTGCAAAGTTGATGTTGTCTGAAAGAGAGAGTAACTAGGAGAAGTGCCTTGAATCCAGGGAAGACAGGGATGGCCAATGAAGATAAAGAGAGAGTAACAGCTGGCAAGCAGGCTGGAGGACATCGTGCAGGCCGGAGGACATGGTGCAGGCTGGAGGACATCGTGCAGGCCAGAGGACATGTTGCAGGCTGGAGGACATCGTGCAGGCTGGAGGACATGGTGCAGGCTGGAGGACATCGTGCAGGCCAGAGGACATGTTGCAGGCTGGAGGACATTGTGCAGGCTAGAGCACTTGCCCAGTGTTTTGTTTACAGCGGGGAATTCAAAAGCAAAAGCGTGGAGAACCAGTGGACTGTCTCATGACTATTGAGAGATTTCTACTTTTAGAGAAAGCCAGAATTAGTTGACACAAACAAACCAAAAGCCAGTAAAACTCCAGGAAAAACTAGTAACTAAGTAGGAAAAAAATGACTTATCACGCACTTTGGGACTTGGCTTCGGGCATCATTAATATAGTAAAAACATAAAGCCATGATGGACACTGACTTAACCCAGAGCTGTGTAGTACAAACACACTGGAAGAATAAAGAGAAATATCTGTTGGAGATGGGGCCCAGAGGAGAAAGGAGAGGGCGATCAGCCAGTGTAGTCTGGGCGATGTGCTGTCTAGGAGCACAAAAGTAATTAGCAGAAGAAACAGCTGCAGGAGTTAAGATTGGATTTCTCTGAGAGGATAAAATTGGTTTTGAAGTAAAGATGGATCCAGCTTTTGTGTTTGACCTTTAGCCTGTGGAATACTTTGATTTTTCTAGCTGCAAGCTGCTGTAAAACTTTAGTCCATCTGTGATCTTTGTTTTGTGTTGTTTTCAGATGGGGTCTCACTGTGCATACCCTCTTAGTGTCCACGGCACAGCTCCTGCCAGAGCATCCCAGGGGGCAGGATTACAACACGTAACACTCCAGGCCCATCTGTGTGTGACAGACACTGCCATTGGGTGTCCTCCTTGCTGCTCCCTACTTTAGTTTGAGACAGGCAGACTCACTGAACCTGGAGCTCACTGAATAATCTAAGCTGACTAGCTGGCGGGCAAGCTCCCATGATCCACCTGTCTCCACCTCCCCAGCACTAAAATTACAGGCGTGCACCTTTGCCTGGTAAGTCCTGAGGGTCAGAGCCCATGGATGGCGTGCTTGTGAGGAAGCACTTTACCAACTGAACTGCTCCCCCACCCCCACCCTGCCCCCATGATTCTCCACCCTTCAGTGCAGCAGCTGAGAAGGCAGTAGGGCCATGATGGACCCTGAGGTAGTGAGTAGGCCTCAGAGTCAAGGTGTCTCAGCTTTGTTGTATAGTCTCCCACCTGTGAAGCCTGCTATGGCATTGTCACTGTTCCTCCACCCAGAGGCTGTGTTAAATGTTCACCTGGTGCTTCTTGTGTGCCTCTTAACTTGTGTATGGTGCATATTTTCAGGTTCAGTCAGTGGTGACAGACCGTGCTGTCAGTACTTGTAGCTCCAACTGTGGTCCTTACAGTTCAAGTAGAAATCCTAACTCAGGGTGTTAAGAGATGAGGACCTATAAATAGGAACACATTTGGCATCTCAAAGCTAGAGAAATTTCTTAGCGTGTTAACTCTGTGTTGTTTTCCATGGGCAGGGTTGCCAGATGACTGGGTTCCAAGTCAGCAGTGGGATACAAGGCACACAAGTCAGTGTTCTGCCACTGAGCTTCATATTCATGGCCCTCTGTCTTCCTCATGGTGGGGAGGGGAAGAAAAGTCTCTGTGACCCATACTAAAATCCCTGCAGATGCAAGCATCGGCTCTCTCCTGGGAAGAGAGGTGTAATGGCCGGGAAGCACTAAGGTCAGAGGCCTGGAGTCAGCTAGCGGGCTGGCCTTCATCCCCGGCAGAGGATCCAGAGCCGGTTACGTGGCAGGAGCAGCCGCTTGTGGGCTCTGTTCAGAGCTCAGCACTCTGGGGAACTGGGGGGGGGGGGGGGGGGTGAACATCAAAGAGCAAGAGAAAGGTGGACTGAGAAGAAACAGGACAGAGGCCTCTCAGGGTGTTAATGTGTGTTCCACGCCGTTTTCGGGGCCAGTGTTGGAGTCTGGTAAGTGTATTTTCTCACTGTTTTTATTTTACCCTGCATTGCTTGCTTTTCATAGCTGCTCCGTGGAGCTCTTTTATCATTTTGAATTGTCACTGTTTCTGTGTAAACTCTCCTGCCAGGCCAGACTTAGGAGCTCGGACACAGATGCCATCTGTTCCAGGCATCCCCTCTGGGTTGTAGAAGACAACTGAGGTGGGCAAGGGTTTGCTCTTGTCGCTGTGTACACCTTGAAACTCCCTAACTCTGCACTGACTTTTGGGGTAGGAACTTCTGACCTGAGATCACAGTCTTGCTGATGGCAACACTATTGCCATGCGCATGCAGCAATACCAAAACCAGCTGTGGAGACTACAGGATGCAGAACTCCGCAGTCCTACCTCCTGGAGACCGGACCATGATGGTCCAGGCACATGCCCTGAGGCTGAGCACATGCACACTCAGCTGGAGAGAGGAGATCTAAGCCTTAGCTAAGAAAGAGGCCAGTCGAGGCCAGTAGCCAGCTGAAGCAGTAGGCCTTCATGAGAATCAAGTAGCAGCCAGGGTCAGGAGGCACCTCTTGGGCTACACCTGCTGTACTTGTCACTTTTCAGAGCCTCAAGTGGGTGGCAGAAGCCTCAGCCTAGAACTTGAGGTTGACAATAATTGCCTCATCTTTCTAATATCTTCTGTCAGGTTATAAAGGACACAGACGTACTTTGCCTACCAAGGAGTTAGGAAATCTGAGTGGCTTGCCTTTTCCACTCTGTGTGGATGAAATCATATTTTAGACCACAGATTCCCCGCAGCTCTGTTTTGCATCTTCCATGCACCTTCAGCACAGTAGATGCTAAAGGAGATTCAGAAGGGATTAAGGTTGCTCAAACCCAGTGAGGTGCCCACTCCCAGGCAGCCCACATAAGCCCTGAGGGGTAAAGGCTTGCCCATTGCACAGTGTAGGTCACTTTCCAGGTCAGTGGGGCGGGGGTGGGGGGGGGTATAAAGGAGAATAAAGCCAGTTTGTGAAAATACATAGAAAGTGGGAGGGACAGAAACTGACACTGTATAGACTGATTGTTGCCCCTAAGAAGTTTGCTGAGTTGACAAAAGTTAGGACTTGAGCAGCAGTGGTGTTTTCAGGGTGGAGGGACACAGGTGAGTTGGGGGTAAGGTTAATAGGACAGGGACAGTGAGAGATAGGGAGGGCAGGAGAGGACTCAGAGGGAGCAGTGCCCACAACAAAAGCTCAGCTTAATTTAGCTGGTTTGCTCCTGAGGGATGAGTCAGTTTTCTGAATGACAAACATGACCTTATGCAGTGTTAATTTTCATAACTTGTCCCAGTGTCACGGTGATACAATTCAATAAAACTCATAGGTCTAAATTGGGACCCACAGGGAAATGGATTTTCAATTTAGTCCAAACCAGGGAATTGGTCTTGGATTCTCCTTGTGGAGAGGGCTGCAGCTGTGAAGGGTGGGAGTGGGGCCTGCAGAGGAGGCTGAAAGACCTTGAACCCTTTATGACTCTTGACAGGCACCAGGGGTGAGTTTGGTAAAGGAAATGATACCATTTTTTTTCTGAATATATTTCTGGATGTCGGATTGGTTTTGGTGTGGGGAATATTGTATGCTGTAGCCAAAGGTGATAGGAGCCACATATGCTTGTTGCCTCTGTAGGCCAGCCTTAGGGGCTTCTCCTCCCCTCCCAGCCTGTCCTCTGGGCAGCTTAGGCTCTAAGAATTGGCTTTTGATGCTGTGTTCTACCGGTGGGAAGAAACCCATGTGTCCTGGAGGGGAGTGAACCTCGTGCCAGGTGCTGTTCTGTGACAGGCCAGCCTTGGAGGTGCTGGGGGACAAAGTGACACAGTGGCCCCTGCCCTTAGGAGGTCACTTCAGTGGAGTATTCAATGCATTTTCATGTGTAAGATAGCGATGCATTGCAGAATCCAGAAGCAGAGCATGAAATACTGTGGTGAGTGACACTGTGACATTGAGGATGCCTCACAGGGTGCAGGATGCTTTGGGGAGAGAGCAAGACAGCTCTGGTCTTGGGGAGTACAAAGCTGAGAGACGTAGTTTGAGAAACAGTGCAGCAGTGGAGCAGAGCGGCCGTGACAGGGCATGACTGTGCCAGCTCATAGGTTTTCTGTCTTACTTGGAGAGTCAGTTAGTGGTTCACTTACACTTGCATTTTGGATTAACAGTCCTGTACATGGTTAGCTGATGATTTGAGAAGAGGGTTTTGGGTTTTTTGGTTTTTTACTACCAGCTTCTTACTGAAGCCTCAAGATGCTGGTGTCGGCCATTCATGAACAGCAGCTGCACTTGGCCCTGTGGGTGACACTGAATCGGGTCTTTGACCCAGCACTGTGGTTGTCCTTTGTCATCTCTTCAGAAGTACATTCATTCACTAGGAAATGTGTCCTACAGGCCAGGCCCTGTTCACACAGAGGCATGGTGGAGAGAGGACTGGGCGGTGAATGTACCCTCCTAGGCCGTCGCCATAACCCACACAGCTCACCAGAGATCCGTGAGGGGGGTGGTGCTGAGTGCACTGGAAGCCAAGAGGCTCTTGTGGTCTTTTCATGTGGCTCGGAGGCTCCCGGTAGGCAGGTAGGAGATGGTCATCCTTGCTTTCCCCATTGAAGATTGTGTGTGTGCGCTCTTGAGCCTGTAGAGGGTTGAGGTCAACTTCAGCTGTCTTCCTCAATCACTCTACTTTCATTTTTAAATGCAGAGTCTCTTACTATACCTGGAACTTTTGGAGTCAGCTACACTAGCTGGCCAGCAAGACCAGGGCCCTCCCGTCTCTGCTTCTCAAGTCCTGGGTGATAGATGTGCATCCTGTGCCTGGTGTTTTATATGGACGTAGGGGATCAAACTCCAGCCCTCAGTCTTACACACCAGCCGCTTCACCAGCTGAGCCACCTCCCATTCATGAGTTTAAAATACATGTACACACAGTTTGTAAGTCAAGATTAAAAGAGGTGATGAGGAAAAAATGAGTTGTTGGAACTTCATATTTGATGTTAAGCTGTTGTGGTGTTTCAGCCAAACTGTATGCATTGGTAGAAGAACACAGGAGTTCAGGGTTCTAGTGTTTTCAGAATTAACGGAGCCTTAAACTCAGTCTTGAAATGGAAATACAAACTTTAACTGGATTCACTGTTGCTTGATTCTCCTGTCAGGTTTTGTCACTGTCACAGTGATGTGGAGTGTGGGGACTTCAGGCTCATGAGCGTTGGTCAGAAGCTTAAGGCATACATGGTATGGTTTCATAGTGTCCATCGTGCTGTGGCTTGGAGGAGTCATGCAGCTTTGCTTGGTGGCCACGTTGCACATTCAGAAACTGTAGATGATACGTCCCGTTTGTGCTCACATTAGCTTTAGTTTTATGTGGGAGATGTGTGCCAGCACAGCTCAGGAATTTGCTTAATCTGCCTTGTATTTTGCAGAGATGTCATCTCCGGGTTTTCAAGGTACTAATTAATTTTGCTTTGTTGTTTAATCAGCATTATAGAAAAACAAACAAAAGTATGCTGACGCAGTCGCTTTTTACTTGCCTGTGAAATAGTCCGTCTTGTTTTGGTTTAAATTCACTTATGTGCGTGGCTGCTTGGTTGGGGTGGAGTGGAGGCTTTTCAAGGCCAACTGCATCTGTGTGCTTGGTGCCATTCCCTTTTGTTTCCTTTTGGATTTGTTATACTCTGTTCAGTCTTGTTCACCAGTTTTGTCTCCCAGCTTATAAAGACATGGGAAAGGATTTGTCGCACAGTGGAAGCTAGTCTTGGTGTGTTTTCAAGCCACAGTATTAGTTCCTAAAGGTGTGTATTCCACATACTTTATTTTAGGCAGATTATAATTTTTCATCCTGGTTATAGTGACTATTTGCTGTATTTGCTGATAGCTTTGTGTAAGCCAGTTGTAATTGCATTCCTTTTAACCCAATTCAGAGCTGAGCACAGAGCAAATGTCTGTGAGCAGCGGCTGGGTTCAGAGCACAGTGGATGCCCAGGTTTGTGTCTCTGGAGCTCAGTTTTCTGGGTCCTCTGGAAAAAGACAAATTCAGTCTCTTTACTTACCTAGCTGGCAATTGCCTCTCAGCCACGAGCTGCTGCCAGCCAAGGCTTCCCCGGAGGCTAGGTAGCAGTTTAAGAGTGTCTTGAAGAATAATTTTGCTTACCTATATAATAATTTGAGAATTTAATAATTTCCAAGCATGTCCTAAATGACTCAGTCTTTTGTCAGCACCTAGTTCTTTTTAGAAGTTTTCTTTCTTTCTTTTTCAAGCAGTCACATGGGTGAGAGAGCAGGTTAAGCTCCGTAGGCAAGCGTTGCCATGCAGGTCAGTGTCCTGGTGATTTAGTTCTTGCCGTCTTCAGCTGCAGCGGCCAAGATGTGGTGCACAAGCAAGGCCTGTGAGTTAGAAACAGCTGAAGCCTGTGAGGAAAACGCACACAGGAGCACACAGCCTTCACGTATTGCAGGGGCCTACAGCTCAGTGTCTGCCACAAGAGGCAGACCGGTCATAGCTTGCTTTCTCGGGAAAGAACTGGGCATTGAAGCTACTGGAACAGAGAAAGAAGGTGGACGTGTCCCATTAACCATTGCTGTGTTGTGGAGATGGTCAAGTTCACAGATGAGGGGAGCTGTGCTGAAGCGCCAGGAAGGGCGTTCTGGCTAAGACAGGGGCGTTCATCTCTGCCTGGGATCCCTCTGCCTCTACCACCTCCTGAGTGGCAGCCAGGTCCACTCATGAAGTGCATCAGGCAGCCTGTAGCACGTGCTGTGTGCTGGATTTACTTGGCATTATTTGAGATCCTGTTACCTGCTCTTCACTGAAGGTGAACATGGATTTCACTACAGGAGAAACAGCTGTTAGCTGGAGGCAATTGCTCCTTGTTTTATGATCTCATCTTACGAACTTTCACCTTCTGGAAGGCCTCTCCCCAGTCTGTGGCTCATTCCTCCCCAGCAGGGCAGCTTCTCTCTCCTTCCTTCCTCTTTCTCTCCACACACCCCAACACCCCCACACCCTCTCCCCGTGTCTTCTCACCAGTCCCAGGGAGCACTCCTCAAGCTCCCAGTACTCAGCTGGCCAATAGGCACTGCCCCTTATGAAGAGCCAGCTGAGGTGGGCGCCCAGGTAGTACTTTCCACGCAGGATTTCCCAGTCAGCTGAGCGTGCTAAGCCTTTCTGTTCTAAAGATTTTGAAATTAAATCAAACTGTAAGGAAGAAAACAGCCAATGCTTCACATGTAGTAAAGGGCACAGCTGGAGTTTGACCCCCGTTCTGTTGACTGCATCTCCAGGGGGATGAATAGCAAATGAATAACCCAGCTCTGTCTCCTCCTTGGCAAATTAAGTACCATGTTCTAGCATTTTCTTGGGCATTTTCCTTCGGAGTGTAAACTTCTGTTTGTTTAACAGCCAACCGTTGTGTATGTACAGGCTTGTTTGTTTGTTTGGTTTGGTTTCTGTTTTTTGTTTTGCAGGGAGGGGTGCTCATGCTCCAAACATTAAGCAAACATTGTTCTGCTGTTTATAATAAATGCCACACGTTGTTGGTTTTTTCCTTCTTACTGTTTATACCTATGTGGCACTAGAGCAGATTAGTGGTTTCAAGTAAGTCTTGTAATTACTTGAAAAGTGATTGGTCCTGAAGCTAACTTTGATTCCTCTTTCATTTTGGCCAGTTCTGACATACTCTAAGAATGAGGCCTGTTGTGTACGCAAGTGTTTTCTCCCACGTTGTAGATGACCCTGCTTGTCAGCATCCCTAAGTGGCTTCACCCTCCATGGAGTACACTTTCTGGTGCACCCACCCGGGTCAGTGGCTGCTTCGTTCTTAGCATCGCTTTTCCTAGTAATAATCAGAATTCTAGGAAGTTGAAAACATTCCTACAAACGCATCTTTAAATACTCTCGTCTCTTCATTTTTCATAGTTCTTTTAAATTGTCAACTTGACTAAAGTCACACATTGTTTTCAGATCTGAAGGACTCCACTTGTCTTTTCTTGTTTGGCTTCCACCCTTTCCCGTCCTTTAGTCTGCTGGTGATACAACAAAGTGGTTTCTTTACTCCTGAGCAGTCTTCTCTCCCTGGCTTGTCTCTCCTCAGAGCAGTGTCTGCATCAGTGTGGAAGAGGCAGGACCAGTCAGCATCCTAGGGAAGGGAGCCCCAGGCTCAGGCTGTCAGCCACTCCCACAGCACCTGTGTGGCCCTCCCAGGACATTCTTTTTTAGTGTGGATCACGCTTAACTGCTGATTGTTCTTGCATTTCTGTTGTCAGTTTAGAAGCAGAAACTTTGTTGGAGGAAATTCTGTGTAGGTTGGTAAATTAGAAAGTAGCCTGACATGCATCCATTTTATTCGGCCTTTTATTGTCATGTTTATAACTCGACACCTTCCACAAAGGACTGGAGACAACTCACATCCTTACAGAGCGTTGCCTGTTGTTTCTTTAATAAATACAGGCTCCTCAAAGACTCTCAGGATTGAACATATTATGCAGCTGAACAGGTAATTTGAGTGTTGTGCTAACACTTTTTATTGCTTTATTAATGCTCATCATGGGAATCCTATCCCAGGCAGCCCAGGTAAACAATACATTAACAGCAGACACTGAAGATTTTCCTGTCTCGCTGGCATGTACCTTATCTATGGGCTGCAGACATTCAGCTTGCTCCTTGCTTCCACTCTCTTCATAAGTCTTGGAACAAGAGACACACAGCAGACGTGTCCCAGCTGCTGATGGCTGTGACAGCAACGTTGCCAGCGCCAGCATGGCTGCAGCGGGCCGCACCATGGGAAGAGTGGCTTAACACTCTGCAGTTTTAAAATCGGATTAATTTCATTTGTGCAATGACACATCTGCAGGGGTGTGTTTTACTCTTTGACACACAGATGACAGTCTGGCTGGAAGCTAGTGTTTGTGGGGAAAATAACTGAAAAGAAAATGATGGTTTTGAAGTAACATAGTTATAAGGCACAGCATGGATCTGTAGTTTTCTTCTGGGGGAAAAAAACAACACGTCAAAGTTTTCACCCTGGAAAAATACTCAGAAACCAAGCAGCAGCCTTCTTGTGTTTTGGCATTTGTATAACAATTTGAGCAGAAGGACAACGCTGTAGAAAGTCACTCTGCTGTGGCATGCTGAGTCTTTTGTGTTAGAATCTGTAAGAATATGACACCACACAGGAAGAAAGGGATGAGGAGGGGCGGCCTGCGATTGAAGCAGCAGCTTGGAAAGCTGGGTCCTATCAAAGTACAGAAAGCCACAACCAAGCTGAGCAGGCAAAAGCAGGAAGCAAGATGGAGGAGAGTAACTAGGACAAAGCGGCACCAACAGTGCCATCTTTGATGACTGTAACCCAAGAATCTTGTAAGTATTCCAGACAATGCAAATGGTGGCCTAGTGCACCTTATGTGTGTATCACAGTTACCGCGTTTTTAGAAGCACACTGTTGTGCCTTGACTGGGCCATGAGGCACAATCCACTAATTCATAAACCAGACAGACAGCTAGGCCCAGTGAGACGCTATGACAGGGACGGAAGCTCCCTATCTCCACCCAACTTTCTAAGGAGAATCTATGCCTGGTAAGGGGTAAAGAGGCAGGTCAGTGTGCTCTGAGCAGAGTCATGTGGGAGTGTGGGTAAGTGGGTTCAAGCCTGCACATGGCTGCCTGCCTGCACTTGTGGCAGGCTCCAAGGACTTGACTTTTCACCTAGTGAAGCAAACAGACCAGAGAGCAGCTGTTGCAGAGGCCCCTGACCACTGTGTGTAGAAGTGGTCATTTTAGGAAACCACTTGCAGAGACTGTGTTTGTCAGGTCCACACCGGAAATGAGTACCTTCTGTGGGCGCCTTTGTCCGATGGCCAGGATAGTGGGTCCCTTCTGAAGTCTAAGGGCCAGGCTACAGCAAAGACTCTCAGATGCCCACAGACACCACTTTAATGAGTTCTCTCCTGTCAGTGGGGGAAGGGAAACGTTAGTGATAGAAAACTGAAGCCACCTGAAGCTCATGGTGAATGACAGCTCCGTGGAGACGACTTCCACATGTAGATGACTTGAACACTCAGATCTTTGAAATTTTTGAATAGTTTCTTAAAAATGAGTTAACCTTCAGCTAACAGAATTATGACAAGGCTAGTGCGCGCGCACATACACACACACACACACACACACACACACACACACACACACACACACACACACACACACACACACACACGTCCCAGGGGCATGGCAGGAGCACCCACCCGTAAGGTTAGGTTCCCGCCTCACACCTTTGCAGAGGCAGGGCACAGAGCAATGCGGATTGCTTCCGGGACTGCCTTTGAACGGAGGTGTGTCTCTTGTGTGTACAGTGTCAGTATACTCTTGCTCTTTTTAAGGTTGGACTGCTTCCAGACAGTGTTTCCACCTCTCTCCCGGTGTCTTAAGTTTACCGAGTCCTTGCTGTATTTCTCTAGATGTTTTCTTTATCTGGATTACCTCATTTAATCTTTACAGCAAGCTGGCCCTTTCCTTGGTCGGCGTATGTGTGGCTTAGTACAGTTCATTTTGCAGCTGTGGCCCCCCTTTTCCCCCCTTAAATTCCAGAAGTTGTTTTGCTGAATGTAGATCAGAAGAAACTGTGTCCATGGGGAAACTAGCAATCTAATTATACTGTGCCTTAAATGACAAATGTTTATTATCAAAAGTGTTTTGAAAGGAGTTTGTTTTGTGGGAGGAGCCATCGCTGTAGTTCACAGTGATGACATAGGAGAGTGGAAGCAGAAGCAGCGCAGACTACACCAACTAAGAAGTTGTGGCTGGATTCCGCCCTCAGGGCACAAGGCTGGATGATAGATCAGGTGGCACTTTTTTGTTGTTGTTCCTTTGGGGGATGGGGTCTCACTCTTCAGCTCGTGCTGGCCTGGGATTCCCTACATGGCACTTCCATGCAGTGCACAGAGTTTCCGTTTCTTGCAGGAGAAGGAGCCTGGCACCACGATTTGTGACCTAAGGAGCCAACCTTCTGGGTATTGCAAGGTACCATGTGCTGTGTACGGATGATGGGGATGGGATGGAACTGAAGAGAAGCAGAGTGTGAACGCAGGAAAGGGCAACAGGACAGACAAAGTGATGGATCACAGTGGTACAGAAAGCAAATGTATTGCAGAGCTGGGAGGGGAAGGAAGATGGCGGCTGCTGGCCCACTCTAAAGGCACAGAGGCAGCTTGCTCCTCCCAGTGACCCCTGCGGCTCATGGTTCCTTCTAGAGCCTGTGGCCAGAGCCCACAGGAAAGGAAGGTTCTGCAACTGCAGGAACTGACACTGCTCCCACCACCGCCCCTGTCCCGCCAGGGCGTCTCATTTCCTCTACCGTAACTCTTCCCTGCCGTTACTTGTGTAGCTACAATGCTTGACTGTAGGGCTTGTTCTTAAGGGGTGGAGCACATTCTCAGCGCGAAGGAATTAGTGACATTGGAGGGTTGATTGAGTTGCTCCAGCGCCCTGGACACCCTTCGTTGGAGTCACGTGGGCAGCTCTCCAGATCGGCCATTCTGTGCCCTGGTATCTTTTGGCTGCACTGGTGGTCAGCCACGGGGTTTCTGAAGAGCAGCCTGGTGGCTATACCTCTGTTGCTCTGTCCAGACTAATACCTGGATTGTGTTCCACATTCGTGTGAACAGGCCGAGTTGAGCAGCAGGGCCCTGGCTTCAGTGGCGTGTGCACTTGCTTCAGCAAACAACCTTCTGTTGCTTGCACATGATACCTGCGATTTCTACTCAAGTAGAAGCAGGTTCTGGCATTGACTTCCTGAATCTGCCTTAAATCTTTTCCCCACCAGGTAACGACTGTGCCCTGCCCTTAGTACGCTGGTATCTCCAGCTTAGAAAGTCCTTCTTAATTTTGTCCACTGGTAGCCTTTAAAAACCTCCTCAGTAGCATTCTGTGAGAGCTGTTCTTGAGACCACCCAGTAAACAATCAGTTGGGACTGTGGTGCAGTGGGAGAGGATTTGAGCCTCTTGTGGTGGCGTTTCGTCAAGCTTTTATTTCCTCTTTTAATATATCCGTATAGACGTCTATGTCCATTCTGTCAGTTCTGTTCCTTTAGAGAACTCTGACAAATAACAGTGATTAACTCACAAAAGCAATTCAAAGTTTAAACAGTGAGTTTTGCTTGCAGTGTTTGGATTCTGATTGTATACTTGGAAGGAAGTGTTCTGTACACTTTGCTCTAGGGCTTATTTAACAAGGCGCTCACTTCTTAAATGGATGTGTGAGACTCAAAATAGGAACACAAAGTATAGTTGAGGGCAAACACGAAGGCCAGGCTCCCCTACCCACATCGTTTCTGGGCCCTGGTTCTCTCTGTGCACCCCTGCCCTGGTGCCAGCTTTGCTGCTGTACGGTTGCCCACGTCAGGCAGGTTTCCTCTGTCTGCTGCCTGTTTTCAAGGTCTTGTCCTAGAGTGCGTGTGTTTAAAAAGCCTAGCACATTGCCAGTTGCTCACCAGCATTAGACAAGTAGATGGGTGTATACATACATGCAAAGTCAGCCTGGGAGGATGACCATCGCGAGTGGAGATCTGATTTTAGGATACCAGGAAAGGAAACGACTAGTCCAGTTGATCACTGCAGCAGGTAGATTCATGAAGGGGTTCCAGAGGCACAGGCTGGGGTAGGCACAGGAGTGTATTAATATAGTGTCGGGTCCGAAATCTAGGCATCTGAGAACCCCAGCTCAGCCTGGGGTATGGAGTGGCCTCAGTGCTGTAGGGCTGCAGAGGAGGCAGAGATGAGATGGGAGCCTGGAGCTCCCAGAATGAGTGAGGTGCAGCATCAGGAGATGGCCACGTGGTTTCCAGTGTTGCCCCATGTCAACTGGGAATTAGGAAGGCCTAGGAGGAGGGGGCCTGGAAGGGGCATAACTCCTTTCAGGAGAGTCACTGCGGCTTCCTTCTCTCCTGCTCTGTGTCCGAGAGGGAGTCAGAACTCCCAGGAAGGCCACTGGGAAAAAGCCAGTGCAGAAAACCTGGGGGAGCCCGGCCTTCCCTTCGGCACCAGCACGTCAGCAGGTAGGCGGGAGGATGCTCGCTCCAGCAAGTCCCTCTTCTAGAGATGTGGATGTAGAGGTTAGGGCACTTGCCAAAGCCACTCAGCTAATCCCTGTGAAGCCCAGGTCCCGACTCATTCCAATTTGAAAGTTTAAAGTGTTGACCGTCTGTGGTCCATCCACCAGTGTGATCTCACTGCCTTAGGGATGTTAGGGGGCCACCCAGCATCAAAGCAGAGCTGCCTCTAGCAGCAACTCGGGTCGAAGGGGCCCAGCTCAGCCCTGGTAGTTGATTCCAAGCCCGTCTTCGCACCCTCTCTGCTTCTCTGGTTTCAGTTTTGCCCACCCTCCACCAGTGCACTCCCATATCAAGGTCAGTCTCTGATTTTTTTTTTTTTCACACGTACCTGGTCCTGACCCATGCTGCTTCATCTTGCATTTTGGTTTTGTCCCTGTCCACCTCCTCAGGTGTCAGTATAACCTAATAGGTCTCCTTTGCTGACCACCAGACTTACTGATGGCAGAGTCATTTGGGACACAGGTGTTTTGATCTCTTCTGCTAGCCATACTTGGCACAAAGACATGATAAGAAGGTACTGTGTTTTTATTTTTGTTTTTTGTTTTTTCTAAGCCAGTTTTCCATCTGTCACAGTGTATTTGTAAATAAGTATGCAGGTGCTTAAACATCCCTAAAGTCATTTTGCATGCTACATGCTTGTACTAAGATATTAAATTGTAAGGTTTCCTATCCGTTACGCTCCCAGATATGTTGATACCATGCTATGGTTACTTTTTGTAAGCAGCTGGCCTGGGGCTTCTGTGCTGCGGTGAAATGGGATCTTATTTGGGCACAGTTGTGTGTTCTGGGTGCCTTTGGTAGTGCTTAGTGAACCACTCATACCTTGTCTACTAGCACTTTAAAAAAATCATGTTTTGCTAAAATGACATTCTACTAACATACATTTCACAACAGAATCCTTGTCCTTGGCATTTGCTTTGGCTTCTGTCTTGGTGCCAGTGGGATTCACCCCCTTCCTCCTCTGATGCCTCTCTGCCTGCTTGGTCTAATAGGCTGAACTTGGAGCTCTTGCTGGGTACCTTTTTTTTTTTTTTTTAAGTTGTCTCGCAAAGTCTTTTAAAGGTCGGAAGGCTTATTTTAACATGTGTTTCCTGAGCATTGCATTGCATCAGTCTTAGGAGCTGACTTTTATTTATCACTGATTCATTGCCATCAGCTCTGTGAGCAGTGTTGAGTGCTTGGACCATGACCAGCCTTTCTAGAGCAGGAAGCATGGAGGCCAGACCAGGCCCTGAATCTCTGGCACCGTCAGACCCTTTTCACTGGGTTATTGAAACCAGTGGCACGAGAAAGGTGCTATCCTTGGGTGACCTTGTGTGACGGATGTTCTGCCAGCATACCTCAGCACTAACATGAAAAGAGCCAAGGAAGCAGCCAACAGGGGGAAAAAAGGAACCGGTGGATTATTGTCACGTTTGGTCGATGTCTCCATTCCATAGTCACATGGCGGAAGGTGAACTTGGCCCCACTGATTGGGTGGCTCCTGTCCCTCTCCCTGATTTCTTTTGGCAGTGAAAAGTGCCCATTGGGCTCTTGGTAGAGCATTGTATTTTCCAACCGTCCATCTCCCACAGAGTTCACATGACACTTGAAATGAGTGTTAGGCACGACTTCTTCACGCGGTGCTTCTGGGAAGTGAGTGTAATTAAATCGTTAGGACTTACAAATTAGAACACGTCCAACATGTTTCAGCATGAACGTATCTGAAGTTGACGTAAAACACACACAGGCACATGTGAGCAAGGCCTTTCTGTACACAGAAACAGTCGAGCAATGGATGGTGCAGGGAGGAGGCTCGTCTTCAGGCTTTAATTACAACTCAGGGTAATCGTGCAGCGGTCTAAAGCTCCGTGGCTACGACGCTGCCGCTTGGCATGGAGGAGCGTGAGTGGCACTCGAGTACAGCCCCACAGCTCTCTGGGCTCGGCATCTGCTCTTGCTTGTTCTTGCTGGCACATAGTCGCAGCACCTTGTTGATATATGTGTTTTCTTTTAATCCTTCCGTTTGCTTCTTTTACCTTGAGTCTCTATTTCTTAGAATTTATTAGCGGGAGCTCACTGGGGGCAGGGTTGAGAGAGGGGTTCTTCCAAAGAGGAATCCCCGTGGCTTCTCCCAACCCTGACCCAGGACCAGTGAAAACAGCTTTCATTTGAGAGTGAGTAAGTGGCTTTGTATGCTTTGAGACAAGGTCCCACTGTGTAGCCCTGGCTGGTCTAGAACTCTCTGTTGACTAGACTGACCTCAAATTTGTGACCATTTGAGTTGTTGGTTTTTTTTTTTTAACTCCAAGTTACTTCTGTCCGAAAAGTTGTGTTGGGACTGGCTTAGGTTTTCAGTGAGGTTCTGTCCGAATGCTTAGGCCAAGCTCTAGACGTAGGTGTTGTCAATTCTAAGGTTGCTCTCAGTCCCTCCTTAGCCCGTATGCTTCCTACTACAGCTGAAAGAATTCACATCAGAGGCGTGGCAAGCCCCGCCTCACACGTAGTCATGCTGTTTACTCAGAACCCCATTCCAGGCAGACACCTCGGATTTTTCAGTCCCTTTTTCTTGCACAGAATTAAAGTCTACCTCCCTGTAACTTTTCCCTGGTTGTTTAGTGTCTGGTTCCTTGAAACAACAGAGATAAATCTCCTTTCCATGTGGCCTTTGGGGCTTTGTGCCTTTCGCTTCCCCCCAGCCAACAACAGCTCTCTTCTTCCTGGATTCTGTTTGGTGTCCCCCAACTTGTTGAGCATTGTGACCTGACACTCCATCCAGGCATTAGGAGTGCTAAGGATTTGGGCATCTACTTTGTCTGTCTCAGAGACACGGCATGTTCATAATCGCTCACGATATTCCAGCTGTGGCCTGACCATGTCCAAGAATACCAGCAACCCAGATGCTTCTTGTTCTGGTGGAGATTTTTTTTTTTTTTTTTTTGAGAGGCCTGAGGGATTTATGGCTGCTGGTCTTTGAAAAACAATCAAAATAAAGTCCTTGGCTCATTTCCTTAGGTCCATGTCTTAGAGTGCCAAGGCCTGGCCTTGGTAAAGTTTATTTTTATCTGTTTTTTTATTACTTTTTTAGTTTTTACATATACATTTATATTATTACACATATATACAATAAACTACCTACAGCAAGAAGAACCATGACACAATCAAGAATTATATAAATGTTATATTCTTAGTGTTTTGGCTATTTGTATTTGATAACCTTGAAAAAAACATATTTCCAGTCTTGGTGCGTCTAAAATTCTGAATGCAAATCAATCTCCATCACATCTTGTCATTATCAACTTAAAACATCTATCTAGACCTAAAAACATTTTAACCCCCAAACTTCTAAGCTTCATAATAAAACTAAGCTACTTGGGCTTCAACCCCATCAGAGACTTGAGAAGGAATAAACTGGCTTACCTGAGTATGCTGGGAGTGCAGGTCACTAGCTTTGAAATGAGAAGATGACAGAGACAGTTTGCTACCTGAACAGTCACCTAAAACTCTCTATAACATTGGAGCATCATCTTCAGCCTTCTGGCCTAATATATCTGACAGCCATATCTGTGAGGCAGGAACTATTGAGGACTTGCTTACCCTGTCTTGGCAGAGTCTGGATGTCGACTCTGCCTGTGTCCAAGCTTGCCCTTTTTTAGGCAGAGTTCTGTCTGTGGTAGATATAAGGACATTTTGCCCAGTGGCTTGTTACGGATGTAAATTTCTGCAGCTCCGTGGTGCTGGTCATTGCAGTTGGCAGCTGATGTAGATGACTTCCTACTTCCGAGCTCCCCACTGTTTCACTCTCAACCCTGTCCTTTTATTAATGTGAATTTACTCATCCTGGAGTTGGGGGTAATACACCTTTTAAAAAAGTAAACGATATGCTGTCATTTGATTCCGCTTGGATGGGCTTAGGAAAGCTGAGGCACTATTCTGTTTATCTTTGCTAAAGAACATTTTCTTGAATAGAAAATGACCTAGGATAACAAACTCTCTTCTTAGAATGTTTAAAAGCCTATCATTTTCACTTAGCATGCTATCAATCAGTTCTGTCTGCAGAGGTTAGTAGATGCGCAGTTATCATCACTAATAACAAATCATTAACTTAATATGCTTCTTGCAGTTACATTGACTTTTAAAAGACAATACTTTACAGAAGGCGTTCATTTACTGTCTTTCATGTAAAAGAAGAGAGTAAAACTCTTATAACCACATTTTATGCAGTATTTTGTGTCAATCATCGTCTTATATTGACTATATTAATTAGATTTCTTACTGATTTCAGTCTTCTGATACATACTGTGTCTTATAATTTGGGTTCTTGTCACAGTGGTTTTCCGAGGGCCAGGCCAGTTGAAGGTGAATAGTGGTCTGTGTCCATCTCACAATAGCTTTGTGTTTCTTAAACCAAAACCTGGTTCTTTTAGCTCTTAGGTTCTTGTTTGTTTGTTTGGAGACCGGTTTTTGTGTCACCCAGGAACTAACAATTTCCTATGTAGCCAAGGTGGTTTTGAACTTGTGATCGTCCCACCTTCACCTTCCAAGTTCTAGAATTTCAGGCAACATCAGCATGCCCAGCCAGGGTTTTCTGACTTGACTGTAGCCTTTACTAGATTGTGTAGACTTACAGTGATTACATTTGTGATACGATTTTTATAACCTAAACAGTAAATTTGGAGTCTTAATTAATCTATTTCTGTCCTGGAACTTATGTAGAAATATAAAGCATGTATCTAGAGGCCAGATGAGCAAACATAGTTGGCAGAAATGTTCAGCTGTGAAATTTTATGGTTAAACTTATTTTAAGGTTCACATGAAAGGATTTGTTCAGCTAATGTGAAAAAAAAAAGTCTCTCTCCCTCTCTTTTTAAAAAGAAGAGTAACAAATTAGAGAGATAGCTGAAAACCTACTTGATATGATTGAACCAACTCAAGTGGTAAATTAAACATGCTTTTTTGTTAATGGTGAAAAATCACTTTTTGTTTTTTGTTTTTCTCCTTTTGGTTTTGACTGCAAGAATGAGTTAACTCTTAGTATCACAGCTTTTGAAGAAGACTTTGATGCTAATATATGTCAGTGAACTGAGGTATTATTTTCAAGTATAAATTGACCTACATAAAAGAGCTAAAATAATGAAAGTTGTTAGTTCCTGAGCCACAGACTATGTTTTGCCTGGTTCCATAGCATTTTATACATTCAAAAGGTTGGTTATATTAGTCTCATGTAGTCTGGAAAGTCTAAAAATATTTATGTAATCTTTCTTTAGACTTGAAATAGATAAATAAAACTCAAGGTAAGAGTATCTTAGAATATCTGCTTTTAAAAATTCTTAGTGGAGCTGGCTGTGTAGTTCAGTTACAGAATATATGCTTAGCATGCACAAAACCCTGTGTTTAGCACCCAAAATGAGGAACTAAGACCTCAGTGGGCATGGCTTGTTTGTTTGTTTGTTATTCAGCCTGTGTGCTTGCATACTACTAGGAGACAGTCTCTGTTAAACTCAGGAGCTGGGGAGACAGATACCGTCTATGCTGCCTTGGAGTTTATAGTCTGTTGAAATCACATTGGAAATAAATATGGCCCATACTTATCTTGAAACTGAAATGTAACTGGTCAGTGTGGCAATAATTATGCACATGGAAGTAAATCTGAAAATTGTAAGCAAAGGCTGAATGTTGTTGGCGCTACTTTGTATTATCTATTTTAGTGGGGTTTCTTATGCCTCTTTCTCCCTGCTCCACCCCAGTCCCTTCTGACACTAGGTAGGAGAGGAAAAGGTTAGTGGGGAGAAGGTGTGGAGCTCCCTTTAGCTGCTTCTGATTGGTTACGGGTCTTGTTCTGTGGGGCAGTACCAGTCTCAGTTGCAGCAGCCAACTAACCCAGGACCCTTTTCCTCCTCTGTCCATTTCCACAAAGCATCCTCTTCTTCCGGGCCCTGGTACCTGTGCTCCTCAGAATTCAACTCTCTGCTGCTGGCAGAGACCACGCCCCTCTCTAAGCCTCAGGAGGCAGTTATCAGCTGTGGACAAACTAAAAGCAGCCCCATATCCCACACTTGGGATTAAAACAAAAACATAACATAATTAAACTTCCCCTACAGAATGTAGTGAGACACACACTTACAATCCCAGCACTCAGGAGGCAGAGGCAGGTGGATTTCTGTGAGTTTGAGGCCAGCCTGGTCTGCACAGTGAGTTCTAGGATACATAGTGAGATAATTCTGTTTATAAAATAAAATAAATTTGCAAGTGAAAAATCCTTTATTGTAAAATTTCAGAACACCAAGGATAAAAGGAAAAATAGTGAAAATTTGCTTAGAGTAGAAAATTATGTCATATTTAAAGAACCAGGAATCAAGTAGGATTGAACTTCTCTTGTTTTAGGGAGGAAAATAAGTTCTGGTCAATAGTTCTATACCCAGCCAAATTATCAGGTATGAGACTGGAACTGAGAATATTTTTAGATATCAGGACTAAAACATTAATTACTAGGATATTCTCCACAGAACAAGGGAGTAAACTTCAGAAGATAAAGGAGCTAGAAAAGGAGACCTAATACACAAAAAAGGAACAGGCATTCTCACGGTGAAAGGAGAGCAGACGGCTGTGTAGTGGTCCCAGCAGCAAAGCCACCTAGGTGGACAGGGAGCTGCAGCCTCTGAGAAGAATGCTATTTATAAGAGGTGAGGAAACAGCTGGAACCCTAGTCAGTGAGCTCATGGCTTTTATACAGTTGTTTCACAGTCATGTCACAAGGTTTGATAATAAGTTAGTAATAGGAAAGTAGAAAACTTACATAACTGCAAACAAAGTTCTAGTTAATTCTAGGAGGTCTAGAGTTACCAGCAAGGGAAGCGTTGATGACATGCTGTAAACTCAGCTACAGGTGTTAAATTCTCAGTCTTAGCCATGAACACTGTGAGTGCTATTGAGTAACAGCTGTGTGGTAGGATGGGGTGGGAGTGTCTGTAGGACAGCTAGCCAAGGAGGAAATCAGACAGTTTAAAGATGAAGAGAATCGTGTGCTAGATCCTGCAACAGTAAGCCAGCTCACCGAAGAAGATGGAGTGGATGTTAGCTCAGTGAGACTCAAGGCACACGAGGAAAAGCCGAGGTTCAGGACTTGGCTGCTGAAACTCCAGCCGACTCCACCTCAAGGGACAGGGCGAGTGGCCCTTGTGCAGCTGCTAGGGCCTTTGTAGGGCAAGCTTGGTTCTGCAGAGCTCTTTGTGGGGTTCTCTGGGCTATGAGATCTGTACCCACCATGGCTCTGTTTCCCTTTCCGTACACTGATCTCTGTGTGTTCTGTCTTCATTGACCTTGGGCTTTGGAGAGTGGTGTCCTGCCTCGAGCTCCCTGTCTGTAAAATGGGGAAGCTAGCACTTTCTCCTTCCTAGATGTTGTGAACAACAGTCACTTGAGAAATGGGAAATCTTCCAAATAGTTCATGACACATAGTGGGCACCTTACAGAGCGTTACTACTCTACTTTAGTTGGCTTTTGGAGTCATCTTTTTAAAAATTAAAATTGTGTGTGTGTGTGTGTGTGTGTGTGTGTGTGTGTGTGGTTTTTTTTTAATGGTCTCATACAGATACATAAGTAATCCAGAAATGGTTCTTTGAAATATAAAGTGGCAAAACTAAAAATAAATTACTATAGCTAAAAATAACATAAAACAAAAATTGTGAACAGAAAGCCAGACTCTAATCCTTAATGTCTAGGGACCTGCAAATCTGACAGGTTGATAATTCCACTCAAATAACAGAAAAAGGAAAACTGTGAACTGGTAGTGCCACAGTGACCCTCTGAGCACTGGATTTGACTTGGCAGGCAGTTTACTTGTCCACAGACTCCAGTGCACTCTCTTGTACAGAACTGTGTCAGAGTGGCCTGAAAACCTCAGTGCCTTTCAGCCACTTTCAGGCCTCTAGTAAAAGTGGAGCAGTCCAGACCAAGTACAAAACAGCGTTTGGGCATGAAATTGATGAATTCTGTCACTCAGGGCCCAGAATAGGGCTCAAAGTTATTACTCAAAGTTGGGCTCCTCACTCAGAAGCAGCTGTTCGGGGAAGTGCGCAAGGTTAACCCAGGCCTGGTAGCAAACAGACTTAGAGAGTGCAACAACCTTTCAGCAAACCCTTGTCAATTGCTGCCCTGGTGTGTCCCGTAGTTGGTGTGTGTTACGGAAGAGCAACTGTGTAAGAGTGAGTGTTTCACTGTGAGGTTGGTTAAAAGCGCCAATGTGCAGAATGAGGCCAACCCTGAGCATGGGCTGTGAACGCGTTTGGTGACTGATTACTCTTTGTCACTGGAACCCTTAGCTTCAGAAAGTCAGGGCTTTAGTTCATTTCATTTTCGGTTGATTTGCTTTTTGGATGCGGGTGCTGGTGGAAAGATTATCCGCTATCCCTCCCAACAGAGCATAAAGCACTCATAAGATGCTGGTGCCCTGGGAGGGCTCGGCCGCACTCTACTCTCCCCACCGAAAGGGTATGAGCAGGCTGTCACTTGGCTGTGTTGCCAGGGCTGTGGGAAACAGTTCCCAGCAAACACGTATCTCAACATTGCTGTGTTGAGATGTGTTAGCTAATTAGACCTTCTGGAGATAGAGTATGGAGTTAAATCATTCCCTTTTTCTGCACATGTATGTGTGTAGTACGTATGTCTGTTTGCAAGTGTGTAGGTAAACCCGTTGTATGCGTGCACGTATACTGTATGTGCATTTACACGTGGAGGGCAGAAGTTGACAGTGGGACTCTCCCTCAGTAGCTCCATGCTGTGTGTACTGAAGTGTGTTTTTTCCACTGGCCAGTTCAGCTGCCCTGGATGTCCTGTGTGTGTCTCCTAAGCCCTGGGACTACAGATGGCCCACAGTACCCACCTGGCATTTACAGGGGTGCTGGGGACCCATCCTTACACTCGCATAGCAAGTGATTTTACCCCAAGCCATCTCTCCAGCTTTCTGAAGTGAAGTATTTCTTCAGGGTCTGGATGAGCGTCGTGATCACACCTGCCAGTCGGGGCAGAGCCTACGTGTGCCCTTCCCGGCTGCCGCTGAAGCCATTTCTTGGTTCATGTCAAAGATTAGTTGCTAAGGATCTTAACAGCAGAAGCTTTAAAATCAGCAGTGGCAGTGGCTGGACCACTCAGTCCAACTCTTTGTTGTGTGTTGATCTGTATCAAGAAGGTGCAGCATCAGGCACATGTAACAATCTGAGGCGCTTATGTGACTGAAGAACCTGTTCACCCCAAGTTGAGGTGTTGTGTCTTACAGCTTTGACAGATACTGTAGATTCTCGTAGCTGCTCTGAGAAGCCTTTTTCATGATATATGGGTTCATTAATGCAAATATCTGTGCTACCTACCAGAACAAAACAGTGCAACAACTTTTCACTATATGGTACAGTCGGTTGTAATTTTCTAACTCACTTAAATTAAAGCAGATTAAGTTAATTGGCTTAGATGGAGACAGACTATTGCTCAGGCTCAGAGTGTCATTTAATACTGTTGAAGGGCTGTGCTGACACAGGATATAATTTTAAAACATTCCCTTTCATTCATATTTTAAAATGGTGATGAGCATATAGAGCTTACTGTGGGCTGCGAAGACAGCTCAGGAGAGGAGGATGTGTATGTGAGTGGCTGCCTGTGTACCAGTAACTCCAGAGCTCTTAGGGGCAGCAGAAAAGTGTTGCTGGGCATGCTGGCCAGCCAGGCGAGCTTGAAACACAGGTGGCCCATTGCAGTAGAGGCTGCTTCTTGCAGAATGGAAAGCAGCTATAATCAGCAGGTAGACATACTTATCCTGCAGAGTGTCAAGCCCATCCCGTGGTCCTTAACTTAAGCAGCTACTTGCAAGGTGAGTTGGTTGCTTATAGTAAAATGAAATGAATACTGAATCAGGTGACACAGAAATTGCTCAAGGGGACTTAGCTACAGAGTCTCAAAACTGGTGTTCTCTCCTTTCTCATTATGTTGTTTCCAAGTTGGCTTAGACTGTGCAGCCCTCTTCATAGGCACTGACTAGACCCAGTTCCTTTTCTCTAATTCTTGAAGTATCATATGCTCTGAAAACCCTTTAAACAACACAGAAATATGCAAGAAAACCATCCCTCACCTCCAAATATAACATGACTGCTTTTTAAATTCTTGTCCTACTGTTTTTCTTTCTACACCAAAAATGAATAAAATAGAACTACGAACGTGAAACTGAATTCTCAGAGGGACTGGAGGAGTTGTAAACCATAAAGCACCTGCAGAACAGCATCTGTTACATAGGAAGCTCAGCTGTCCTCTTACACACACACACACACACACACACCTGCAACGTGTAGCAATACAAATAGGAGCTCAGATGTCTGTTACACACACACATGTGTACACACAGGTGTGCATATACACCCTACACGGTGTGTAACACAAGTAGGAGCTCTGACGCCCTGTTATACACACACACACACTGCACATGTGCACACGGGCGTGCACATACACCCTACACGGTGTGTAACACAAGTAGGAGCTCTGACGCCCTGTTACACACAGGTGCACATCCCTGTACAGTGCAGTAACACAAGCAGGAATACCACTGCAGATCTTTCAAAACCAAGCCAAGAACGGGATCAAGGTGTGTTCGGTAAGTACGCTCAAACTGTTTGGGTCACCTCACGGTTATCATGGACCTTACTCTATACCGTCATAGTTCAGCCCACCACCTCAGGCAAATCTTACTGTAGTTTGCTGTCGTTTGGGTTTTGTTTTGTTTTAGCTGCAAAGAATACTGTACCCCTTGGTAATATTTAGACGCCTCCATATTGTAACAAATAGTATTGCAAGAGGAATGGTCTTAAACATGGATTATTATTCTTGCGAATAGATCTGCACGGAGACATCTACATTTGCCTCTTAAATAAAAGAAATGCTTTATGCTGTCCTGTCTGGTCTGCTTTTGGAATGAATTGATATCAAATGTATTGGACCATGCAGGACAGTGGTATTTCAGTCAAATAAATCAAACCAGACAGATTTGCTCAGACACATCATGTGGTGTGTGTGTGGTGTACGTGTTCACAGGTGTGTGGATATACGTGGTCATGAGTGCGTAGTCCCTGCCAGCTGCCCTGCCTGTGAAGCTTGTATGTGGGTTCTTGGGAATCCAAACTCTGTTCCCCACATGTGGCACATGCTTCATCCACCAAGCCATCCCCCAGGACCCAGACACTTCATTTTTAGATTTATGACTAAATTTCTGTGCTTTATATCTTAAGAATCGTGGATTTTAGAAGGTTGGATGCCACAATTGAGGGCAGAGTTTTGTAGTCAGCACTAGAGGGCTCCTGTTAGGGTGGACGTGATTTTCAAGTATGTTCACCAAGGTATAACCGCCAAGCCACACCTTCTTTCACACATCTCCATTTTATGTACAGGCATCTCCAGCCCTGTGAGGCACCTTTCTCACTTCTCCTTAACATGTTTCATGAATCAGCCTTGTTATCCAGTCCAAAAAGAGGATTCTATGCTCTGGATTTGGAAAAACCTGAAATTACAGGAGAGACACCTATTTTTTTTTTTCCAGAAATGTCTGAAAATGCCTAAAAATGCCCATAGCTTTAGTGCCGAAAAGAAAACTGTAAGTTCTGTTTTGATTCCACTGGGCTAGCTGCCATATAACTGGCACCAATGTAGATACTCCACTTGAACATTTTTTTAGCAAGATCAGCTGTAGTACTATCCGTTAAAAAGTATATTTTCAGAATATTGGGTTAATTTAAATCATTAAAAATAGTGGCATAAATTTTAATTGAAGCACAAAAATAATTGTCAGTGTCTGCACTTTTACTATGTAGTGAACATGTCATAGAGCCAACTACATATGTGGGTCTGATTAACATGGCAAATGATACCATTGTTTGCACATTCTTGTTTCTTTTTAAGGGTTTAAAGACTAGGACGACACTCTGATTTGAGTGTTTCAAGATCTATAGCAAAATTTAAATAGTTATTTCCATTCTTTAGTTGAAAGAATTGAAAAACAGAAAGTTTACACTACCCAGAAAACTGAGTAGTGCAGTCTGGGAGTCATGCCCGTTCAGTCAAGGGTGATTGACGCACACCCAGGGAGCAGCGAGTCCCGTGAAAGGTAGGAGAAAACAACCAGAGGGCTTGGGAAGTGGGGAAATCGGATGAAGAGAGGCAGGGTTGGACTCTTGGCTGACATGTCTTAGGGGATGGGTGCAGAGGAGCAGGCAAAGTGTCCAGACTGCACAGTATGGGAACTGAGTGCTGGCTGGACTCTGCGCTTCCGTCAGTAATTTAGGAAGCCAGTGAAGGAAAGAGAGACTGGGCCTGGCTGCTGCTCCTCTTCCTCATACTTCCCTGACCAGAACCTCCGGGCCTTGTCTTGCGTGGCGGGGAGCAGCTGGCATGCCACATTCAGTGTCCCTGATCTCTGTGTAGACCAGGGTCAGTTCAAGCATTGAAGTGTACTGACTGTCCTTACTGTGTCTTTGTACCTCTGCCCCAGTGCTCCTGTCGGGTTTGCCACCGAACTTCGCTAACTTTGTAAGGTGTTCCCTGCCTGAGTTTGGCTGTGAGAGATGGCCTGTGTGATGCTTATCACTGTTCACTGATTGACTGCTCATGTGTGAGAACTATAAACTTAAGGAGTTAATGTTTTCTAATGCAAGCAGTGTGTTGAGCATCCCCTGTGTACCAAGCAGCTATACAGGCAGAGGGATGAAAATAAAACGCAAGTCCCCATGCAGACACCTGACCCCTGTGTCACATATAAACACCTTTCACAGTGTTGGATCTTTATCTCATCACTGTGAAGGCTTCCCTCCCCTCTCCCCCACGTAGCTTTTCTCTCCCATCAACTTTCCACCACCCCCAGCATCCTCTTCAAAGACAACTTCTTCCTAGAACCTCTGGAACTCTCCCAAGGCACAGGAAGCAGGTACCTCTAAACAGTCTAGTCTGTTGAGTGCCAGATCCTACATGAGTGACCTCAGAATAACACGTCTCCATCCCTAACTTGCATGCTGCTGAGCACAAAGCAGAGGCCCAGAGATGTCTCCTAGACAGTTAAGAAAGCTGTGTCCCCTTGAGCAAGCAATATGGAGATGTGCTCCAGAGTGTTAAGTGACCAACGGTTAGGGAAACATACGACCCACAGAATACATGGGGCGTGCAGTCACTAACGTGGGAGGTCAGGTCAAAGCTGGAAAGTATGGTGCTGGGAGAGCATGCTGCTGCTGTCCCTGTGGCTGTGGCTGACCCAGTCGTTCACCTAAAGGCCATTGAATGCCACCAGAGTTGTGCAGGCCTTCATGTCATTTGGAAGAAAGTGCTTTAGGGAGAGTTGTGTGGCCCTGTGAGTACCACAGACGTGTTTTGTACAGTGAGTCAGGAGGGATCTTGGTTATTCTCCTCGGGACTGGAGTTCCGGCCCCCCACCTAACCTTAGCTGTAGGGTTGGCACATCCTGTCTTCACTGTCTTGCTTTCTTCTAGAGCTCCAAGCAGGGCTCTAGATTCTCCCTCCTGTGGTAGCAACTTCCCTGCCTAAACTCCACACCAAGCATATTTCCAAGTGCTGCCAGTGTTAGCAGGACTTGTGTGGCACCATCAGATCAACAGTGGTTCCTCGTGGCATTCTGGGCCATGCTGGACACATTGTCATTTGCTGATGAGTGATACATACACATCGGCAAGATAAGTCAGCCCTAGAAGATAGACACTGGTGGTACCTTAAATCAGGGGCCACGCCTGTGGGGGTTGTGCTAGCAGTGAAAAATAGCAAGGGAGTGTAGGAAGGAGTTCTTAAGCCTGGTCTTGCTCAGTCTGATCCCCCAGGGCCTCCGGGACATTAATAGACAAACAAGGTGTCCCCCCAACCCCGAGCCACGGGCTCAGGCTTTCTTCCTTAGCTCTAAGCTGTAGGCTACCTTAGGGGAGAAATACCATCTCACAGTTTTTCTGGACTGGGTGGTGTCATGGAAAGTTTAGTCAGTGTTACGTTGTCCACACTCTACACGGGGGAAGGGGTCAGGAGACGGCAGATCTGTGACGGCCATCAGCTGAGGTGACTTCAGACATGCAGGTTGACTGCTATTTATCCTTAGCTTTCTGTTTACAGTTGAATCTTCCTCCAAGGGAGACAGTGGCAAAATGTGTCTAACATTTTGAACTTTAATTTTTTTTGTTTTTCGAGACAGGGTTTCTCTGTGTAACCATAGCTGTCCTAGACTCACTTTGTAGACCAGGCTGGCCTCAAACTCAAAGCGATCTGCCTGCCTCTGCCTCCCGGGTGCTGGGATTAAAGGCGTGTACCACCATGTCCAGCATCATTTTGAACTTTAAAAGCAAGCTTATTTCCTTATTTCATTTTATCCCCGCAGCAATCCCATGAAGTAATTAGAGTGATTATTGATTGTTTTCGGTTGCGAGAGTCACAGTGCGTGCAAGTTGAGCAAGCTAAGTCTAGCTCCAGTTGTTTCCACGGGGCATTTGTCCGGTGCTTGCAGCAGATCTGTGAGGTGGACAGACTGTTGAACACAAGTGTTGTGTTTCTTGCGTGTTGAGATGCGGGAGGTTAGGCGACAGATGTGTGTTCTAACAGCTGCTGTTACTTAACGTTGCCATGGACCGTGTGACTGCACACTTCATCTCTGCATACCCTGCAGGCTCTTCAGTGTGTGACCAAAAACAAAGTCCAGAGCTCAAGTTTTGATCCACACAATTGTGAAAAGAAGCCACTGAGCATAGTGGGTGGGAAGCAAAGGATGCCAGGTGTTTGTTACCTGTGGTAAGTTTTGAAGCTGGCCTAACATACTGGGACACCAAGAACAGCTTCTGCTCCGTTCCACATCGAGCTCTCATCTAGATTGACACGACAGCCTGAAGCATGGCAGGCGTGTGCAGCCTAATTCCTTTCTTCTCACAGCAAGGCATAAGTGGATTATGAGGTAGGACTTTGAGGCCTGTTAATCAGCTTAGGTTGAGAATAGCATCAGGTAATGATAGCTCGGGAAGCTGGGATGTTAGGCAGGATAGGCTATTCTGCTTCTAGGGTTTATTTGTGCAGCCAGCACTTACTGCGCGCTCCATGTCAGGGGCACTCTAAGTCAGCTGAGAGCTTGTACACAAGGTGCCATAGGTGCTATGTATTGGAACCAGGCTTGAAGAAAAGAGGCCTCTGCCTCTAAAACCACCTCCCAGCTAATGTTACATATTGCTGTTCTAGAGTGATCGTCCCAGAGCAGAGATGTCCCTGTGCTCTTCAGTGGATGTCGTCCTAAGCGACTGTGACTCAATCTGTCACATTCAACTCAAGGGGCTTTGAAAGATGTCTTTCAAAGTGCAGTTGTGGAATGACGTACAGAAAACGTATTGAGTGTGTAGTAGATTGATAGTGGTTATGATGGGGTGAGCTTTGGCTAAGTAAAACAGCAGAATACTCCCAGCACTCTGAAGGAAGGGTGCATCACAGGTGGTTACAGGTGTATTGTGTTAAAATAATTTTGTGTAGAAATTAAATCTGTTTTCCTTATGGAAACAAACTATAGTTGGAAATTAATAAAAATGAAAAAAAATAGAAAGTAATCAATACCTAGCCTGTAAAATATTAATAAAAATTTTTCTTCTTAGTATGTAGATTTCAAGAAGGTTTCCTCTCCCGTACTTAACCTATGTTCTGACAACCATGGTTCATACTTTTGAAATGATGGTTTTGGAGCTCATGTCCTCTGTCTTCAGTGTGCAGGCCTCCACCCTCAGAGCCCTCCTGCTGGCGCCGGCACCCTCAAGGGGCCAAATGTCTGAACGCAAGCTCTTGTAATGCCATGTTATTAAATTGATAAACATCAGGGTATGTGACTATTCTGCTTTTTCCTTTAGCATAAATGTTAGTGGTTATATGTTCTAAGGCAGGGCCCTAGCTTAGTAATACATGGTGATATCAGGGACACAAATAGGATATTATTTTAGCCCAGATTGCTTTTATGATAAGAATATTTTCTATTATGTGAGAGATGCCTACCAAGTCATGTAGTAGACTGCAGTTGGGCAGTCTTGTGTCCCAGGAATTATCTCAGGTGCTAGAGATAAATGATATAGAAATATAGAAAATCATCCTACCCTCCCAGAGTTCACAAACCAATGTGGGCTGAGAGGAAGCAAGCAAATATAATTTTATAAAAAGGTTTCTTCTACTAAGTGCTCAGAAGTAGAACTGAAACAAGAGGTTACTTAATACATGGCATTATTAGGAGGTAATCATTCAGTGAGGTGAACTATTGAAATTTGAAACAGACATCACTTCATTTATACATCTTGTATCTTTCTAGGTATGAATGAATATCTGTCTATATTATATACATATGTGTATGTGTGTGCATGAGACACAGGAAAGATTCTAAATTATAGGCAAAAGAGAATTTCACTTTCTACCCTTAAAGAATTTCTTCCTGTTGCCCAAAGACACAAGATAACAAGCAACTCAGAACTAATCTTCAAGAGAAGAAAATAAGGAAACAGCGTGAGCCTCAGTTTGCCCAACGGCAGTTACTAGGTCCAAGCACAGCAATGATGTCCCAAGCAACTGATGATCTCACTGAGATGAACAAACAACGCCTGTGATTTGTCCCAGAGGTGAAAGGGTTTTGCCCTGAGAATGAATAGACACAGTGGGCATGCTCTGAGCCCACCACTGAGCACTGTTTCCTGTTTGTGAGGCACAGCTCCACTGTTAGAGGCAACAGTTCTAATATCTCACTTGCTAAGAGAGACTAGTCCATGCTCCCACCTGAAGAATGGAAAGGCCACGCAATGCGAGAGGAACGGGATGGCCATCAGCCAATGAGAGGGACAGGATGAAGTGCAGAGGAGTGCCACTAGCCAATGAGAGGGACAGGATGGAGTGCAGAGGGGTGCCGCCAGCCAATGAGAGGGACAGGATGGAGTGCAAGGGGTGCCACCAGCGCCAATGAGAGGAACGGGATGGAGTGCAGAGGGGTGCCGCCAGCCAATGAGAGAAACAGGATGGAGTGCAGAGGGGTGCCACCAGCCAATGAGAGAAACGGGATGGAGTGCAGAGGGGTGCCACCAGCCAATGAGAGAAACGGGATGGAGTGCAGAGGGGTGCCACCAGCCAATGAGAGGTACGGGATGGAGTACAGAGGGGTGCCACCAGCCAGTGAGAGAAACGGGATGGAGTGCAGAGGGGTGCCACCAGCCAATGAGAGGAACGGGATGGAGTGCAGAGGGGTGCCACCAGCCAATGAGAGGAACGGGATGGAGTGCAGAGGGGTGCCACCAGCCAATGAGAGGAACGAGATGGAGTGCAGAGGGGTGCCACCAGCCAATGAGGGGAACGAGATGGAGTGCAGAGGGGTGCCACCAGCCAATGAGATTAAATTGCTGTAGATCAGAGTCTGCCTCAGACTTGCCCAAGCAGGCCTGAAAGCAAACCTTGGGAGATAAAGCAGATCTGAGGAGACTTAACTGCCTGCCAGAACAAGCCCATCACCTTTAACAAAACCTAGCAGCCATAAACAGGAAACAGCAGTGTCCTGCATTCAACCACAAGAAGTGAACAAAAGCGATAAACTATGACCTAGGAACAAAAGCAGAAATTACACTAAGAATGTCAGAGTCCTTTAAAGCCTCAAAGCTCACCTCCGGTGACATGCCTCCTCCAACAGGCCACACCTCCAATCCTTGCCAAACGGCTCTACCAAGTATCTAAATTTATGAAGCATATGGAAACCGTTTTCATTCACACCATGCTCACAAAGAGAGGTGCGCTGGATGGTTCAGACTCTATCTGTATATCCAGAAGAATGAGACTGCACTACACTCCCATGTGGCAGTCATTCTGTAAGCTGCTGTGTTAAGTGAAAGAAGCAGGATTGGAACACGGCTCGGCCAGCTTTACGTCCTGTACAAACACCCTGCTAGTGTGGGCGGTTGTCTTGGAAGAACATAGTAGGGGCTGGTGAGGGTTCTCGACTCCCTGTGATAGGCTGGAGTTGGAAGGTGCTTTGTTCTTGTGCACATTTCACCTAATTAAAATATCCTTTGCCACATAACGGTGCTCAGTGGTTATGAGCACATGCTGCTTCTGTGAAGGACCAGGGTTTAGTTCCCAGAACCCACATGTGGCTCACAACCATATACAGAACTCCGGTTCCAGGGGATCCGATCGGCTTCGATCGGCTTCACTGGCCTCTAGGCACCAAGCGCAGACATGGGACACATACATACATGCAAGCAACATACTCATACACCTTAGAAAACAAAAACAAATAAGTCTTTAAAATATTCTTTCCATATAAATGGATCAAGAGCCTGGAAAACTCCATTAAGTATTGAGTTATCTGATAGAGATTTTGAGTGTTTACCATGGTAATTTGCTACAGTCATAGTTGTAATTATGTACCGACACTGTACTCTAGTACATTTAGATGTCAATTGATAGGTTCACACAGCCCTTCAATGAAGTATTTCACAGGGTAGAAACTGGATCTAAAATACGGCTGAGGATAAAATGTAGCACTCAGCTAAGGCAGAGGTTTTTAAGAGATTCAGTGTAGCGAGGTAGTACATGTCCTTCGTTCCTGTACTCAGAGACAGGGACAGAGACAAGCAGATCTCTGTTATTTGAAGGCCAGCCAGGACTACGTGAAAGACTATCTAAAAAAGAAGTTTAGTTTTTTTCTTTCCTATTGCTGTGATAAAATGCCAGTAATGGCAGCATTTATGGGGCGGAGGCCAGAGGATCAGTTAGATTAAAGCCCATCTGAGAGGTGTAGTTCATGCAACATAAGACCATGTCTCAAGCAAATATAAAAGGTGTTGATATTAATGAGCCTTGAGGAGTAACATGTAACATACTCAGTCTTCCAGCAAAACCATTTGGGAAAGGCTCACCTGGCCATGGTGCTCACAAAATCAGCCAGCCATTGTCTTACCTAGAAAAGTTCACAGGTTCACATGTTGAGGGTGTTCACAGAGTCAGCCAGCCATTGTCTTACTCCAGAATTTTTTTTAGATTAAGATTGTAATTTCCTTGAATTTAACGTTTTGAAAGTTGTCAGCTGCTAAGATACGTGTTTTCTTTTGAAAACAAATATGTTCATGATTCTGTAAAAGTAGAATTCTAGATTTCACCAATTGTATAAAGAAAAAGATTCCTTAGCAGATGGACAAATTTTAACAGTATCTGAGTTGTAAAAACAAAAGTTAGGTCGGAGACATTGGCCTTACTGTATCTTTCTTACACCTTTGAGTGAGGCCTTTTGCTCCTATTGAGAGTAGCAATCAGTGAGTTTTATATGTTGTTTTATTTGGAGCAAAAGTAAATTTCAGTCTTTCTTAGTACTCAGGGAATTGTTTAGATAGCTAGTAAGCTGGCTTACATATTAAATATGTATGTATGTATGTATGTATGTATGTATGTATGTATGTATAGCAGGTCTTTGGATGTCTTCGTATAAAATCAATTTAAGTCGGGGCCAAGTTATAGTGTCTGGAAATTCACCTAATGAGGCCAACAAAGTGAGCAGTCCCTAAGTGGAATTATTGGACAATGAAGTTCACATTTTGAGTAAAGTCATTTGCAAAACACTTTATTCTACTTATGATTCATATTTACTAGGGTTCACTCTTTAAATAAACTTTGCTTCCTGGCATGTGAGTCCCTCATATATTTATCAATGAACTATTAAGAGAAGTTATCTGTTAAAAGATCATAGAAGACAGAGTCACATACGCCCTTTAAAGCACTTTCTATTGCCTGATTACGTAGCTTTCTCTTACAGAGGCCACTCTCTGCCCCAAGTCTGCTTCCTCATTTAACATATGCAGCCACGAATTTTGCTGAAACATTTGGTATCTCAAGAAACACTCCTGAAATTTTCCATTTTTTTTTCATGTTCTTCACTCATGTCTAGAACCATAAAGTGTTCAAAAGCAAACACACTGCCATCTTTATAAAGGGGTCTGCTGAGGTGCTTCTCCACTTCTTACCAAATTAGAGTGGCCCCCTCACCTTTCTGCAGGTGGCGGGCACATGCTGAAGCCTAGGTGTCAGTGGTTTTCTGTACCCCGAATGTGGCGCTCTCGGAGCCAATCCTTCCTCACTCTCTTGTCCTCTGTCGAGAGCTGCCACACAGAGTCAGTGTGGGCATATGTCTCTAAAAGGAGGTAGATCTCTGCACGCTGCAGGGTTAAAGTAGGCTTCAGCTATGGCAACTGCTGCGCAAAGGGAACATGTTTACACATACAGACCATGTGTTCAGATCTCAGCTTTCCTGTGTGGGAAACCATACTTCATCCCAGTTTGCCCAGAGGTACGACAGAGCAAGAGGCCATGCATTAGATTAGCTATGCATGTGGTAGAGTGAAATAAAGTCTCCTCCAGACTTGGTGTGAGTGTGGTGGTTGACATTGGCCGGGATGCAGTGGACGGGATATGGAATTGTGTGGGAGGCAAATCTCTGGGCATGTCACTATTTTTCACCGTAGACCTTCACAGGAGTAGTGAGCAGCAGCCGACCCACAGACTGAATCCTATCCTGCCATGAACTTTCTGCCGTCTGTTACTTTAGTCTGTTACTTTGAAATCCAGCCTTCCTCAGGTTCTCAGGACACAGACAGGATGCAGCCAGACTCGTCAGGTCATACCTGCAGTGGCCCCTATTCCAGAGCAGGGAGAGCCCTGTTCCCCTCTGAAACCCCGTGAGCTGGGCCTCTGCTGTGTCCACATTTCTCTCAGGCTTCTCGTCTTCCAAACTGCTGTCAGAATAGCCCATTAAGCTGTGCTTGCAGCACCGGAGGGCTTTTCGTAGCTCACAGTTCCAAACTCAGCATGCCTCCTGGAGACCACGTGGTCATGTGTTTTCAGGACAGTAGTGCCACTTCTCAGTGCCAGCTCTTCTGTATCAGTTACCGTCCTGTCACTGTGACAGTTACGGTGGGTCTTACTACCTCAGCAGAGCTAACCTGGACAGTCCTTCCCAGGTGCACCCAGAGGCAGGTCACCAAGGTGAGTCTAGATCCTCCCAAGCCGGCAGTGTTGGCCATCACAGTGAGGCATCAGCGTCCTCTGGACTCTGTGCTTAGCGACATGGATACAGAGAAGTTGGAAATGGTAGACTTCGCGGGGACAGATTCTTGGCCAGCACGGGAAGTAGTGTTTCTTCTGTAGCCTTTGCTGTACCTGTCTTCTCACCTGTCATAATACAGTCGTCTCTTGTGACTGGTACCACGAGCCAAATCCAGCTTCCTTGTAGGTAAGAGTGACCCCAGATTAGAAGCAGGTGCTACTTAGGGGTCCTTAGCCTCTGGCCTCTGTGCTTGTAGCTGATGTCTGTGTCTGCCCCAGGCACCGTCCAGCACTGCGCATGCAGTAGATTTTCTGTCAAGGCTTATAAAACAGCTCGCTAAGCTGATATAAATGGAAACAAGAACAGCCAAGCGCCAAGTTCAAAACCTTAGCCGCCATCAAATAGGCTTATCATTTTGACTTGCTAGGAAATAATACTTCTTTTGATTAAACACACTCTGCGACTTTCTTACCATAGCCCAGGCTTAGGCAGTTGTCTGAAATATACAGTTCCTTGGAAAATGGAATATCTTAAACTGTGCGCACATGCACCGTGAATTGAGAATTCCTTTAGAAATAGTACTCATACATATTTTATACATAAATTGACAAGGATGGCAGAAACCTCATCTTCCCTGTAGCAATTTGAACCAGACTGATTGAGGATGTACTGCCTAATTATACTTGTCATCCTGACATAAAAGTCATTAGTCCTAGAAAAACGTGTTTGTCATACCAGGATTATCTCCAATTAATACAGTCAATATCGAACATATGTTTAAAGCCAGAGAGAACAGTCCTCTCCAGTATGCGGTGGACTCCAAGGAGCTGATGGCAAGCCTGTTGGTTCTGATACTGTGCTGTAAGCACAGCTTGACACACGGGGAAGGAAAGGCACCAGGCTGCACAGCGTTCCTTGTGCTTCCGAGCTGCTGGCTTTGCCTCCCTAGGTGGGTGAATTAAGGTCACTGAGGAATCAGAAAGGGATGCCATTTAAACTGACTGGGCTGGGATTCAAGCCGGATCCAGTGTGGCGTTTCCTCGGCGTTAAGTTCCACTAACCTACAAGTTGACCCTAATAGTGCCCACATGTGGCCAAGTCCTCTTAAAGGGCATGTGTAGTCAGAGCCCTGAAGAATGAACCAAGAAAGAGCTCTCTTAGTGTGATTGAGCTCCGGGAACGTGCTGGCTTTTCAGCAGGCACTGCAGTGAGGTGGTGCTGTTTTACATGGGTGGGGTGTGACTGGTGATAGAGCTGCTGTTCTTCATTGCTGTGCACTTAAAACTCTGTGGGACCCGTGCTGCTCTGCTGAGCATCACAAAGCACACGGTGCTCAGGACAGTTTGTCTTCCAGCTGTCTCACAGTCAAGCAATCTGTCTCTCTGTATCTCTCTGTCTCTCTGTCTGTCTGTCTGTCTCTCTCTCTCTCTCTCTCTCTCTCTCTCTCTTTCTCGCATGTGCGTGCACACACACGTGCACGTCAAAGGTTGATTTAGACCAAAAGTGGTGTGATTCTTATGCCTCATGAAGACTTAGCTGCCGCTGTTTCACTATTGTTTTCTGTGACACTCATTAAGGTATTTCTGCAGATGTACACTTTGTCATGGGATACTTACATTTCATAGTGGGCCTACTGGGAGAAGCCACTGCAGTCTATTTCTAACTTTTATCGGGTCCTTTTCTGCAACAATCACCTTATATAGTTATTTCTTAAATCATATCATGGACTGAAATACTAAATTACTAATTAATATTTAGAGAGTGACTTATACTGCCTGAAACATAGAGGTTGCCTTGGTGGGGGCACCTGTAGTTGGCTCCTCAGGTCTTAATAAAGACTGCAGTGGTAGCCACTGTTCAGAAGGCCTTTGAGAGCAAAAGTATAGGTTGCACTTCTTGTTAAGGACCAAAGACAAGGGAGTCATGGCTCCTAGAGTAGAGTGTGAGGCTGTACCTCAAAATGACCCATGAGATGGCTTTGGGGCAGGTGCTGGCCTCACCCCACGGAACAACATGAAAGACTTGAGCTTCACCCTTGGCTTGAGCTTCTCCCTTGGCTTGAGCTTCTCCAGCCCCCAACCCCCCTTCCCAGGTCCCATTGGGGTCTGCAGGTTGATGCAGGAGAGCAGCACACTTGGATACCTGAGTGCTCTCCAGGCTGAGCTGAGAATGCTTGGGTCAGGTGAGAGGGTCCTTCAGCATGTCACCACAGCCAAGTGTCTTGGTCTCCCTTCCAAGAGGCAGAGACAGCCTCAATTACATTTACCCAGAGAAGAGACTGTGCAGACTGAGCTATTCTGAGTTAGTCACACTGCCAGGCACCGCACAGTTCTGTAATAATTGGCCTCAAGGCATCTAGAAAAAGACATCACTAAAGTTTTGAGTCATTTGGTTCCAAGAGATGTGTAGTAATAGGCAAATTTGGTTTTGTTTTGAAGAAAATGAATTCCACTCCCTTGCATTTGAAAATCAAATACTCTGCCGACACATACACAGCAATGCTGTGCTCCCTTGACTGTCGTTAGTGTGGCATGTGCATACTTAGATTTGGGGCGGGGGGAGGAGCTCGAACTATGTTGGGTTTTGAGTCTAGAGGCCTGAAGAGCTCCCGCACATCAGGTACTAGTTGAAAGTTGAACCAGCATGTCCCCTGACTGTTCTTACCCTTAATGGCGAAGGCTGGGCGAGCTGAGCCTGTCACAGAGCCACACAGGGAAAGCAGATCAGCTAAAGAAAGCAGTGCCTGGCTCAGAAACAGGCCCACGTGGGCCTCTGGGTCTGGAAAGTCAGGCCTCACTTCAGTTGGATGGACTAGAAGCTCTTATTTGACGTGGACACAGTTGCCTGGTTGCATTTTGTAAGCCAACTACTCACAGCAACTTAGCTCCTGTGGACTGAAGACAGTGGAGTTGAGAGTAACACGATGGGTCACCGTCAGGACTTTCATCAATGAAGAGCAGGACAGGGAGGGGAAGTCCCAAGGACGTCTGTGGCAGCCTCTTTCATTCACTCATCTCTTCAAAATTGAATACCTGTGGTGCCCTTGGAGCTGGATACGAGAATAAATGAGACCAGTCCTGCTTTGAGGCGCTGGCACTGTCCTGAGAGCCAACTCGGCACTCGCCGTCTTTTTGGAACTTAGGCAGAATCTCTTTCCCCATTTTCCCATCTCCCCCAAATCCAGAACTTCCAATCATAGGCCTTAGTTCTGACTTTCTTAATCATAAAGATGCAGAAAACTCGTTTCCTTAAAGTAGTTCCGTTTACCTTTCCTAAGCCTATCCATTACTGCTTGGCAACATAAAGAACCCACGGCGGTCTCAAATGGT
Source organism: Acomys russatus (assembly GCF_903995435.1). Lineage (NCBI taxonomy): Eukaryota > Metazoa > Chordata > Mammalia > Rodentia > Muridae > Acomys > Acomys russatus. The sequence continues at coordinate 78,484,525 of NC_067139.1, forward strand.
ATGATTTTCTTAAATGGACAGTATTCACAACCACAAAGTTCCAGCCGGCCTCGTGTGCTATAGGACATGGGCATGGTCCCTCTGCCATGACAGTTTCCGTGTAAGGTTGTCCACCCCTGTTATTGTCACTTTTATGGAAACTAAACTCACCCCGGAAGAGGGACCTTTAAATGAAGAGTTACCTCTATCAAATTGGCTCTTGATTGAGTCTGAGAGATTTTGATTGATGATTGGTACGGGAAGCTACCCCTACTGTGAGTGGCATCACCTGTGTGCACATGAGCCTGGGCTGTGTGAAGAGGCCAGCTAAGCATAGGCCAGACCTTGAACCTGCCTGACCTCCCTCAAAGATGAACGATGACCTGGAAGTATATGCTGAAATAAACCATTTTCTCCCACATGGCTTTTGTTCATGGTGTTTACAAAAGAAAGACAAGCGAGGGCAATAAAAACTGATGCTAATGGTTTGCGTTTCTTACATAGGCTTATAGTTTGGACACAAGAGTGTTTTATAAATTAAACTTATGAGAACAATTGGACTTAGCTTGGCACCTGCATAGTGAGTGGCTGCTTCTGGCACTTCCGCAAGTTGTTTGGAGGTGTCTCCAGAGCTCCTGTGCAGGACTGAGCTAGGCCCTAGCATCAGCATCAGCAGTTGCCCAGAACAATGGGAGAATGTTAAAACTCGCAAGCACAAGTGACATTTAGAGTAATTTTAAGGCGCAGTGCTTTGAGAGTGAGGAACTTGCTTCACAGGGTCCTATCACAGACGTGTACAGATGGAGTTGAGACAGGAAGACACATGAGAAACTGACCTCTCACCTCCTAGTACAAGTGCACTGACAGACCTGCATGTTGCGGGGGCAGGGAGGGAGGTGGTATTTCTCTAGCAAGATGGTTAAATTAAGTCTTCCAGACTAGTAAAGCAACTTTGATTTAACTTAAATAGAATATTGTTCACATTAAGATAGAATTTATCTGACCAATGAGGAGCAGGAAGGCTGCACTTGGTGGCATTAAGTGAGTAGTGGTTTTGAGATTTCTGGCCATAGTGAAGAGCTCTGTTGCCTTTAAGAATTGCATTGTCTTATAGTATTCTAAATAAAAGATCAATCATGGAGTTCCTCACTAGATCCTGTCAGCTATCTGAGAGGGTCACCAGGGTCCCTGTGACTTGGATTCTCTGCTGCCGATTGCCCTGGGTAGTTACTAGTCAAACAAAGATCCTCCACTCTGAGTTTTTTGTGTTAACATGCTGTGTGTGTTCAGCTACTTCAGGTTTTTGTGCTATTCAGACAGTGCCTTCCTTCAATAAATGTTTAATAGGGAAGCTTATTAAAGTTTTATTTATATACTTAATAAAAAACGTAGAAATGAAGATAAATTAATGTACTAGAGAAAATGTAATTGAAATACTTTGGAATATCATTTAAATCAATATCCTTATTAATTTAGAAACATTTTTAAAAAGCATTTGACTACAACTTAAGATGTGTTCAAATATCATTATGGGAAAAATATGAGCAATATCTTATCTTACTATTTCTAGATTATTTGAAAAAAAGCATTGGCTTATTCCTTTAAAAAATGAAAACGGGGGAAACTACAAGGAGTTGTCCTTATTTTAGAGATAGGCTCTCACTCTGGCTTTGTTGCCCAGACTGACCTCAAAAGTCAAAACCTCCTGCCTCCACCTTTCAAGCACTGGAATTTCAGTAATATACCACCAGGCCCTGTCTTATTTTTTAAGATATAAAATGTATGAGCACGGCAGTTGCTTAAACCAGATGTAGCTGAGATGCAGAACCCAGTGGAGATGTGACTGGGTGGTTGGAGCATCATGTTGTCACATAGACATGCTTGCAGGGTATTAATAGTGTTTTCAGTGACCTTTAACTGTGCTTACAATCTCCGTAACACAGCTGAAACAATGTGACAAATTTTTATTAATATACCTCTTGTGTGAAGGAAACTTTAAAAATTTAAAGAAATCACTATAGTTAGTCTAAAAGTTCTGTCACTTAAGTTTGGCAGCCAGAAGAATGTATATATTTTTCTGACAATGAAATCAAGTGTTGCAAATAAAATAACTGATTTTTTACACTTGCATAGAGTATGTGATAAAGCTTCCCAAAGTTAACCCTTTTAGCTCCTCTGGGTGTTACGGCAGAGATGGAGACAGGATATGACCGCTGAGAAGATGCTGGGTTTTCCTGGCAGAGAGGTGACTCGGAACTGGAGCAGACGTGTGGCCAGTTGCTGTGATGAGAGTTAAATGTGTTTTCCTTTTCTTCTTCTCGTGATTAGGCAATCAGCTGCAAAGGGCAGCACAGCGTATCCTACACATTGTCGAGGAACCAGACGGTGGTGGTGGAGTACACGCATGACACAGACACGGACATGTTTCAGGTAACGCTTCTTTTTTAATGGGAACTGTTCCATTTTCCTTTCCTTGTGTGCTTTGACGTTCAGCCAGAACAGCTGCCACAGGGCCCCTCTGTCATGTCCAGGGGGAAAGAGGTGAAGATTATAAAAATTACTCCTATTCTAAAAGGGTAAAAGGAAATTGCACAGCCATATCCTCAGATATTTTTGATTGCTTGCTTGTTTTTGAGGTTGTGTTCTAATGACGGCGTTTCTCTCTTCCCTTTTCTACCTCCAAACTCTCTCACTTACCCATCCCTGCTCTCTTTCAAGTTCATGGCCTCTTTATTTCATCATTCTTGATACAATAAAAATAGGTATTAACAGTTGACACACAAAAGATGTAAAGGCAACCACTCATAAAACAAACATAATAGAAACATTTTTAAAATAATGCCAACGAAGACATAAAAATATTGAGGCTTTCAGAGATACTTGGAGTATAGAAATGCTCATGTGATACGGTCAGTGTCTTACCATATTCTAGAAAACGCAAAGTGTGAGTGCTTTCATAATTGAATTTTAAGAAGACAAAGGTTGATAGCTTACTGACTGCCTGTCTCAAAAAACTTCTGTGACCTTAAGTAAGTATAGGAAGCGTTAATGGCATATTACAGAGCCTAGACGTAAACTAGGCAAAAACAGAAGGAAAGAAGGCAAAAAAAATCAATGAAGCTGAAAAAAAAAAAAAAAAAAAGAATTAAAAAATGCACCCGAGATTCAGTACTTAAGAAACAGCAGAAAGTTTTTAACGTGGCCTCGTAAAGATAAAAGGCAGAGGCAAGGCCTGCATTTGTATGGGAGGGAAGTGTGGACAGAGCGAGCAGTGATTTCATGTGTTAGAGTGGGGAGGTTGGTTAGCAAGTGAAGCAGCAGGCTTTTATTTTCACTGTGTAGCTTCTTTCTGTCTGCTAGAAATGTGAAAGGTAAAGTGGGGGCTTGAGACAGCAAACCCATCCCGCACAGACCGTTTCCCCAGACTTTACAACAACCAAGATCAAACTAGGGACAGCTGTCAGAAAGAGAGCTGTAACAAGCCAGTAACTGTACCTTAAGATCATTAAATACAGGTGAGCTCATGTCAGAGTACTCCTTACCGTTACTAGTTGGGTTTTGTTTTTTGTTTTGGTTTTTGTTTTTTGAGACAGGTTTTCCCTGTGTAGCCTTGGCTGTCCTAGACTTGCTTTGTAGACCAGGCTGGCCTTGAATTCACAGCAGTCCACCTGCCTCTGCCTCCCGAGTGCTGGGATTAAAGGCATACGCCACCACGCCCAGCTACCGTTACTAATTGGAAGAGCAGCACCAAGCACCTTGTGTGGAAGTGGCCTCTGGACAGCACTGTGAGACAGCAGTGTCTCCACAGCAGTAACAGTGATTTAAACCATCAGATCCACTGGCCAAGCAACTCTGCCACCAGTTTATGCATACATAATTAAGGACTGTGAAACATGACTTAACCACAAAGATCCTCAGTTCAGAGGCATAGGTAGAGTGGGTAGACCAGAAAGCTCTATAGCACACGTGAGCTTCAATACCTCCAGCTAAGAAGAGGCAGCCTACATCAGAGTTACCTTCTTTCTCTAAACTGTCCTCAAAATTTTGGAGAAATGTTTGTCTCTATAGATATCAGATTAAAAATTAAAATCAAAATTGCTGCAAATAGCTGTCTGAGGAAGAAAACTGCCTCTAAATGATTAAATGGTCAATTTTTTAATTAAATAATTATTGTATAAATTGCTCGAGTTAAAACTTCCTAATCCTGAAACATCCCCACAAAACATAAAATAAGTTTTTATGAATATTATGAGTAAGTTTTATATTTTAGATAAATTTCTTTGTAGCAAAAATATAGTAAAGGAAAAGAAAAGGGCTAGTGACGAGTAGGAGAAACACTTAACAGTTCAGGTCACAAACAGTTAAAGTCCCAAAATGTAAGACACTCTTAGAAACAACTGAGAAAAATACATACAGTCAAATTGACATACTACCAAAGAATTTAACAGACAGTCGTTTTAAAAGAGCAATAAATAGCTCTTTAAAATAAGAAAATATGCTGTACTTCAAAGAAAATTGATTTTAATACTAGTTTTCTCTTGCTAAGTTAGAAAAACATCCAAAGACTTTTGTCAAAAATGTGGGAGAGATAGATTAAGTCTCCTGCACATTATAAATTGATGCAACCTCCCAGCGTAGAGATTTGGAAACGGCTATGAGAAATCAGAGATGCTCACACGCTTTGACTGAGCTCTGATCTTTCTAAGAGAAAGTTTTTCTCCTCCCACAGATTTATCCCAGGGATTCCTTACACATGTGCAACATGACATTGTACAAAGTTTTTGCTCAAAGCATCGTTTAAGAAGTAGGGGCCTGTGGCAGTGCAGTAGTGCGGCAGTGCACAGTGCAGTAGTGCAGCAGTGAGCAGTGCACCAGTGCGACAGAGCACAGTGCAGCAGTATACAGTGCGACAGTGCACTGGAGTCCTGCAAGGCAATAGAGCCGAACAAGAAAAATCTTGGAAATCAGACTCACAAGGAGCTCATCAAAACAGAGAGATGGAGCAAATAGCAGCGGCACTGTATATAGTGAGTCCTGCTGTTAGTATTGGGGTCAGTTAAGGTTACTTACTAGGAAGCGTCAAATAATTAAATCACGGTATTAAATACAGGCAATAATGCTAAGTGGTGTGTTAACATTAAATGTTGTATTGTTAAATTGGTATTGTTGAGTGACTTAAACAATTCTTAGGTGCACTGAAAGTCTCTAAGAGGGTAAATAAAACATTGACTAGGCAGCTAGCTTTGGGAAGGAAGGAGTAGACAGGGGTGTGCAGATTTGGGGACCGTGTGAAGCTAAACAGTTCTAGACAGCTGGGCACTGTAGGTGAATAACAGACATAACCATAAATACAAGCTTAGTTATTCAAATACCGTCTCAAACTCAGAAGCAAGGTTTCTGCTATTTGCACACAGTATTAACAGCAGTGCCACTCTCCATACACCACATAAGAGCTCTCTTCTTTGTTGTGCCAAGGATGGGCACGCACTTCCTGTAAATATTGTTACGGGACTTTATAATGATGCTTAAAAAGTGTACACTTCTAGTCGCAAAGCCTTCTTACCACAAGTGGGCTGGAAGCATCCTCAATAGCAAAGAGGGCCGTGACTGTTTGATGGTTGTCACTGATACTGTCCCACCCTTAAGTCCACAGCTTGCTCTCCCACATGAAGTGGATGGGCTGTGCTGAGTGTGAGACAGTGTGCTCTTAAGGAGAATCCTGAGTAACTCCCTATAGCCGTGCAACATCCTTTGATGATGAATGTGGTCTTTTTTTGTGTGCCCTTCCCTTCTCAGAATGAATTACAGATGTAGTTGGATTTTTCCCAGCTGACTTCTGAGTGCTTCATTTTGTCACAGTGGTAAATCACAAGATTTAATAAAATTGATAAATACACAGCAATGCCGAGTGGACTCACCTTGAAGCACCACAGCGCTTGGCACTTGTACTTGACCCCCATCTCCACCAAGGTCATCACAGTGGGATAGAAGTGCCACCGTGACATCTTTGTTTTACTATGGAAGACATCTGGGCTTATGGATTGAGACCCCTTGACAGGGCAGAGCCTCCCGTGGACTATGCCTGGTGCTAATTTGTGGGCAAAGGAGATGGCTCAGTTGGTAAAGTGCCTACTGCCTGCTCAGTTGAGTTGGTAAAGTGCCTACTGCCCGAACATGCGGACCTGAGTTTGATCACCAGCGCTGGCATAAAGGCCAAGTGTGGTGGAGAGCTATAACCCTGTCTTTGAGGGCCAGAGATGGGCAGATCCAAGAGCTCTCTGGCTAACCAGTCTTGCCAGGTTGATGGGGCCAGAATCAGCAAGAGATCCCCAAATTATGTGAAGAGAATCAGCAAAGAGGCCCAGTTGGTGAAGGCATTTGTCATCCAGCCTAATGACCCAAGTCTGATTCCCAGGACCTACAAGGTTGGGGAGTACCAACTCAGGAAAGTTACCCTCTGACCTCTGCATGATGCCTCACATGCAAGCCCCTCAATCACCACACCACTGCCCTGCATATACATGCCCACATAAAAATAAAGTAAGTATATAAAAGGGAAAATCTAAAGATAAATAGTGCTGAGTGTGGCTGGAAAAGACACCAACATTGACTTCCTCAGTGTGCACACACACACACAAACAGGCACTCATACATACCTTTTGTGTACATACAGAAAAAGGAAAAATACTGATTTTTGATATCCTCTAGATTGTGAATCTGAAAACTGCAGGGTTTTGACGGGAAAAGCAACTGAAACCCAGGTCAGAGATGACAGCGACAGAACTAAGACTCATGTCTTTGTTTTCAACAGAGCACTGATACAAGCAGCCTCCTTACATAAAAAAGCAAGATGGCCAACACTATAAACTCCTAGAGAAAACAGGACACTGGTGGGTTTTCCTGAAGTAATTTAATTTTTTTTAATGTGCCTCTGTGTGAGAATCTAGGTGGCCGCAGAGGCCAGGAGAGGAGTTAGATCTGGGCCTGGAGTTACACAAGGTTGTGAGCTGCCTTGTGTGGGTGCTGGCAGCCAAATGTAAGTCCTCTGGGAGAACAGCCAGTGCTCTCAGCTGCTGAGCCATTTCTCCAGCACTGTGGTATATCTGACACTTTCTGTCCATTGTAGTAAGGAAAGCTTCATGTTAGGTAGGGATTCTCTCCTGTTTTGTTTGAACAGGGTCTCACTGTGTAGACCAGGCAGGACATAAACTCACAGAGGTCCACCTGCATCTGCCTTCTGGGTGCTGGGATTAAAGGCATCAGCCTCCATGCGCAGCTTTTTTTTCCTTTTACCAAGCTCGTATGTTCAAAGTCTACGACTAGCAAGCCATGCGGCAGCACTCACTGTCCTGAGGATGGCCTCGACATAGAAGGCTTCATTCTCCAGCCATCCCCTTTGGCTTGATGTCAATACCTTGACGTCAGGGTTGCATGTGCGGTGGTATCAGAGCGAGCGGTCAGGGCTAGGTCTGGGTTAAGGAAGGTATTTAAGGATGGTGGAGTCTGAACTAATATATGCTAGAAAGATTTTAGAAATTGCTTCCTAGGGTTGGAATAAATGAGGAAAGGAAATAAAGCATAAAATCTGAAGGAGTCAGAAGAGACAGATGCCTCACAGTCTCACTCAGATGAGACAGAGGACCAAGTGCGCTCTGACGATGCGGCCAGCAGGCTGCCTTAACAGTCCGGTTAGGATAGTTTTAGATGGTTATGCTCAATTAACATCAATTTACTTAAAGAAAAACATTAGTAATACCTGAATTCAAAACTATTATTTTTGGAAAGCTGGTGTCTGTCTGTCTGTCTGTTTGTCTGTCTGTCTCTGTCTCTCTCTCTCCCTCTCCTTCCCGCCCTCTCTCCCCTCCTTCTGCTTGTCCCCCTCCCTCCCTCTTTCTCTTCCCCCTCTCTCCCCCATCCCTTTCTCTGTGTGTGTGCTCACAGGGTTGGTTCACCATTAGACTCTTTCATCATCTACATCATATATGTGTGTGTATATATGTATGTGTGTGTGTGTGTATACACATGTATATATACAAACACATGGGAGCAGACACTCAGCCAGTTACAGGGGCAAAAAGCTAGGGCTGTGACTGAGCTTTCCTGGCATGCACAGTCCCCTTCTATCCCCAACACTCCATGTACTAATACAAGTCCAAGGAGGCAGATAGACCACCCACCCGTCAGCAGACATTCCAGGTCAAACGGCAAGTTTCTTGAGCTCCAGGACAGGGTCAAAGGTCAGCAGGAAGGAAGTAGGGGCAGATAAACAACAAGAGCGAGATGCTATTACTTGTGAAGAAGGAACTAAATCAGTGGTTCTTCTGGGTCTCAACCTTTGGAAAACACATATTTCCAATGATCTCGGAGCTGAGAGACTGCTCGGTAGAAAAATTAACAGTGACAAAGTAGTAACAAAAACAAATGTGTGGTTGGGGCTTTCTGAGACCATCAGAAGTGTGCATTTTGAGCCAGATGCGCAAACTAGAGTCCCTGTACACAACGAAGATAACACAGGAGTCAAGAGGGAAGAATGGAAGGACTTAACGTGTGCTTTGGAGCTACAGTGGCAAGTCTATACAGCGGTACCCCAGGATGTTTAGATTGAACAAATTGTATGACAGTTGTTGCCATCCAGAGAGGAGCTGGAAGTTTTGTTCAGAGCATGTCATACCAGAGATATTCGCTCTGGCAAAGGGTGGGTGGGATCTGTTAGCTTGTAACTATCAGAAGAGTCAGAGCTGAAGGAGATTGATGAGGTTATCAGAAAAGGGGGCCGGGTGTCTGAAAGTGTTCACCAGATGAATACTGGGGGCAGACGTGTTCAGGCTTGTTAGCGGTGTACTGACCCCCAGAGAGGGGAGGGGCAGGAAGCCAGCTGGCCTGGGCCCAGAAGAGAAGTTGATCAGATGGGTGAGGAAATAGATGTGGTTTTCTAAGGCGTGCTACTGGTGAGTGAGAGCTGGTAGCTGCAGGTAGCAGGAGAGCTTTCCTGAGGTAAGCATCCAGTGCCGACTGCTGGCCTCAGGATGCTTGGTGGCAGTAGAAGGTTCCAAGAGCAGCCCTTGAAACTTGTATATGTTGTAAACATGGCTGACATAATAGGAGCCAAGGGTCATTTTCGAAAATTCACTTTTACTGTATTTTTCAAAGGTTACCAGAGACAGACTTAAATCTTTAACAGAAACCAGAACAAACCTGTGCCTTTAACCACAGTTCAAGGTGCTCCAGAGTGTGTTTGGATGGATACAAGATCCAAAATGAAGGCATGAGTGAATATTCAGGGGAGATGACCAAGAGCAAAGCTGAGCGAGGGCTCCTGGCTAGGAACTTCTGTGTCATAGACATAAAAGAGTCAGAAAATAAATGAGGGAGGGAAGGGAGAAACGAGAGAAGCTTTTGTACCCCTTCAGCTCAGTTTTCTGGGCATCAGCAAGTGTGCTCTCATTATATATAAAATTTCAAGTTTTCACTGTAGCTATTCTCTGAATGCCAGTGTTCTATGAATAGCAGACACATTCAGAAGCATCTTGGCCTGTGTACCACTCAACTGTCAAGTGAAATTTAGAGGCATCTCAGCTTGTCTACATGGCTGCCTGTAAGAGAAAGTGGAACTGATCCAAGAGAAGAAAAGATGGACTGCAGGTTTCCCACACCAACTGGGGTTTCAGTAAGAAAGTGGCTGACGTTTCTTTGCTGGCAAAAGTGGTATGAGGTTTGTGTCTTAAAGGAGAGAATCTTACTAGCACTGGTTAGGTGCGCAGGGAGGTGAGGGGATAAATCATGTATGGCCAGCCGGATAAGCGTGTGGCTTACAGTGATTGATCCTAGCAGGATGTTTCAATTGAAATAAAATTTCAGGTCTTAAAGTCAATTTCAGTTAAATCATGAGACAGGGAGTCAGTGACTTAACGTCACAGTGTGGCAGTCCTAGAGGGAAGTAATGGCTGTGGGAATAAAGGGGTGGGACTGGGAGACCACCTGCCTAGCGTTCTAAGAGCAGTGTGTGACAATTTAGAAGAATGCTCACTTTTAGAAAGTATGTTAAGTCTCACCTCTCTACTCAATACTGATGGGCAAATAGGACCCAGAGTGTGTGAAGTCCCGCCTCTCTATAAGACCTGATGGACATTAGGACCCAGACTTCAGGTTTTGTGATGTGACCAGGAAAGCACAGGGTTTCTCACAATTATTGCACTCCTAAGCGTCTTTTGGGAGGAAAGTTTAGGGTGAGGTATGATGCTGAGTTTGAAGTTTTTATGTTTCTATATTTATTAAATATTTGCAGTATTTGTGACCTTTCTTTTAAAAGATAAAAGCTTTTAAAAAGAAAAGAATGGGATGGAGAGCCTTCACAAGCCCTGCACAGGCTCAGACTGGTCGGTCATCCCTGCGTGGGTGGGAGAGCGGCTGTTGGCAGCTGGTGAGCTGGCGGACCCTGGGGAGGGGAGAGTCAGTTCTCTTTGAGGTTGCTGACCCTGGTAGGTGGAATATGCCCTTTGCCAACGCACATGTGGGGATTGATAGTTAGACTCAGGGTTAAGGAAAAGAAGTCGGGAGGGAGATACAGAGAGGAATCCAGAGGGCCTTGGAATAGGGACGGATGTGATCAAAACACATGGTGTACATGTGTGAAGTCCCAAATAACAAATATAAAATACTATCCCTTTAAAAGGAAAAGAGATGGTGCTTTTATTCTATGCTTTTGTACATTTTTATTTTGAACTGTGCACATATACAACTTACTTTCACATTTATTAATAAGTAATCTCAAGCCTAACAGCAACCACAAAAAAAGACTTCATAATTCTGTCAGTCAGTAGAGCTAAGTTACACATCCTTCTTGAAACGGATCCAGCAGAGGGGAGTCTGCCCAGCTTTAGAAAGATGGCTTATGTGGTATGGCTTTATGGTATCTCTCATTCAGATTTTTATGTTGCATTTTTAAGCAAGTTATATGTTTTCTGAGCCTGAAATGCGAATAGCTCAGCAATACACATCTGCTCGGTTGATGGGTTCCCGTGAGACTGGTAACTTCATTTATCCCAGGCACGTTTCAGTGGAGCAAGGAATTAAGGGCCATTTAAAAAAAAAGAGAGAAGCGATGCCTGTTGGCTTGGTGTGGGTACTCTGTGCATGGGGACAAAGAGGAGAAATTTACAAAGGAAATCAGTGGCCTGCTGGGAAGCGTGCAGAGCTAAGCGATGGGGCATCTCTTCTTTTTACTCTATTCCTAAATCATGTATTTTCCATCGCTTATCTTTTCAGACAGAATTCACCATCAGAATAAAAACACCTTGGGAATTGATTTTCATGGCCTTATGTGCATACATGTCAGGGCCCGTGTGTTCCTCCCACTGGCAGCTCCTGAATCCTCTGTTTTCAGGCGAGGACGTTAGGATGGACATGGTGAGGCATTCTCCACCTTGACGTAACGGTGTCGATGGAGGCCATGTTTGTCGCTGCCTTCGGCAGACAGATAGGGAGCATCAGTACATACGTGTTTAATACCCTGAGGATTTCCCTATGCATAAGCAAACGTGCTTCTAGTTAACAGGGGAAGGCAAGGCCTGTTTCGGTGGAATCTACTGAACAGGAAAAGCTCTGTTAGGACTCTAAGATGTTGTGAAATATGATCTCCTGGCAGCTTTGAAATCTTACCAAGGAAAGGAAGCCACAATAACATTGGTGGCAACTTTAGCCCTCCCCAGAGAGGTTTCATTTTAATCCAGACATGAAGTGCTAAGAGCAGCCTTTTAAATATCCCCTCCAGTTACACTCCGAGCTTTGGGCTGCCTTGGGTAAGCCCCACATCCTGTGTTCCTCTCAGGTTCACCGAGCAATGGCAGCTGGTGTTTTTCCTCAGTCCCCCAGCACTTTGTTTGTTCATGGACTGACCTGACTTAGGGAGTTTAGCAAGCAGAGTCCCTTTGTTTCTTTAAAAGTTTGCTTCCTCTGAAAATAGAAAACAAAGAGGAATTTGCTGTAAAAGTAGTATTTCCAACTCAATCCAAGAGAGAAAATCTAACATCATTCATTCTCCCAGAATAGAAAATTGAGCTTTCTCGCTAACGTTGCATTTAAACAGAATGACTAAGATCTAGGAATCTACTGTACAGCATTATAGCTGTAGTGTTGTGTGTTTGCATGTGCCCATCTCAGGCTGAGAGGAGCTCACAAGCCTGAGGGCCTAAGTTTAAGCCCCAGAACCGAAATGAAGGGTAGTGATGTGTGCTTGAAACCTCAGCACTGGGGAAGTGGAGACGGGGCTCACTGCAGCTGGCTGAACAGCTTGCCGAGCCTAGCTGGTGAACTCTAGGCAAGGAGAGACTTCTCATATAGCAGGTAGATGGCATCTGTGAAGATGGCAGCTAAGATTGTCTTCTGGCCTCTGCATGCATGTAGGTCTGTGCGTGCATACATGCATGCATACATGCACACACGCACACATGTAGTGGGGGGTGGGAGGCATGTCAGTCCCATTATGTCTTGGTCCATTGATAAAATGAAACAGTTTTCAGAAAGGATCTGATGCTTATTCACCGTAACTTCTCTCTTAGATAACAAGGGCATGCAGTCAGTTAAGCAAAGGTAAGGAAGCTGACAGTGTCCCGAGCCCCTGTTCTTATGAGTGCAACACGGAGCCTGATGGTTTTCATGTGAGTCATGAGAGTGTTTGGTTTCTTCAGGTGGGCAGATCAACAGAGAGTCCTATCGACTTCGTGGTCACCGACACCGTTTCTGGCAGTCAGAACGATGATGCCCAGATCACACAGAGCACCATCTCTAGGTTTGCCTGCAGGATCGTGTGTGACAGGACCGAGCCATACACAGCACGCATATTTGCAGCAGGATTCGACTCTTCCAGAAACATATTTCTTGGAGTAAGTTCTAGAATATATTCTGGTTGCAAAACCCTACCTACTGCCGTGATGTAATTGCAGAGAAGGTGCTGAGTGTGAAGGCTGTAGTTAGAGTTTGTTTGTTTGTTTTAGTTTTTAGAACAGCCCAAGACAGTGTTAAAAAACCTGAGGATAATTCAAAGCTTGGCCATGTGTACCCAGGACTCAGGAGAGAGAAACAGGAGGGATATAAGCTCAAGGCCAGCATACTGCAAGGAGACCCTGCCTCAGTAAAAAGAAAACAGTCTGTAGATCACTCAGTTGTTGTTGTATTTGCTGTATTAATTAAGGAGTATATGCTAACATTATATATAATACATTTATGGTGAATTTAAGAGGTTTATTTCAAAGGGAAAAATAAGTCACCAAATTCAGATCTTTACAGCATGAAGAAAATTGTTAGTGAACTGTTCACTGAAGGGTGAGTGTTTGCTGCATCCCCTGCTGTATGTGGTAACAGAAAACAAAGTCCTGCCTTCAAGGGGTACTTGATAAACCAACCCCAAAAGTTTCAGTAACTATCCTATCTTAATACAAATACCTCTTGAAACTGACTATCATTGTGGAGAGGGAACTGTCCATTATTACCTAAAGGATACTGTGACAGAAATACTGAGGAAGATCGATTCAGCTCTGGTGACACAGTGGTCCTGTGACATCTTGGCCCCGGTTCTCTCTGTCTTGCCCACTCCTCCCCTGGTGCAGTGCCCACCTGGGGGTTGGGAGGAGGGGGAGGTCTGCTCCTGAGTCTGCCACCTGCTCCTGTGCTTCCCAGCATGTGCTCCTGTGGGGCAGCTCCCTGAGAAAGAAGCAGCTGTGTACTGGGCAAAGCCACCTCACAGCAGTCACATGGCTTCCAAGCCTGGGGCTGCTCCAGTGGGTTTACAGGAAGCAAGACTCTGATCCTCCAGAGGGACAGAGGGGAAAGGGGAGGTCCTTCAAAGCAGTGCATCCACGAGACTGACAGGATGTCTGTCCTGTCACTGCTGCCATCGCCTCAAGGATAGACACAGCAGTTTGCATGGAAACACACTGGCTCCCACATTGCTAGCTTAATTTTTTTTATTTTGTACCTTTGATAAAAAGTACATTTTAAGACTATTTTTCCTTCTGTATCCAGGTAATCAGTGCAAGCAAAGTGCTTTCAGGTACCTGCGTAAGAGCAGGTGGAAGTGAAGCTTAAGGAAAGAACTGAAGCCTTAGATTCCAGGTGTGACACAGGGGAAGGGGTCTCTGAGTGAGGAGATCAGGCACCAGCCCTAGCTAAGCTCCTGAGGAGAACGTACAGTGGGTGGCCAGAGATGAACCGTTTGGCCTCTGACAGCTCAGCTTCTCTCCTGTTGTCAGAGCAGCGCATTTATCCTCCACTTTCCAGCTTTAAGTGGAAAATGAAATCTCTGCTCTTTCCCACCTTTTCTGTGTATTTCTTTTTCCAAGACAGGGTTTCTCTGTGTAGCCTTGTCTGTCCTTGACTTCCTTTGTACACCGGGCTGGCCTGGAACTCACTGTGTAGATGGGGCTGGCCTCGAACTCAAAGAGATCTGCCTGCCTCTGCCTCCCAAGTGCTGGGATTAAAAGAGTGTGCCACTAGGCGCGGCTGGCTTTCCATGTATTTTAAGGAGACTCAGTTCCTTTTCTCAAATGTCACTTTAGCATGCTTTTTGTGGTCTGTGGTATTGTTTTCCAGGAAAAAGCAGCAAAGTGGAAGAACCCGGATGGGCACATGGACGGGCTCACCACCAACGGTGTCCTGGTGATGCACCCCCAGGGCGGCTTTACAGAGGAGTCGCAGCCTGGCGTCTGGCGAGAGATCTCTGTCTGTGGAGATGTGTACACCTTGCGAGAGACCAGGTCGGCCCAACAGAGGGGAAAACTGGTGAGTGGGCTTCGCTCTGGAAAACAGACCAAAGCACAGACACTTTGTGGTGACTGTCACTCTCCCACTGGTGAAGCTCAGAGCCTTGGTGCGAGGCAGGTGTGCTGTTCTCTGGTCCAGAAGCAATGCTACAGGCTCTGGAGAGTTGGAGGGCATGGCTGCTCTTTCCTCAGAGTGAGCCACGCCTGGAGAACAGTCATTTGTTACATTTATCATTGCAGAATTCATCTTTCCCCATAATGCTTTACTAATCCAGAAAAATCCTGAGCACTGTGAGACAGTGAGTAAAATTAAATTAAACAAAGGTCTGGATTTTCTAAAACTAAGAAATAATCAAGTTGCCATTCCCCCCCTCCCTTAGTTTCATGGTTAGAAATTAATAGCATTCTCAGTACTGTTCACCAGAGACAAAGATAGAATATTTTACTTGAGGCCAATCCTGTGTCAACAGGCTGACATCTCAGAAGTGTCACTGCCAAGCCTTAAAACTGGCACTTCTGTTGTCCTTTTTGGTTGTGAGTGGCAGCCTGAGGTCTGATGACACCGTAGCTGTGGCACAAGACTAAAAGACCTACTCACCTTTCACTCCTCCTTTGTTGCTTAGAAGCTAGGAGGGAGGAAGCTCTGGGTTATAGAAAAGGAGACAGTCCTCGAAGCAGCCATAGAGAAAACACACAGCAGTGAGGGCTCCAATGAAAGTGGCAACCAAATAGATATTTCTGGGATGAAGAAAGGGAGCGGGGCGTGGTGGACAGCTTGCTGTCCTACACCCAAGGCTTGCTTCTAGGGTGTCATTTCCATTAATTCTATTTCACACCTTTCAGGGACAGGCAAGGCCCCTTCACCTTACATTAAAACTGCCTTTTCTTAGAGTCTCTAATGAATACACATGAAAAACATTTTCTGAGATAGGTCAGGAAAACTCTGTTTTATTTGAATACTTTTCAAGAAATTATAAATAGGAAAGGGATTATGAAAGCAACTTCCTAACAAGAATGATTCTGGTGATCCAATACTTTTACATAACAGTGACCCAGATCAACTGATTTACTCGTTGCAGCAGCGCTAGATGAAGACACGTGGGGAAGATACTGCACCAACATTCCATACCATGCGTTTAGCCCCTCCGCTCTGCACCACAGCCCTCTAAAGGAGGCGGCTTCTCCTCACCTTGCTAGGAAGAGAAGTAGCACACAAATGTTAAATGCTGCCCTGAGCTACAGCTGAGATTCCAACTCCAGCCCTAATTTCCACTTGGTGCTTGGTGCTCACCTGACTGGTTTACACCTGAGCGTTCACTGCCAGTGTGATTGGAGGCCGAACACTGTACCCCTAATTAGTAGTAGAAGGTAGAGGCAGGCACATTGTGAGTTCCAGGTCAGACTGAGCTACCAATGATTGGGAAGACAGCTCAGTTATACAGCTGTTAACCTAGCCTGAGCAAAGCCCTGCACTCAACCCTCTGCAGAAAATAATAATGATGATGATGATGATAAAAGCATACCATGAGGCCATGGCAAGACTGTTCAGCAAGCATGTCACCCGGTGGGTTGCTTATCCTCTCATTATTGAGATATAGTTTAGGCAACAGTATGTGCCACAGACTTTTGCCTGGCTTGCTAAAAAGAAACAGTTCCAAAAATGGCTGGTGGTGGTGGTGCATCTATGCCTGCACACAGGTAGACATGGAGACAACAGGATAACCACAAGATAGGCCTTGCCCACTAGGCTAAGGCTGCGCGCCATGATTCCTAGGGGCCCTCCTGTCTCCATGGTGACTAGTGCACAGCACCACACCTGGCTTTCTCATGTGGCTTCTCATGAGCTCAGGCTCTCCTGCTTGCAATACAAGCACTTTAGCAACTGACCTGTCTCCCCAGCCCAGACAGACAAATCTGGAAGCTAAGACCTATCAGTAACATGACTTAGATCTATGGCTAATTAGGGACATCTTCCTCAAATCAAGGTCTCAGGACTATTGGGCTTAATACTTTGTTGCCACAGATGCTCTTTGCTCTGTGTGGTGTACCCTGTTCCCCTCCAGTCCATCTGCTGTACTGCTAGGCGGGAGCTGAGGAAAGGCACATTGACTCTCTTTCGGCACCCAGACCTCTCTACCCACCCGTCCAGCCTGGGCCTGGGGCCTGGTGCTGTGTTGTCACCCAGAGTTCCCCAGCCTGTTCAGTTCCCAAGGCCCCCTGAGTTCTTTGTCCACTCCGTGCTTAGGGTAATCACCCCTCTCTGGTGTGCTGGTCTTACCACCCTCCTCCTGGCTCCTGACATCATTTCCAAATCTCCATTCAGGAAAAATCCTTGCAGAACCTATCCTGACCTGTCCTCATCAGAGTAGCAGCACCAAATGATGTTTACTGCATGCCAGACCTCGCTTCCAAGAATTCCGCTTGCTGTAATCCGTTTAACCCTCGGGGCTGCCTTCTACATTCTAAAGAAAGGGAGAGTATGGTGGTATGCTCCAATAACCACCCCAAGGTCACACAGCTATAAAGGACAGAGCCAGGTCCACAACAGGCCAAAAGCCCCAGAGTGTAGTGTCAGCCATTGTGTGCCATGACCTCCCCTGGCTCCAGGCACGCCGGCCTCCCACTGCTGCAGAGCATGTTTCTGTCTCGTTAGCCTTGCTCCCTTCAGGGTTTAGTATGCATCTGGCATGAGTAGTAGTGGGCTTTGTCCTGCTGACCGTGCTGACCCCTGCTGCTTGTCAGCTGCTAGTCGCCTGTACAGGCACAGGGTGCATAGCACAGACAGATGTCCTCTGAAAACAAAAGGCTTTCCATGAAGACCTTAGGAAACATGGGTGAAAGACAGATCAGGGTGTGTGTGGCTAAGGGTCACCTGCAGGGTTGGGCGCGCTGCTCGAGGGGTGTGGGTCTTCACAGGCAGCACAGCGCTCATCCTGTATAAGGTCCATGGGTGTATTATCCACATAAAAAGTTAAAGATAAAAATGTAATGTTTGTGGGACTCTTAAAGTAACTGCTGCATTAATCGAACCTAAAAGGCTCTGAGTGTTTCACCCTGAACATTTGTGTCCTGAGGCTGGAGAGAGCGATTCCCATGTCCTTTTTAGTTGCATACGTTACCTCTTTGTGTCTTCTTTTTTTCTCCTTAAAGAGGAAAGGGTGTTGGGGTACCTTTGCCCCCAGAGTTTGCAGGATTTTGCTTCTAAAGGTGTATCTGTTGAACCTGTTGTAGGTGGAAACTGAGACCAATGTCCTACAGGACGGCTCCCTCATCGACCTGTGTGGGGCCACTCTTCTCTGGAGAACCGCAGACGGCCTTTTCCACACTCCGACTCAGAAGCACATTGAAGCCCTCCGGCAGGAAATCAATGCAGCCCGACCCCAGTGTCCCGTGGGCCTCAACACCCTGGCCTTCCCCAGCATCAACCGGAAGGAGGTGGTGGAGGAGAAGCAGCCCTGGGCATACCTGAGCTGCGGCCATGTGCATGGCTACCATAACTGGGGCCATCGGAATGACACAGAGGCCAACGAGAGGGAGTGTCCCATGTGCAGGACTGTGGGACCCTATGTCCCTCTCTGGCTGGGCTGTGAGGCAGGATTTTATGTTGACGCGGGACCCCCAACTCACGCTTTCACCCCCTGTGGACACGTGTGTTCAGAGAAGTCTGCAAAGTACTGGTCTCAGATTCCACTGCCCCATGGAACCCATGCATTTCACGCCGCCTGTCCGTTCTGTGCCACGCAGCTGGTTGGCGAACAGAACTGCATCAAATTGATTTTCCAAGGTCCAGTGGACTGACACTCTGGACAGCCATCTACACGTTATTAACACATTACTGTGAAGATTTTGCCACTAACTGTAGATTCTACCTTTTGTAACGGAGTGGGCTAGGGAAAAGGGGGGCTGGTGATAAAATGAGGCAGGAGCCAACAGATACCACTGTGTTTTGCATGCTCAGAACAGCAGCAGCAGCATTGAGGTCTGCCTGATTAAACTTTAATACCTGTGTAATAATTGGATTTCAACTGCCATGCTTTTATTTTAACTTTAAGTTTTTAAACCAGATTTATTTTTCCTTTGTAAGCTTGGACAAGATTTACATCCTTTTTACACATGTAGAAGAAATGTATTCAACAGATGTCTCTTACTTCACAGCCTGCAGAGCTGTGTTGCACCGGTGTCACACGCCTTGTGCTGTGCAGTGGCTGGGAATACCTGACAGTAGCCAGAATCTAACCCAACACCAAATGGCCAGCAGCTCTGTTGGCCCTGCCATGAACACCCACGGACAGGGGATAGACCAGCCACTTGCCTTGAAATCTGTAGCTTTTTTTCTCATTTATATTTCTCACTTTGGGTGGAAGAGAATATTAATATATATTTTATTTTAACCAGCGGAATTTACTTACACACTCATTCGTCACATGTCAAACAAGGACGTCCCCGTATCATTCTGGTCTGCCGTTATTTTTGCTTAACATGAGACTGTCTCTTGCCCTCATCTTACATGTCAAGAATTGATTGCATGATTGATTGATTGAAATCCATCAGCTTTTTGGAATTCATGAACCAAGCTTGGCAGTGGCAGCAGTACGCAGGAGCTCAGGGGGGGCTATTGCAGCTGTTGGCGGCAGCAGGCATGTCCTGGGCACTCTACGGTCAGCTTTACCTGTCACTGTGTTACTTAAGACCCGAGAGGGCTTTAAAATACGCTTTCACTTTTTAAAACCACTTGTTGGCACTTGATAGCATGGTTTCCTCCTCCTCCATCTTCTTTTTAAGAAAGCCTAAATTTCGTTAAGCCCAAAAGCTACAAATGACAATGAGACAGTCGTTTTGGTTTTGGTTTTGTTTTTGTTTTTTTTGCTACCTCCCCACCATCTGTCACCTTCCCTTTCAGGTTAAGGAGTCCCATACATTTTGAAAATGTTTGCAAATGGAACTAAATTTAAATGTGATGATTAGATACACATAGCACTGAGTGGGGCATCTGCAGACATCATTTGAAATTCCTGATTTTGAGAGAACAAGTGAGTGTTTACTGAGAAATAATTAAATCAGAATTTCATATGAGCTACACCACCTCTCTTTTACTTTCATTTTGTGTTGATTAATAATTTGTGAATTCTCATTTTCTGTGTTTGTGGCTCCCAGAATGTAGAGATGCTGTTGGGCTTAGTTGCATCCCGTCCATCCGAGGGAGAGCGAGTTCAGTTAAACTGCCATCTGCTTAAATGGACCATCAGTAGATTTGAGCTGCCTGTTTCAGCTTTTGTAAATATATATATATATTTATATGATCCATACTTGAATTGGTTTCTCCATATTTTGCCTGTTAGCAGATAGTTTGCCTATTTTCAGCAAATTAAACCTATTTGAATACTTTTTCTTAAAAGCAAAAAGATAATATTAATTACTGTTTAACGCTGCTGCTTAATTTGACTAGGTATGCTGGATTTTCCTGTCATTTTAAAAATAGCTTCTGCCCCACCCCCATGGAGACCATTGTGTAAGAAGGGATGTGTTTGTGTTGTTTTCATTATATTTATGATGTGAAAATTCAACAGCAGTCTTCTCACTGCTCTACATAAGTTACCTACAGACAAAAAAGAAAGGAAGGGAGGGAAGGAGGGAAGAGGGAAGAACTTTCTAGAGAAGCCTGTTGGACGCCATCTGAGGCAGCCAGAGCTCCCAGCACTGGTTTTCAGAGAAAGAGTTAAAGGATGCATTCGCCCCTCTTGTCATATGGAGAGCGATAGCTTGAGGAATCTTGATATCCTAGGCTTAATCTTCTAAGATAAAGGTTGAATTTCACCTATCAAAAAAAAAATAATTTTTTTCAGTGTAGTTCACTCTGATACCAGACGTCTCTGTGCCAAGGACTATTATGTCCCATAGTTCTGCATATGACATATGCCCCCAAATACAGGAAGCATCCCACCTTCAGGGTCCCTTACACCGTAAAATCAGCTCGGGTAATAAGCTGCAGGCTCTTCAGTGACAGCTGTGCCACCTGGGCCTTTTCCTTTGGTTTCCAGGTGAGGGTCCCCTCCCACCCTGCCGGAGGGATAGCAGAAGTGTCACACTGCAGAGGAAGCCATGCTGACGTGGACAACTTCTGATAAGTCACTTTCTACTGAGGAAAGCTTTTCAAGTTAGGAAGCAATTTCGTTTCTGAGAATAAAGGACTTCGGTTCGTCCAGGTAGAAGGACACAGATGAGAAAGAAAACTTCTCCAAGGTCAATTCTGTTCTCAGGTTTGGCTTACTATCACATTAAAGGATGCATGCTACCCAACCCCCACCTGTACATAAGGACATCACCAACTGCCCATTCCCCATCTCAGCATGACTGGAAGTCAAGCCCTAGTGTCATGCCTCCATAGATGATACTTGTTTTTCAGTTGTTTATGTCATTTTCTTACAAAAAAAAAAAAAAATCAGAGTGAATGGGGTATAACTCTGAGTATTTTTCTAGTGTTTTCATTATTATTATTATTATTAAACGGTGCTGCTGGGTCATGCACACTGCGGCTCTCAACATTTCTCTGATTTGCTCGCCTTTTTTTTTTTTTCCAAAAAGGGCTACAGTTCACACTGCAGAATAAGTATTAAGCTTTCGCCGCCCCCCCCCCATTTCTGTGGCCCAAAAGAATTAAAATCTTTTAATATAAATAGAGAGCATATTTATATCATTCCTCAATAGTTAATTATAGAGTTTGGTACCTTTGTGCCTCAGGGAAGCCACGTGATGTAACTGGTTATAGACTTTCAGGGTTAGGGTGTAGAGAAAGGAGAAAGCCATTGGAAAACATGATGGGCTCCACTAAGGAGAGTAATTAACGTAAGTGCAGAAGTGTGCCGGGGCCAGCATCAATGTGATTGTAGTAGAATTTGTCTCCCAGTACTAGGAGGGAAATCATTTTTAAGTTATTACAAATACTGTATTAGGAGAGTTGAGAACTCTTCATAAAATATCAATGCCTCTTATTTTTGCCTACCAGTCTCTGTAGTTAGGAGCCTCAGTGTTGGTATCTGAACGCTTTGAAAAGCTTAGAGAACGTGCATTAAAGGTTCCTCCACTATTTGACCCAGCTTCTTTTCCTCCTCAGAGCTGTTCCGCTCTCTGGATGTGCACTAGAGGTGGACAGTCATGCCATTCTCGGTGCTGCCTTCATGCAGTCTTGCCTCTAACAGTGGAAATTCAGACAGACAGGCCCAGGGCTTTGATTTCAAGCCAGGCGTGGTTCCGTTCGCTTGGCTGCCAATCTCATGGTCCCATAGTTCTGCCTCTTTCGGACTAAGGGTCTGAAGCCCCTGTGGTGGTGAACATAGGGCAAAACTCCAGTCCTGTTACAACCAATGAGATAACTTCAGAATATTTGTAAAGGAAGCTAAGCATTACTGAAGCAATGAAAATAAAACCAGTTCTGTAATGTGTCCTCAACAAAGGCGTGCCCTTCTGACTCCCTAGTGGGCAGTAGAGGGAAACAAATATATTTTCCAGTTCTGCTTAACTTTCTAAACAGAAGTAGACATGCTGGAAAGGCTGTTGTGTCTTTTAGGATGAAATCACAGATTGCTTCTCAGTATTGAATAATCTAGAAGTTAGAGGGCTGGTCATATTTACCATGTAGAGTGTTAAAAGCAGTTAAATTTTATGGCTATATTTGTAAAATCTGTTCTTTTATATTCCATGTCAAATTGAAAATTTTATTTCTTCACTGTTTTACCTGTGGAAATACAAGCCATTTTACAGGAAAAAATCTTCAAAAGCTATTAAACAAATCTCTCCATGTTTGTAAGTCGTCTTCAGGCTGTTGCTATCATCGGCTTCATCGGGACATTTGATAGGATGTCGATAAAGTAGACTTCATTTGCACATCTCTTGAACTGCCACGTGAACTGCCACGTGAACTGCCACGTGAATTGCCACGTGAATCCAAACACACAGTTATTGTTATTTTATGCTCTGCACATCACATACTTACATCTGTGTTCCGAAATCCCTGAATATTTTTATTAAAGAAACTCCACTGGTGCTTATATTACTATTTCTTGTGACATTTTATCACTGTCAAATAAATCTAACTTGTAGGACAATTTTACCTGGCATGTAGAATTAATGGATTTTTTTTTCATGGTCATTATAATCGTGTTACTACTTTTGTGGTAGTCTTAATTTCTTTTCAATAGCAAAAGGATGATGTGTAAGCCTTTAAACCCTAATCTAGTATGTTTATCATAAGAAAATTTTTGCATTTGTGATAGAATTTTTTCTATTCAAATTGATATCAAAGGTTATAACTATTATTGAGGGAAATTGGTTTTTCATTTCAAAAAAAGACTGCAAGCATAGCCTTTCATACAGGAAGTAGATGTTCAGTTTTTATCAAATCTGAGATGTCATGAAGTGTAAAATGTATCTCTGTAGTAAAACAGCCAGCTGCACTTGTAAGGTACCACCCACCCAGCAAGTGTGCTGAAAACCACTCAGTGTGGAGAAAAATGGTATTTTCTACAATGGGATCAAGGACCACTGGATATCTTCATACAAAAGAAAGAAAGAAAGACCCATACACAGTGGGAGGTCTTAAAATTAAAAAATAACCCAGTGGGTCACAGCGGAACTGTAGAACTCTCAGAAGAGAGCTTAAACTTTGCTGACTAGGTTAGTCAGTGGTTTCTTAAATGCTACACCGGAAAAAGCAAAAGGAAAGAATAATAAACAAATTGAATTTCATCAAAATTAAAAACATTTGTGCACAAAATGAAGCTGTCATAAGTAAAAAAGACAGCTCACAAAATGGAGTCAACATGCAGTGGCCACAAGGGTCTCACAAGGGAATTGAATCAGGCATCTGTAAGGATTTCAACTTGATCACAAGAACACAAGGCCACTAAAAATGGTCAAAGCTGGTTTCCCCCCCAGATACATCAATGTCAAGCACATAAAACATGCTCAGCATTATTAACCATTGGGGACTGCAAGTTAAAACTGCACAGTTCTGCTTTGTGTCCACTGGGACAGCTGAAAAAGACCATCGCACAACTTTTACAAGAGGTTGGAACGTGAGCGTCCTTGTCCCCTTTCCGGGATGGGTAAACAGTGCTGCTGCTTTGGGACAGGCAGTTTGCAGTTCCTCAGACTGTCCAATGCGTAGTCACTATGAGGTCTAGAGAGCTAAGACTAGATAGATGCACACAGAACTGAGAACGCACAGGAGCATGAATGAACCTTCCACCTTTAGCTCAGGAAGTAGTAGGTTTCCATGTGGCGTTTGCTGTATGGGTTGTGTTTGGTCCATCCCTGTGCACACTCTTCAGCTCCCAGGCCTCTCTCCCAGCTATTGAACCCCTTCCCCGTCCCTACCCACCCCTTCTACTTTATTGCCTTCCCCCTCTCCTCCCCCAGAGCCACCCTTGGCCTCCTGGGCCTCTTGCTTGTGTCCTCAGCTTCACCTTTATTTTCTCCCACCTGAAAATACATGTTCAGCAATAGCCAGGGTCTGCACACTGGAACAAATGTGTGCAGTTTCTCTTTCTGAGCCTGGCCTGCCCCACTTAAAATAATGGTTTCCAGTTCCATCCACTTTCATGCAAATTCCATTTTTCTTTATGGCTGAGTACAGTTACACTGTATGTGTGTGCAACATTTCCAAGCTCTGCCCATCTGTTCGTGGACATATAGGCTGATTCCATGCCCTTGCAATTGTGCCAAGCCGTGTGGATGTGTCAGTGATAGTAGGAAGGGCTTGAAAGCAACCCAGATGTCCATCACTTGAGGAATAGATAAGCGAAATGAATATATATACAATGAAATTCAGGCTGTAAAAATGAGGTGCTGATGCACACTGAACCTTGAAAATACATTAAATGTAAGAAACCAGACACAAACGTCCATATATGTGTCGGAAATGAAAACCCACAAAGGCAAATTAACAATAGCCACTGGGGATTAAGGAAAAATAAAGAATGGTTGTGAATAGGTATACAGTTTGGGGGTGGGGAGGTGATGAAAATGTTCTAAACTTAGTGGTCAACTGTGAACATGCTAAAAACAAAAACTGAATTGAACGTTTGAACAGACAGATAACAATTACATGAATTGTATCTTAAAACTTATTTTTAAAAAGAATACGCCCTAGGACCAGGAAGATGACTCAGCAGGTAAAGGCACTTGTCCCTGAGCCTGACAACCTGAATTCAATCCCAAGAAACCTACATAGTGGAAAGAGAGTTATCCTGTGACTTCCACTAACCTTAATGGACATACACGCGTGTGCACACACACACACACGCGCACGCACGCGCACGCACACACACGCACACACCCTGGTAACGAAGAAGGCCAAGCCAAGAATGCCCCCTCTGCGGCTCTGTGCGCTTTCGGTCATCAAGGAACAGGCAGCCTCCTCCTATGCCCTGGCGGTTTTTAACTCCATGTGCCTATTTCAGTTCTGCACAGTAGGATCGTCATCCAGCAGAGATCTCTGCAGAGGCAAAAGTCACGCTGTATGAGAAACCTTTGCCCAGGGGCTTCGGTTACTGTAGCTTTTGTTTACCCAGTTGCTACCTAGGGCTATCAAGAGTTCTTTAACCAAAATGGTTTGAATGAGAATGGCCACCAAAGGATCGCATACTTCGCTGCAACTGTTTGGGAAGGACTAAGTGGTGCAGCACTGTTTGAGGAAGTATGTCACTGGGCTGGGCTTCAAGGTTTGAACTTTAGCTCTGTCTGTCTGTCTCTATCTGAAAGCAAAGCTCTCAGCTACTGCCCCAGCGCCATGCCTACCTACTTACTGCCAGTATGATCAGAGTAACCCTCTAAAACTGTTAAGCAAGTTAAAAACTCTAAGCAAACCCTCAATTAAATGCTTTCTTTTGTAAGAGCTGCCTTGGTCAAACTGTCTCTTCACAGCAATAGAACAGTAAGATAGATAAGGGCCAATAGGCATCTCTTATTTTCTCTTACTTTCAAATAATGAGGTTTTCTATAAAAACACATACACTATACACATTAAACCCAAGTGGCTCTGCTTTGGAGGCATGGCAACGATTTATTGAATGAATTTCATGTTATCAGGGCCTGTAGACTCTCTTGCCTGCATTGGGATTGACAGGGGTGAGGATGTGTGTCCTCTCCCTTTGGCTCCTGAGGGAGTTGTTGTACACACAGATGTGTGCCAGCCCATGGTGGCTTGAACACCAGGAGAGAGATGCAGTTGGCAAGTCTAGTCCTTTGGGCATAAAGAGCCAGTAGATGCTGTTGTGGGGACACAAGCTCCCAGCATCTGAAAGTGCGGAGAAATCTGGTCCTTTGAGGCTTGCGGAATTCACCTTCCATAACTCTCTTTCACCATCCACAGCTCTCTTCCACTGTCTGCCTTGTTCCACCTTCCTAAGAGACCTCAACAATATGGCAGGTCTGAGGGTCAGACAAACATGAGGAATTGATTAGCCCAAATCAAAGCCAAACACAGCTGAGAACTCATAAGGATTGTCTGACTGGCTTCCTCTTTGGTTTGAACTCACTTTGATCTAAATCTTGAGGAAAACAAAGTGTGTATTGATTTCTGTTAAGAAAAGAAAATAGAACCAGGCTCGGTGGTGCATGTCTGTAATCCTAGCACTCAGAGAGGCAGAGGAAGGTGGATCTCTCTATGTTATGAGCCAGCCTGGTCTACAAAGCGAGTCCAGGACAGACAGGGCTACACAGAGAAGCCCTGTCTTAGAAAACCAAAAAAAAAAAAAAAGAAAGAAAAAATAGAAATGTGTCTATACCCTTACCTCACTGGGACCCTGCAACCTGCTGCCATGCTTTATTGCTGAAAGGGGCCTTTGGAAAGTGCTTCATCTTCTCTAGGTTGCCCCGTTTAAGAAGCAGCCCCTGTACATACCTCCTCAGAACGTCCTTGTCATGTGTCATGCCACTGTGCTCACAGGTATCTCCTCCCTCCCACGGCAGGAGGCAAAACTGTCTTCCTAAAATAGCTGGCATCCCGAGGAAGACAAGCCCATCACACACACCGGGACCACTCTGTTGCTGCCCTTCTAATCTCAGAATTGTTTCTCTGCTCTGCCATCCTCATGCCTGGCAACTATTGTCCCCCATCCGCGCCCTGTCACTCCTCATTTCAAAAGCCATAGCTCAGGCAGGTGCAAGGGACGTGCACAGGGGCTAAAACAGCAGCAGCTGTGGCAGTTTCAGGAGTTCCGCAGGTAATCAAGAAACTAAGTGCAAATTCAGGGCTTGGCAATTCTAGGGGGACTGAGACAGAGGGCGGAGAGAACTGGAGCTTCGGGAGCTGTCCATGGGAGACGCAAACCCAGTGATTTTGTCCCATGAAGCATGGCAGTCATCCTGCTTTCACTCTAGCCAGGCCCTGAGCAGGGGGAGTGCTTGCTCTCTTAACATCTGCCTTTCCTCGATAAATTTATCGTATACCATATATTGCAGTTTACCCTGGGATTTGGTTGGATTCATCACCAGTTAAATAACATCATTCGCTGGATTCAGGAAAAGATCGGCATGTCCAGGGAATTGTGGGAATTTACACTGGATGTTGGGGGTCACATTCCTTCCAAAATGTTCTGTCCTAGGTTTAGAGGACAGTGGTACTCAAAATCTCCACAAAGGGGAACTAGGCCTCTTCGTCATTTTGGAAAGCTAAAACAGTACCTAGGGACGGCCAGACATGCAAAGGAGAAGGGACGTTATGGCTTGTTCTCCTCCATCACTGTGCACCGTTGTGTTATTTCATAGTTGCTGTTGTAGGCTCAGTCACTACAGCACAGTCTCAGGCCAGTTTGCCTAGGTTTCAGGTCTCAGCTCATTGACTCACAGCCCCATGGCTTCAGTTAGTGTGCTACTTTTTTGTTGTTGTTGTTTGTTTATTTTTCAAGACATGGTTTCTCTGTATAGCCTTTGGCTGTCTTGGATTCGCTTGTAGACCAGGTTGGCCTCGAACTCACAGAGATCCACCTGCCTCTGCCTCTGCCTCCCAAGTGCTGGGATTACAGGTGTGAGCCGGCAAGCCCAACTTGCTCTTAAATATTTTTAAACTTCTGTGTAAGAGTTATGACGCTTGTCACTTGAAAATTTAAAAAGCTCAATTTCTGAACTAGTCTAAGGGGACATAAAGGGTCTTGTGGCTTTTATACCTGTAATTGTACGCGCTTAGCTTCAAGTATGGCTGGATCCCAGCTCCATCTCCCTCCGTTTCTTCTCTGGACTCACATAATTGTTTCTTCTGTGTTCTACCTAAGGGAAGGATGGCCACCACCAGCCACATGTCTCTACTCTTCTTGCTTGCCTTTCTATGCAGAAATGGTCTCCTCTGGTACGCTAGCTGGGGAGTTCCAGGAGATCAGGGCTATAGCAATCAGCATGGATATAAGAATGATATTTAGCCAGGATCAGGTGTCTTACCCCTGGAAATCTAGGGGTGAGGTGGGGGAGTTGGGGGAGGAGTTGGGGACAGTAAGATTGGCATCAGCGCTTCCTGCCATGCTCCCCACACCTGGAGACTCAGGTCTCCATTGAGAAGACTAAGCCTAATAAGAAGTGGCCTCGTGGCTGAGTCAGTGCAGTCTGGACAACTGCTTGAAGCTGACTGGGAACGGGCCGAGTCAGTTAGCAGGACCCTGTGGTACGCGTTGCAGAGGACAAGGCTCTATTAAAAAGATATAAACATCAAATCGCTCCTCTCTTGTTTCTTTATTGGCCAAGATGGCTTTATTATCTTTCAGTTTCCCAAAACTTCCAAAGTTCATTGTAACCATAGAGGAAGGGTCAGGATTTAGACAGAGAGCCTCTAAATACCATATCCTAATAAAATTCATTTTGCATTTCCCCTGTCTCTGGTTCCATTTCCAAAAGAAGTTGTCAAAACTCACACAGCTATGTGCAATGTCTATAGGAAGAAGTGTTCATTTGCTACAGAGTCTTGCCATCATTTTAGTAACCTCATGGGCAACATTAAATTTAAGCCTCTGCACAATACTCTCTAGTACAACTGTCAGTAATTAGCTGAACCCCATCAAGGCATGTTCACACTGGAACCCACTTCCACACTTTTTAAAACATTTTTCAAAAAACCCTTCAGCGCATCCTCTTGGTTTTAGTGCCAAGTTCAGAAACCCTGAGCTCTTGGGCTAGATGTGACATGCTCTGGTATGAAAATAAGCATCAAAAGGAAATCAGACCTGTAATGGCTCTTTGGAGTCAGAAATGAAGAAGAAATGGTAGAGAAAGGGCGGACCTGCGAGTAACTGCCTTGTGTGCTGAGGAGAGCATCCACCGTTGCCGGCCCCAGGACAAGATGGGATATGTAGTCTACATAGAGCCCGAGGGCAGTAAAGGAACAGGAAACCATTTATACGCTGGAAAAGAACTGGAAGAAATCATCCATTCTGGGAGAAATCGTTGGTGCCGAAGCAAGGAACACTTTCTAGAGAGCTATTTGAGGAGGCAGATGTTTTGGTAATAGATGGCTACTTTGCATTTCTGTACCTTCCATCTAAGAGCTGCAGGGTGGAACGCAAACACTAACTGATAAATTAAACCTCGGACCACCTCTGCATGATCGATAGACACAACAGTCGTTTTTATAGGGTAGTGAAGGTGGCACCCTGCTCAAAACTGCTGGAATTATCCATCTGCCCAAGGTCATGAAGAGGGTGGCAGGCCAAGCACTTCAAAGAGGCCCTTCGGTTCTCAGTGCACTCACACCACATTCTCACTGGCCAGGTTAGCAAGCCTGAGTCCACACTTTTCTCCCTGGCCCCCGGTGGACATCATATGTACTTGGGGTATAGTGACTCACCGTGGGAGGCTATCTGTTGAAATTGGAAAGTATTTGAAAATCCTAAGTCTTGAATCAAGACCTTAGTTCCTTTCTGTCTGGATGACCAAGCAACTAACTTGTTAGCTAATGCTGTTCTCTGTCTCGGGATGGTGGGTTTAGCTCTGGAACTGTAGATTCGTGCTACTTAATCCAATTACTTACCTAATCCAAAGGACTTAAAACAAAAATATCAAGCAACACCAACATGTCTGTGTAGGTATTCATGTGCCTTTAATTGCTATTATAATGTCTGTAAATCCCATAAAATTGTTGTTGAAAAATAATGAGATCTCTCTCTAGAAGACAGTGCCAAGTGCCTTACAGATCTAACTGGTTTATCTGGGTTGTTTTGTGGGGTTTGGGTGTGTATGTGTGTGTCTGTGTGTCTGTCTCTATGTGTGTGCGTGTGTGTGTGTGTGTGTGTGTGTGTGTGTGCATGTGTGTGTTTCAAGTGCTTTTGTCAAACATTACTGTTTATCTTCCCAAGTGGTTCCTCCTTCTGTTGCTGTAAGTTTGGCTTGACTTCAAGCTGGGCGTGGTGGCTCACGCCTTTAATCCCAGCACCCAGGGAGGCAGAGGCAGGTGGATAACTGTGAGTTTGAGGTCAGCCTGGTCTACAAAGTAGGCCGGCCAAGGCTACACAGAGAGACCCTGTCTTGAAAAGAACAGTAACAAAAACCCACCAACCAAACAAACAAACAAAACCCCTTACTCCATAGTTGTGATGTCCTGCCTCCACTTTGTCTTTGGTCTGTGCATCATCTTTCCTGTAGACCAGTGTTTCTCAACCTATGGGTCATGACTTCCTTGGGGGCAGGAGGTCAAATGACCCTTTCACCAGGGTTGCCTAAAACCATCAGAAAACACAGATATTTACACTGTGATTCATAACAGTAGCAAAATAACAGTTATGAAGTAGCAAGGAAAATAATGTTATCGTTGAGGCTTTGCCACATGAGGACCTGTACTAAAAGGTCACAGCATTAGGAAGGTTGAGAACCACTGCTGTAGGCTGACCTGGCAACCCAAAGCAAACCAACAGCGACAGTGTTGTTCACGCTGCCTTTCAGAAAGGAAATGGCGGCACCTGTTACTGGCGCGATGTGCACCTCAGTACACATTCCGCACCTCCTCAGAGAGAAGCCAGTTCTGAGTCACCTGAAATGTCTCA
The DNA here is from genome assembly GCF_903995435.1 of Acomys russatus. NCBI lineage: Eukaryota > Metazoa > Chordata > Mammalia > Rodentia > Muridae > Acomys > Acomys russatus. The sequence goes on from NC_067139.1 coordinate 78,515,279, forward strand.
TTTGTTTCCTTCCTCTGTAGCAATGGCAGCTTTAAAAAAAACGGAACAAGGTTCAACACACTGATTGCTGTCTCACAGTCAGCAGAGCATTGGCATCTAGGCCAGTACACAGAAACACCTGCAAACTTATCTACAGATGGCTTTGCGCTGCTGCGCGAGTTCCCACCCTGTCCTTCTAGAGACCACTGAGTGTTATAAAGTAACCTGGTCCAGAGGTGGCAGAGCCAGGATGACTCTTGTCTCTTAGTGTAATGGAAGTCACCTGGGCATGAAGTCAGTCAATGCTAGTTGCAGATAACAACCCTGGAAACTATAAAAACAAAACAAAAACAAACAAAAGACAAATAAAAAGTCTGTCACAGCTTGTCCTGGCTGTCTCTGTGAGGAATGCATGCTCATCCAAATGGGAGAAAGACAGTGAACCCTGAGTTTAACAGAAAGAAATGCTTTGTGACTTGAGCACAGCCTTCTGGGAGGCAGGCTGGATTCATCTTCACAGAGCATGCAATTTGGGATTTGGTTTTTTCTCAAGCAAATTTTTTCTTAGAGTCAGGACACAGCTAAGCTTTGGTGTTGTCTCCACTTCTGACATGTTGATTAACAGGGTGGAAGGTGAGGCCATGAAGGCTACAGCCACCACATCAGCAGAGACATCCCATAGCCAACCTGCAGCCTGAGCTATATTTTCAGGCCCCACCATTTGCTCAGAAAGCTGTCATGTGTCAAAACTGACTTAAAGGAAAAAAAAGGGAGCTTGTGGAGTGAGAAGGCACCTAAAAGCCTTCCTGGGGCTAAGGTTGTGTCCCAGCGCTGGGCTCTGTGGCTTTTGAACTTGGTTCCTATTCTGTCTTTGGCTTCTTTGTCCCCCATGACACTGTCTGGGAGACAAACATCATCACCTTAGGTGAGGAGCAATGACAAACAAAACTACGGATACCACCTAAGTCCAACTTGGTTAACCAAGGAGTTTATTGGGGTTACATATAAGAATATGGCTGAGGGGTGACTTATAGGAACAGAAATGACCACAGGCAGCTGCATCACCAGAAGCCACCCTAGCATGGGTGACAGCTCAGAGAAATACAGAAACCTGGTGCATTCCACACAGCTTTCAGGCAGCTCAACAAGTTCAAGCCTCTTTCAGGCCACACCAGTAGTCTGAGCTTCTTCTACGAAGCTCAGCTCCTTGCTTCTTCCCCGCTCTCAGTAGTCCTTACAGTTTATATACACTTGGGGAGGGAAGGACCAAATTCATCTAGTCAGTTTCAGAGACTTCCTGCAGCTACCGGTTGTCTACTTCCTGGGCTCAGCGAGCTTCCCCGCAGGCTAGGATATCTCACCTCCTAGAACAGACTATGTGTCATCTCTCCACTCCAATACCTTGCATTTTAGCAAGCTTTCATCTAAGATGGAAGGTTTTGATCTTACAGGAAACTGCTACACAGCTGTACCCCAGGGTCTGCTCAAGTAATATTTCCATTGATCACACCCTCACTGTTAAGGCTTTTTAGAGAAAAGTCCTCTTCTTTGGGACTTCCCACTCTGACCCTCAAGTCGGCCCTAGTCGGCTCTTCTGTGATAGAGAGAAAAGCTATTTCCAAATCATCTGTGCCTCCGTTTGCCTGAATGCACACAGAGTGCAATGGTTTGGAAATGACAGGAAGATTCAATTAAGATTCTTACACAGAGAAGAAGCCTTGACTTCCCCTTCGGCTTTGATTTCGAACATCTCTTGACAATTCGGGAATAATGAAATATTTTCCTCCTATATTACTAATGACCTTGCAAGCCACAGAAATTAACACAGGGCAACCTAAGTGGAAAAAATAATAGAGTAGAGTGAGTCTAGTGCAGGCTTAGCAGGAGGGCTGGAAAAATCAAGACCATGGGTAGAAGCTCTAGGAAACAGGGCATAGAAGAGCTGCGGAGACTGCAGCCCCAGCCTGCCACTCGCTGTCCTTCCCCAACTTCTATCACCTCGGGTTCCAGCCACATCTAAAGAGCCCAGCACATGACCATTCTACACGAGTGCCCCATCATCTGTTTCATGTTTTCAGCACCATCTTAAGATTCTTTCGAAGTAGAGAAGAGGTTCAATACTAACCATCTGAACACCACAGGTGTCTGCTTCAAGGTGTCACACTTAATGGCCTGGGAGATTGCCAAAACCCTAAGTAACTTATTCTGGAGCGTGCGTGTATGTGTGTGTGTGTGTGTGTGTGTGTGTGTGTGTGTGTGTGTACAGTCACTATGTTTGCCACTTTAAAATGTACAATTCAGAAGCTGGGAAGATGCTCAGTGGTTAAGAGCCTTACTGTTCTTAACCAGAGCTCATGTCCCAGCACCTCTATCAAGGGGCTCACAAACACCTGTAACTCTAGCTCCAAGGGATCTGACATCACTTTCCACCCTCCATAGGTACACACACACACACACACACACACACACACACTAATTATTTTTAAAATATACAACCCAGTGGCATGAAGAATATATGCATCGTTGTGTAGCATTGTCACATGTTATCAAAAACTCATTTCAGTCTGGTTTCTCAACCTGGTCTATGTGGTCGGATAGCCTTGTAAAACGGTCTTGTGAAAACTAAGACAGAGCCTGATCCTTTCCAAGTAACAGTCACAGGTGTACCTTGGATGCCATCTGTAGCAACTGCAGGTGCCATTTATGGAACAGCACCCCTTTCTTACCCTCTCATCTTAGCAGCAGGGCTGCCATGTTGAAGGGCTGAGCAGTCCCAGGAGGATGGAGCTCTTTGGTTATAATGTGGCTGGCTCCTGGTTCTTGTTACTTGTAGCATGCAGAACTCTCCCAGGCAGCTAGGAAACCAGACGAGTTCTTTATCAATGACATGGTGCCCAGTGTAACAACAGTAAACACTAGTATGATTAAAGTCACTAGGATGTTATTCACTTATTTGCCAGTGTGCTGTCTGTGACTAGTCCTGATATATTTCTCATACTGCTACACTGTTTGAAAAAGAGAACTAGGTGATGGCCCTTGTCACAAACCCAACATCACCTACGCTGTCTCAGAGCCCCACCCACCTGGCAGAGTAGTTGCCGTACTACAAATACCACAGCACCGTTGACAACCACACGATGGATCTGTTGGTCCTACCCTTTATAGGTTTCATAACTGAAATAATTTAGATCCTTTCCATGAATAATGTCCTCAAGATTATCATGGTTGTCCATGCTTCCGGCTCACGTGAGTCAAGTCATCTGTTCCAGAAGCAGATTATAATCTGGCTGATTTTGTGCAGTTATTTAGATGCTGACATTATTGTGGAAAGGGTCCCAATGCGCTTAAATAATGAGAGAGAAGAGGCAAAGCCCTGCTTAGCTTACAGCAGAGGGGAAGGGCAGAGCGGCAATCAGCGTAAGACCACCCACAGCCCAAGAAGACAGTTCTCACCATCTGGTAAATCCCCACCCTGACAGTACTGAGGACTGGGAGAGAGAGTATGTGAGGGCCCTTTGGTTCAGGTGGCTCAGCGCTGTTGCTAGTTAAAGGGGGAGTTCCAATCCCCAGAGAAAATACAATCGGTTCCCTGCAGAAGCACCTGCCTCCTCCATTCAGAGCATCAGGCTGCTTCAGCGCCACTGATTGAGGACAGGGTCTTTTGGGACAGCCTCATCCCTTTGTTCTCTCTTCCTCCACTGCTGGGGACTGGGTGCCCTACAGCCCCTGCTGTGGCCATTGTAGAGAGCTCTGTATGGGGATCTTTTATGTGTTCTTACTGTCTCCTTCTCTCTACACAATGAATAGCTGCTCAACAGTTACAGGAGACTTAAGTTACAGTTTAACTTGCTTTAAGGGGCTGTTATTTCCCCAAGTTGCCCAACTTCCCATTTCTACTACTTACTTAGGAAGGTAAATTATATCAACTTAGGGATTACTATGGCAACTCCCATACATTATCTTTTAAATGTTCTAGACCTGAAGACCTTAATTTGGTTGTTGGGATCTTAATTAATGACATCTATATTTATTTTTTCTTTTCTCTTTTGGTTTTCCAAGACAGGGTTTCTCTGTTTAGCCATCGATGTCCTGAACTCACTTTGTAGACTAGGCTGGCCTTGAACTCACAGAGATCTACCTGCCTCTGCCTCTCAGGTGCTGGGAATAAAGGTGTGTGCACCGCCATGCCCAGTTGACTGAACTGCAGTGGTGATCCCAGGATGTTTGAGATACAAGGATTGTAAGAAATCCACCTAGGGAAAGTGTAGGAGAGAGTGGAGCCAGCCTGTGAGTGGGGCTACATATGCTACAGGCAGCAGAATTTGAGGGACACAGCTGTCCAAGTCTGTTGGGAACCAGCTTAGAGAGCGTTCCAAATGCCAGCCATGGAGCTGGGGTACTGTTTTCTCTGCTGGGCCTTGGCTTGCTTTGACACAGCCTTCCTCACTGTTCCCCCATGCCTTCCTTGTTGAATAGCAATATGTTGGTAAACCGAGAGCCACCCACATTCCTGAGTCAGGTACTCCCCCAGTCCACCTTCAGTGACTCAGCGACAGAAGCCAAGTCATCCCCAGCCACCAAATCCAACACATCTCCACTGTTGCCACAGGGTCACACATTTTCCTTACGTGCGTGTGCCATGCCCTATACAAAGCCCGTACCTTTACAGCCCCATAGATCTTGCCCTTAAGGTCTGTTGCTTGGTATGATTTGATGGCATTCTTTGGCCCTCTGATCGCTAGGAAAGCACGTATACAATGTATATTCTGTACCATTGTATTAGAAGTATGCAACTTAGGTTTTTTTGTTGTTTATTTTGTTTGGTTTTTTTGCTTTTGTTTTTGTTTGTTTGTTTTAGCTGTATTGAAGCTCAAAGTTAAGAGATTGTTTTTGTGACAGGGAAAGTCAGTGCAAAGGTTCCTCCATCTTGTATTCTTGCTGGGGCTATTTCAGGTTTAAAAGGAATTAGATCTCATTAATGGAGAATCCCATGGAAAATTACCCAACTCTGTTCTAGGAACCAAAGGTCACCAGGGAAGTCACCTTAGAACCAATGGGACCCCCTCCAACTCTTGGTAGCTCTGATAGAGCCTACCTACTGGACTGCCTACCTGGGAGGCAAGAACGCACCCCAGGATGAGATTGACTTAGCAAAATAAGAACTGGCCAGAGGTACACAAGGATGGTTGGATCCAGAGGACAGACCAGTCCTCCCAGCAACTCTGAGAAAGCAGCTGGTTAAGGAATTCCACCAAGTCACCCACCTGGGGGCCTCACTTTACTCCCGAGAACCAAGTATTCTGTTTCAAACTTGAAAACCTGATTGACGACGCTGCTTTTAGATGTGCACAAGTGCTCAGTTAAATCCCAAAGGCAGAGGAAGATTCCATGAGGGATCCAGTCTAGAGGAAATTGGCTTGAGGAACATTGGAGTAGGACCTTATTGAAATCTGTCCTACTGTTTTGGGCTATAAACATTTGCTGGTGTTTGTAGACACCTTCTCAGGGTGGGTGGAAGACTATCCCATCTGAGTAGAGATCATTCCAGTAGTTACTAAAAACCTTCTTCAGGAAAATAACTCCTAGGTTTGAACTACCCCAGTGGGGTCTGACAGTGGCCCAACCTTCATGACCAAAGTGTCTCAAAATCTGACAAAGGTAATTAATATTAATTGAAAATTACACTGTATGTGCAGGCCATAGAGCTCAGATCAGGTAGACAAGATGAATAGAGCTCTGAAGGAGACTCTGACCAAATTGGTTCTGGAAATTGACAAAAAAAAAAAAAAAAAAAAAAAATTGGGTCAACTTCCTCCCTTTGTCCTGTTCAGGGTCCAATGCATTCCTTACCAGGAAGGGCTTAATCCTTTTGAAATTATATCTGGGAGACTACCTCCCGTCCTCCCCAAACTCAGAGATATTCCCAGGAAGAAGTGTGTGATCACTCCTTCTCAGGTCCTTGCAGGCCTTGCGGGAAGCTCGCCAGGCCATTGGCCAGACCATTCCCACCACCACCACCTGCTCACCATTTCCAGCCAGGAGACTTGGTTTGGGCAGAGGATCCATACCTGGATCCTGGAACCTGTGTGGAAGGGACCCCATATGGCCATCCTCATCACCTCAACTACTGTCAAAGTAGCTGGTGTCAGCCCTTGAATAGAGGCCACTGAGGACAGCGATGTCACTTGGAGCTTGGACCCCTTAAAGCTAAGACTGACTGGATTTTACTGTCCTGGCACACATAGCTCTTATCAGCCCCAAACCTGGGCATGGGAACTCAGAAAAAAACGAGGTTGGAAAACTCTGTCAAGTGGAGTTCTCTTATGTCCCTTCTAGTGCTGAGACAATATAAGTCTAGAAGAGGGACAAGGACCAGTGAATCAGGCTATGGAGAAGACTTGCTAGAAGAAGGCCTTCAGGGATTACAATTTTACGCATGCTCTGCCAAGGATAAGGTATAGGTATCATGTCCTCAAATTACCTGACTTGCAAGTACTAACAATTGTCTTCCGCTCACTAGAAATTCACAACCCTACTCTATGTATACTGGTTGATGTTATCCCTGGAGGTATATGCCTATAAAGGAGAAGAGGCACAAGCTCACATTGGCGCTTCTACATAGTCCCCGTGGCTGGCCATCTTACTGCCAGCGTTGGCCAGGCTGTTGATTCTTACTCGGATCGGCTAAGGGACCTTGTGATAGGTATTCTCCATAAATGATTCAAGCCATTTTAAAGTACAAAGTCAGGTTTGTTGGGGGCAGCTCTTGAGCAGGTTTACCAATCCCAAGGAATAGAGCCCAGGAAGTCAATATGCAGACAGGGAAGGGGGAAAGGAAGACCGAAAGAGCATGTGTGCTCAGAGATGGAAGAGAGAGAGAGAGAGAGAGAGAGAGAGAGAGAGAGAGAGAGAGAGAGAAAGAGAAAGAGAGAGAGAGGAAATGCAAAGTGGGGAACCAAAATGTCTGGATTATGTAGTGAAGAGCGTCTAGGGGAGAGAAAGCTCAGAGTAGAGAGCAGGGGGTATGCCAGCCATGCCTGTAACAGATGCTGGGAGTACCTGGAGGCCAGGTTTGTTTTGGTTACATAAGCATCTCGGCTGCTTTTTGCCTGTGTGAATCCCAATACCCTGCATCCTCCACTGGTTCACCAACTATGTGAAACAGAATAAATTAAGCTAACGTATTGTGCCTTAGGACCAACTATGTCCCCGCCATCCCCAGAACAGGGTGAGTCAACAATTTGACTCATGCCCATGGAACCAGTGGAAGATGTGACAGAGCAAGACACAGTGTATTGTTGCTGAGGCTATTTCAGGTTTAACCAGAATTTGATCTCCTTGATGGGGAATACCATGGGAAATTACCCAACTCTATCCTAGAACCAAGCTCAGGATATCCTAGCTAACCCATCTTAGCTTCTGTTAAGCTGCTTGCTTGTGCAAACTTCCCTTCCAGATAGCCACTTACTTTAGCCTTTATCCAATCGTGTGCTTGTGTGATCCCTAGAAGCTGCCAAGACATGGTTTTTTTGCCTTCAAAAATCCCATTTTCTAGCTACACCCAGGCCCCTGAATGCCTGGGCATGGTTCCAGGAGGCTGGAATAAAGCCTTTCCATTGCCTATAAACTGTGTCTGAGTGGTCATCTCTGGTGGGTTCCCCATGACACCATGAGTTTCAGATGATGCTCTGAGCTTTTGAACAAAACTAAAATTGTTATGACTGTGGACTTTTGAATTTGGAACAGATGGATTTTGTATTATGAGATCACCATGAGCCTATGGAAGATGGGGTAGAACACTATGATGTAAACACAGTGTGCTGGCTGCACTCCGTCCTTCCCGTTCTCTAATAGTGTTTCTTGTTCTTTTCTACACATTACACTGTAACCACATGTGCATTTGTTTACATATGTGCATCTATTATTAAACACAAGTTATGAACGGAGTTTTTCTAGTTTTAACTGTCTAAAATTTTCACTTTTATGGCAGATATGTACATAAAAATATTTATTCCACAGTGAAAGTATAGAATCCCATGTGCAACGCCACAGTTTCTATTTCAGATAGCTATTGAGTTGTATAATCCTTGGGACTGGTTAATTTGCTGTGTGTGTGTGTGGTTTGTTTGTTTGTTTTTGAAACTTTTTTCCTAATAATGTTTCAAATAAGTTAAAATATTTTTAAAAAGTAATGTTTGTGTATCAAGCTGTTGATAAGAGGTGATCTTGTAGTGATTAATCTAGATTTAGAGCCATCTAGGGGACACATCTGGGCGTGTCTTTGAGAATACTTCTAGAAAGATTTAACTGTGGAGGCAAAC